>NC_041393.1:27200776-27240168 GCF_002162155.2 Triticum dicoccoides | reverse complement strand
AAGTACTCATAGTTTTATTCTGGCAAAATAGTTTCATACTTGTTCTAGGTAAAGCAAACGTCAAGTGTGCGTAGAGTTGTATTGGTGGTCGATATAACTTGAGGGAATATTTGGTCTGCCTTTAGCTCCTCATTGGGTTCGACACTCTTATTTATCGAAGAAGGCTAGAAACGATCCCCTATACTTGTGGGTTATCAAGATCTTTTTCTGGCATCGTTGCCGGGGAGCTATAACGTGGGGTCAATATTCTCATGTGTGCTTGTTCGCTTTATCACTAAGTAGTTTTTATTTTCTATTGTAAGTTGTTCTCTATCTTTAGTTATGGATATGGAACATGGAATACCAAAAAAATTAGTGGTACTTGCTACTCATAGAGATGAGGAACCTCCTAAAAACCTCGATGCTTGTTATGTGAAAGATATTATGCACTACTTTGATAATCCTGAGAAGACCCCATTCAACTATATAATGGGAGTAACATTGGATCAACATGAATACTTTAGGGATTATCGCTTGACACAAAAAGGGAAACTGTTATGGGATCAAATTCATATGTTACATTGGTATGCTCGGGAGCTATGCTTGAGATATGATTATACTTGTTGCTCTAGGATGAAGGCTCCACACCTTCCCTTTTCATGCAAATTTAATGATAATGAAACCTTAGCTTCTTATGCTAATGGTAGATATGATTACTATGATCTGTAAATAATAGAAGAATTTGTTTCTTTTAAGGGTGCTTATGAAATTGAATCCTTGTTTGAAAAGTTTGATGATTCAGTTTATAGACCTAAATTTTTTGCTATCCTTAAATATTGCTATGAGAATTATAAATGCAATTACAATATTGATGTATTCATTGAGAAAGTCTCCGTTATCCAAGAAGAGACTAATATTTTGCAGGAGTCTATGGAATAAGAAATTGATGAAACTGTGAGCACATTGGATGAAAAAGATTACGAGGAGAGCGAAGAACAAAAGGAGGAATAACGGATTAGCTACTCGTGCCCACCTTCTTATGAGAGTAACTCTCCAACTCATACATTGTTCAATTTACCTTCGTGCTTACTGAAGGATGAATGCTATGATAATTGTTATGATCCCTTGGATTCTTTTGAAATATCCCTTTTTGATGAACTTGATGCTTGCTATGCTTGTGGCCATGATGCCAATTTGAATTATGCTTATGGAGATGAACTTGCTATAGTTCCTTATGTTAAGAATGAAATTGTTGCTATTGCACCCACGCATGATAGTCCTATTATCTTTTTGATTTCTCCAAACTACACTATATCGGAGATGTTTGCTCTAATTAAGGATTACATTGATGGGTTGCCTTTTACCGTTACACTTGATGATTTTGATGAATATAATATGCATGTGCTTGCTGCTCCTACTTGCAGTTATTATGAGGGAGGAACTACATCTCCGCCTCTCTATGTTTCCAACACGATAAAATTGCAAGAAACTGCTTATGCTATGCATTGGCCTTTATTTGATGTGCATGAATTGTTCTTTTATGACATGACGATGCATAGGAAGAGAGTTAGACTTCATGATTGCATGATATATCTTGCTTTGTGCTCACTACTAAATGCCAAATCATTGTTAATTCAAATTGGCTTTGATATACCTTGGGATCCGGGTGGATCCATTACTTGAGCACTTAATGCCTAGCTTAATGGCTTTAATGAAAGCGCTACCGGGGAGACAACCCGGAAGTTTTAGAGATTCATTTAATTTTGTTGAGTGCTGTCATAAAGTTTAAAAACAAAAAAAATATAGAGGGGAACTTAAAACTTCACAAAAAGAGAAGCGATTGAAAGGTGATGCATTGGTGAAGTGAGGGTCGACCCTGAACACTTGTGTTCATGCTCATGGAAACAATGTAGAATTTTTCATGAAGATTCTCACAAAAATAATTATCCCCTTGTACAAATCCATTGTATTATAAAGATAATGTGCCAAGATTTGCCTTTAGGATGATTAGATTACTTGTTAGTATGTGTGGTGCAGAAACAGAAATTTTGGCTGTAGTGCATGAATTTTCATTTTTTTACTGGAACGTCAAACGTTTCTGAAACTTTTTGCACAATCTTGCTATACATTTTTTTCCTTTTTCCTAATTTTTCAGAATTTTCGGAGTACCAGAAGTATGGTAGATGTTCAGATTTCTACAGACCGTCCTGTTTAAGACAGATTCTATTTTTGATGCATTGTTTTGCTTGTTTTGATGAAACTATCGATTTTTATCGGTGGTATAAGCCATGGAAAAGTTATATTACAGTAGCTACAATGCAAAAACAAAATATGAGTTGGTTTGCAACATTACTTAGATAGTGATTTTCTTTATTATACTAACGGAGCTTACCGAGCTTTCTATTGAGTTTTGTGTGGATGAAGTGATCAAAGATGGAGGAGGTCTTGATATGAGGAGAAGGAGGAGAGGCAAGAGCTCAATCTTGGGGATGCCCAAGGCACCCCAAGTAAATATTCAAGGAGACTCAAGCGTCTAAGATTGGGGATGCCCCGGAAGGCATCCCATCTTTCTTCAACAAGTATCCGTATGTTTTCGTCTTTGTTTCGTTCATGTGATATGTGCAAATCTTGGAGCGTATTTTGCATTTAGTTTTAATTTTTCTTTTATGCACCATGCTGGCATGAGATAGTCCATGGTTGATTTATAGAATGCTCATTGCACTTCACTTAAATCTTTTGAGTACGACTTTATAGAATGCTTCATGTGCTTCACTTATATCATTTGAAGTTTTGATTGCCTGTTTCTCTTCACATAGAAAATTGTTGTTTGTAGAACTAGCACAGTGGCCCACTCTTCGCGCGGGCTAGTACTTAATATAGTTTGGTTGAAATAAGTTCATATTCACCAGTTGTTTGGGCTGGTCATGAAGTCGTGATTTTAAGGATATAAGAGCTACCCCTTTAATGTTTCGGGTAGTTATCTTGAGGCTATGTTGTTGCTGAACTTTTTTAGTGCACGGGTTAGCTTAAATATCAATGGACCGTATCAATTTTAGAATGTTGTAACGATCATCATGCGTAATAGGTTTAACTTATGAGTAAAATTTTATACTATATTTTCTAGTCCAATTAATCATCTAGTACTCAGATCATATGTTTGTATACGATTAATCAACTATGATACTTGTAGGTATTCTAATTAGTTGTTATACGTCAGATGTGGTATCCAATGGTCCACAGAATTGATGACCAAATGTTTTATTTCGTGTTTGGGAATCACTATGGTGCCCCTCTAAGTATTGAATTGTGCTATTAATTAAAGAGTCATATACTTTTAATTTAAGATATGAGTATCTTCGGGCTTAAATTCTCCAAGATTTACTTACAAATATCTAATGGTTCACCTGATTAACGGTTAAAAGTTATTGTTTACATTGATGCAAATGTTTCTAGCAAAGTTGAAATTTTGGTGCGATGATGGAGTTATGGTGGCATTACTCCTTCTGGCACAGTTGAAATTCTGGTGCTCGCATTTATGATATACGAGTCTTCCATTTATTCTGTCTATCAAAAAGGAATCGGTATGATAATTTATAACTACTTAGTCTCATAGTAAAATAGAGTCATCTACACATATAGTCTACAACAATGGCATACCCATCTTCGTGCACCTACCCTAGCTTGAAGGCGCCAGGCTTCTAGGGACAATAACTATATATGTATGTTTTTATGGGAATAGTATATGTGCATTTGTTATCGGACAATAAACTGAGCATTTTTCTTTCAAACATATGACGTGGCAAATTCGTTATGTAGACTTCTTCTTTATCCTTGAACAATTAATGCAAATGTTCATGATTTCATTTTCTTTTTACTTCAAGAATACTTTTTTTATCTGCAATGTTTTTAATTATTATTTTTTCATCCATACCAATAGGTGATAGACTTAAGTGGAACGATCTAGTAAATGTGTTTCCAATGCATGATGTAGTTTGTATTTTTAAGCTCTAATTAGTAATAAAAATTAATAAAAAATAATATTTAGTATTAAAAAATTAAATTATGTTTCATGATCTCTCTATACCTATTCATTATATGTATTTATGTCTACGTATAAATAATATATAACCCCTACCTAGTGTACGTGCACATGCCTTAATCATTTTTTTTCCTGTAAATCACTATAAAGTTAGTTAACACTTGTGCGTGTACAATAACAAAATACTTATGTTTGATAATTTTTCTATACATATTCATTATTTATAAATTAATAAATGATAATATTTCATATTAAAAAAATAAATTATGTTTGATGATCTTTCTATACCTGTTCATTATATATATTTATGCGTACATATAAATAATATATAACACCTACCAAGTGTATGTGCAACTGCCTTAAATCGTTTTTCCCTGTAAATAACTGTAAAAGTTAGTTAATGCATGTGCGTGTACAACAACAAAATACTTATGTTTGATGATTTTCTATACCTATTCATTGTTTATATTTATGCATATGCATATATAATATATAAACTCTACCTAGTGTACGTGCAGTTCGCTTAATCATTTTTTTCCTGAAAAACAACATAAAAGTTGGTTAACGCACGTGCGTCTAAAACAACTAAATACGTGGTTGAGGAGTGGAAAGAAAAAAAACACCTGTGTGAAGTCCATTTTCAATGTAAACTGGATTTAATTTTAACATGTGTACATGGTACAGACTCTACAATACAAAAATTTAATATCTCAGTAAATCTTAGTCATAAGTTATAGATCCAGCCATCAACCTAACCTTAATGATGTGCCTAACGTGGGGCCTAAAATTTTTTAGTTTTTTTTCTTCTCATGCGCCCCCATAAAGGAAGAGTAAATGATGCATGCATAAACAAAGGAATCAGCCCATATCACGACAGCCTTTTTTTAGCAAGCTAATGCATGCGTGCATATATCACGTTAGATTTGTTTTTTAGGAATTTTTTGTACTAATGCATGCCTGCATATAGGAAGGAATCATGCCACATCACGACAGCCTTTTTTTTAGCAAGCTAATGCATGCGTGCATATATGTAGGAATCAACCCACATCACGTTACCTTTTTTTTAGAAACGAAACATTTTTTTCTTTAGTAATGGCAATGGTGGGTAATTTGTTTCATTGAAAACATATCTAATGGCTGTAAATATTTACTCTATTAAATAGATGGTCGAATGTTTCTAATTATTGTGGGATTTTTTAGACTATTTCTCTTTTTCCTGGTGAACCCATCAAGCACTTTTTATATATAATAGATGCTCTTTTGCTTCACTTATATTTTTTAGAGCATGGACTTTTGTAGAAAGAATTAAACTCTCATGATTCACTTATACCTATTTAGAGAGTCAACATGAATTGCTCAATTGCATGGTTAGTCATGAAATCCTACATAAAACTTATGGATCACTGAATATGATATGTTTGATTCCTTGCAATAGTTTTGTGATATAGAGATGATATAACGTGGAAGGTACTAGTAAACGGTTGTGGTTAGTAAGAATATTGGTGTTAAGTTTTGTGATCACCGAAGCATGCACGTATAGTCTCTCGTTATGCTATGAAGTTGGAGCATGATTTATTATTGATTGTCTTTCTTATGAGTGGCGGTTGAGGACGAGCGATGGTCGTTTCCTACCAATCTATCCCCCTAGGGGCATGCGTACTAGTACTTTGCATCGATGGCTAATAAACTCTTGTAATAAGTATATGAGTTCTTTATGACTAACGTGAGTCCATGGATTATACGCACTCTTACCTTTATGCAATTTGCTAGCCTCTACGGTACCGTGCATTGCCCTTTCTCACCTCGAGAGTCGGTGCAAACTTCGCAGGTGCATCCAAAGCCCATGATATGATACGCTCTATCACATATAAGCCTTATTATATCTTCCTCAAAACAACCACCATACCTACCTATTATGGCCTTTCCATAGCCATTCCGAGATATATTACCATGCAACTTCCACCGCTTCCGTTTTGATGACTTGAGCATTCATTGTCATATTGCTTTGCATGATCATATAGCTGACATAGTAGTTGTGGCTCAGCCACCGTGCATCATTTTTTTATACATGTTATGCTAGATCATTGCACATCCTGGTACACTGCCAGAGGCATTCATATAGAGTCATATTTTGTTCTAGGTATCGAGTTGTAATTTTTATTTCTTTTGAGTTATAAGTAAATAGAAGTGTGATGATCATCATTATTCATTATTAGAGCATGTACCAGTGAGGAAAGTATGATGGAGACTATGATTCCCCTACAAGTCGGGATGAGACTCCGGACAATGAGAGAAAAAAAGGAAAAAGAGAAAAAAAGAAAATAGAAAAAAGAAGAAGGGGCATTGTTACTATCTTTTACCACATTTTTGCTTCAAAGTAGCATCATGTTTTTCATATAGAGTCTCCTATTTAGTCACTTACATATACTAGTGGGAATTTTTCATTATAGAACTTGGCTTGTATATTCCGTTGCTGTGCTTCCTCAAATACCCGAGGTCTTCATAAGCAAGCAAGTTGGATGCACACCCACTTAGTTTTCATATTGAGCTTTCATACACTTATAGCTCTTAGTGCATCCGTTGCATGGAAATTCCTACTCCTCACGTTGATATCAGTTGATGGGCATCTCCATAGCCCGTTGGTTAGTCGCGTTGATGTGAGACTTTCTTACTTTTTGTCTTCTCTATATTTACCCCTATCGTCATACTCTGTTCCACATGTAGTGCTTGTTGGAAACATGCCCTAGAGGCAATAATAAAAGGATTATTATTATATTTCCTTGTTCATGATAATTATCTTTTATTCATGCTATAATTGTATTATCTGGGAATCGTAATACACGTGTGAATACATAGACCACAATATGTCCCTAGTGAGCCTCTAGTTGACTAGCTCGTTGATCAACAAATAGTCATGGTTTCCAGACTATGGACATTGGATGTCATTGATAACGGGATCACATCATTAGGAGAATGATGTGATGGACAAGACCCAATCCTAAGCATAGCACAAAGATCGTGTAGTTCGTTTGCTAGAGCTTTTCCAATGTCAAGTATCTTTTCCTTAGACCATGAGATCGTGTAACTCCCGGATACCATAGAAGTGCTTTGGGTGTACCAAATGTCACAACGTAACTGGGTGACTATAAAGGTGCACTACAAGTATCTCTGAAAGTGTCTGTTGGGTTGACACGGATCAAGACTGGGATTTGTCACTCCGTATGACGGAGAGGTATCTCTGGGCCCACTCGATAATGCATCATCATAATGAGCTCAAAGTGACCAAGTGTCTGGTCACGGATCATGCATTACGGTACGAGTAAAGTGACTTGCCGGTAACGAGATTGAACGAGGTATTGCGATACCGACGATCGAATCTCGGGCAAGTAACATACCGATTGACAAAGGGAATTGTATACGGGGTTGCTTAAATCCTCGAGATCGTGGTTCATCCAATGAGATCATCGAGGAGCATGTGGGAGCCAACATGGGTACCAGATCCCGCTGTTGGTTATTGACCGGAGAACCGTCTCGGTCATGTCTACATGTCTCCCGAACCCGTAGGGTCTACACACTTAAGGTTAGGTGACGCTAGGGTTGTATGAATATGAGTATGCAGCAAACCGAAAGTTGTTCGGAGTCCCGGATGAGATCCCGGATGCCACGAGGAGTTCCGGAATGGTCCGGAGGTAAAGAATTATATATGGGAAGTCGAGTTTCGGCCATCGGGAAAGTTTCTGGGGTCACCGGTATTGTACCGGGACCACCGGAAGGGTCCCGGGGGTCCACCGGGTGGGGCCACCCATCCCGTAGGGCCCCATGGGCTGAAGTGGGAGGGTAACCATCCCCTGGTGGGCTGGTGCGCCCCCTGGGCTCCCTTCTGCGCCTAGGGTTGGGAACCCTAGGGGAGGGGGCGCCTCCACTTGCCTAGGGGGGCAAGTCTCCCCCCTTGGCCACCGCCCCCCTAGGAGATCCCATCTCTTAGGGCCGGCGCCCCCCTGGGGTCCCTATATAAAGAGGGGGGGTGGGAGGGCAGCCGCACCCAACACCTGGCGCCTCCCTAACCCCCTTGCTACACCTCCTCCTCCCGTAGTCGCTTGGCGAAGCCCTGCCGGAACCCTGCTGCATCCACCACCAGGTCGTCGTGCTGCTGGATCTTCATCAACCTCTGTTTTCCCCTTGCTGGATCAAGAAGGAGGAGACGTCATGCTGACCGTACGTGTGTTGAACGCGGAGGTGCCGTCCGTTCGGCGCTAGGATCTCCGGTGATTTGGATCACGACGAGTATGACTCCCTCAACCCCGTTCTCATGAATGCTTCCGCTCGCGATCTACAAGGGTATGTAGATGCACTCCCCTCTCTCGTTGCTAGATGAACTCATAGATTGATCTTGGTGAACGTAGGATTTTTTTTATTTTATGCAACGTTCCCCAACAGTGGCATCATGAGCTAGGTCTATGCGTAGTTCTCTATTGCACGAGTAGAACACAAATCTGTTGTGGGCGTAGATGTTGTCAACTTTCTTGCCACTACTAGTCTTATTTTGCTTCAGCGGTATTGTGGGATGAAGAGGCCCGGACCGGCCTTACACGTACGCTTATGTGAGACATGTTCCACCGACTGACATGCACTAGTTGCATAAGGTGGCTAGCAGGTGTATGTCTCTCCCACCTTAGTTGGAGCGGATTCGATGAAAAGGGTCCTTATGAAGGGTAAATAGAAGTTGACAAATCACATTGTGGTTATTCGTAGGTAAGAAAACGTTCTTGCTAGAACCCTATTGTAGCCACGTAAAAGATGCAACAACAATTAGAGGACGTCTAACTTGTTTTTGCAGCAAATGCTTTGTGATGTGATATGGCCAAAAGTTGTGATGGATGATGAATGATATATTGTGATGTATGAGATCATATTATTGTAATAGGAATCACGACTTGCATGTCGATGAGTATGACAATCGGCAGGAGCCATAGGAGTTGTCTTAATTATTGTATGACCTGCGTGTCAATGATTCAACACCATGTAATTACTTTACTTTATTGCTAAATCGTTAGCCATAGTAGTAGAAGTAATAGTTGGCAAGCAACTTCATGGATACACGATGATGGAGATCATGGTGTCATGCAGGTGACAAAGATGATCATGGAGCCCCGAAGATGGAGATCAAAGGAGCTATATGATATTGGCCATATCATGTCACCACTATATAATTGCATGTGATGTTTATTATGTTTTTGCATCTTGTTTACTTAGAACGACGGTAGTAAATAAGATGATCCCTTATAATAATTTCAAGAAAGTGTTCCCCCTAACTGTGCGCCGTTGCTAAAGTTCGTCGTTTCGAAGCACCACGTGATGATCGGGTGTGATAGATTCTTACGTTCACATACAACGGGTGTAAGACAGTTTTACACATGCAAAAACACTTAGGGTTAACTTGACGAGCCTAGCATGTACAGACATGGCCTCGGAACACAGAGACCGAAAGGTCGAACATGAGTCGTATGGAAGATACGATCAACATGGAGATGTTCACCGATGATGACTAGTCCGTCTCACGTGATGATCGGACACGGCCTAGTCGACTCGGATCATGTAACACTTAGATGACTAGAGGGATGTAAAATCTGAGTGGGAGTTCATTAAATAATTTGATTAGATGAACTTAGTTATCGTGAACTTATTCTAAAATCTTTGCAAAATATGTCTTGTAGATCAAATGGCCAACGCTCATGTCAACATGAACTTCAACGCGTTCCTAGAGAAAACCAAGCTGAAAGATGATGGCAACAACTATTCGGACTAGGTCCGGAACCTGAGGATCATCCTCATAGCTGCCAAGAAAGCATATGTCCTAGAAGGACCGCTAGGTGAAGCACCCATCCCAGAGAACCAAGACGTTATGAACGCTTGGCAGTCACGTGCTGATGATTACTCCCTCATTCAGTGCGGCATGCTTTACAGCTTAGAACCGGGGCTCCAAAAGCGTTTTGAGCAACACGGAGCATATGAGATGTTCGAGGAGCTGAAAATGGTTTTCCAAGCTCATGCCCGGGTCGAGAGATATGATGTCTCCGACAAGTTCTATAGTTGTAAGATGAAGGAAAATAGTTCTGTCAGTGAGCACATACTCAAAATGTCTGGGTTGCACAACCGCATGTCCCAGCTGGACATTAACCTCCCGGACGAGGCGGTCATTGACAGAATCCTTCAGTCGCTCCCACCGAGATACAAGAGCTTTGTGATGAACTACAATATGCAGGGGATGGTGAAAACTATTCCTGAAGTATTTTCAATGCTGAAGTCGGCAGAGGTAGAAATCAAGAAAGAACATCAAGTGTTGATGGTCAAAAAAACCACCAAGTTCAAGAAGGGCAAGGGTAAGAAGAACTTCAAGAAGGACGGCAAAGAGGTTGCCGCGCCCGGTAAGCCAGTTGCTAGGAAGAAGTCAAAGAATGGACTCAAGCCTGAGACTAAGTGCTTTTATTGCAAAGGGAAGGGTCACTGGAAACGGAACTGCCCCAAATACTTAGCAGACAAGAAG
The DNA here is from genome assembly GCF_002162155.2 of Triticum dicoccoides. Taxonomy (NCBI): domain Eukaryota; kingdom Viridiplantae; phylum Streptophyta; class Magnoliopsida; order Poales; family Poaceae; genus Triticum; species Triticum dicoccoides. The sequence continues at coordinate 27,229,606 of NC_041393.1, read as the reverse complement.
GCCGGCAACACTAAAGGTATATGTGATATACATGTAATTGATGTGTACCTTACCAGTACTCGTAGTAACTCCTGGGTATTTGATACTGGTGTCGTTGCTCATATTTGTAACTCACAGCAGGAGCTACGGAATAAGCGGAGACTGGGGAAGGACAAGGTGATGATGCACGTCGGGAATGGTTCCAAGGTCGATGTGATCGCCGTCGGCACGCTACCTCTACATTTACCTACGGGGTTAGTTTTAAACCTCAATAATTGTTATTTAGTGCCAAGTTTGAGCATGAACATTGTATCTGGATCTCGTTTAATGCGAGATGGCTACTCATTTAAATTCGAGAATAATGGTTGTTCTATTTATATGAGAGATATGTTTTATGGTCATGCCCCGATGGTCAATGGTTTATTCTTAATGAATCTCGAACGTAATGTTACACATATTCATAATGTGAATACCAAAAGATGTAAAGTTGATAACGATAGTCCCACATACTTGTGGCACTGCCGCCTTGGTCACATTGGTATCAATCGCATGAAGAAGCTCCATGCTGATGGACTTTTAGAGTCTCTCGATTATGAATCACTTGACACATGCGAACCATGCCTCATGGGCAAAATGACCAAGACTTCGTTCTCCAGAACAATGTAGCGAGCAACCAACTTATTGAAAATCATACATACTGATGTGTGTGGTCCAATGAGCATTGAGGCTCGCGGAGGATATCATTATGTTCTCACTCTCACTGATGACTTAAGTAGATATGGGTATGTCTACTTGATGAAACACAAGTCTGAGACCTTTGAAAAGTTCAAGGAATTTCAGAATGAAGTAGAGAATCAACGTGACCGAAAAATAAAGTTCTTACGATCAGATCGTGGAGGAGAATATTTAAGTCACGAATTTGGTACGCACTTAAGAAAATGTGGAATCGTTTCACAACTCACGCCGCCTAGAACACCTCAGTGTAACGGTGTGTCCGAACGTCGTAATCGCACTCTATTGGATATGGTGCAATCTATGATGTCTCTTACCGATTTACCGCTATCATTTTGGGGATACGCTCTAGAGACAACTACATTCACTTTAAATAGGGCTCTGTCTAAATCCGTTGAGACGACACCGTATGAATTATGGTTTGGGAAGAAACCTAAGCTGTCGTTTCTAAAAGTTTGGGGATGCGATGCTTATGTCAAGAAACTTCAACCTGAAAAGCTCGAACCCAAGTCGGAAAAATGCGTCTTCATAGGATACCCTAAGGAAACCATTGGGTATACCTTCTACTTAAGATCCGAGGGCAAGATCTTTGTTGCCAAGAACGGATCCTTTCTGGAAAAAGAGTTTCTCTCGAAAGAAGTAAGTGGGAGGAAAGTAGAACTCGATGAAGTACTACCTCTTGAACCGGAAAGTAGTGCAACTCAGGAAAATGTTCCTGTGGTGCCTACACCGACTGGAGAGGAAATTAATGATGATGATCAAGGTACTTCGGATCAAGTTGCTACTAAACTTCGTAGGTCCACAAGGACACGTTCCACACCAGAGTGGTATGGCAACCCTGTCCTAGAAATCATGTTGTTAGACAACGGTGAACCTTCGAACTATGAAGAAGTGATGGCAGACCCAGATTCCAACAAATGGCTTGAAGCCATGCAATCCGAGATAGAATCCATGTATGAAAACAAAGTATGGACTTTGACAGACTTGCCCAATGATCGGCGAGCGATAGAAAACAAATGGATCTTTAAGAAGAAGACGGACGCGGATGGTAATGTTACCATCTATAAAGCTCGACTTGTCGCTAAGGGTTATCGGCAAGTTCAAGGGGTTGACTACGATGAGACTTTCTCTCCCGTAGCGAAGCTGAAGTCCATCCGAATCATGTTAGCAATTGCCGCATACTATGATTATGAGATATGGCAGATGGACGTCAAAACGGCATTCCTTAACGGCTATCTTAAGGAAGAACTGTATATGATGCAGCCGGAGGTTTTTGTCGATCCTAAGAACGCTAATAAGGTATGCAAGCTCCTGCGATCCATTTATGGGCTGGTGCAAGCATCTCGGAGTTGGAACATTCGCTTTGATGAGATGATCAAAGCGTTTGGGTTTATGCAGACTTATGGAGAAGCCTGCGTTTACAAGAAAGTGAGTGGGAGCTCTGTAGCATTTCTCATATTATATGTAGATGACATACTTTTGATGGGAAATGATATAGAACTTTTGGACAACATTAAGGCCTACTTGAATAAGTGTTTTTCAATGAAGGACCTTGGAGAAGCTGCTTACATATTAGGCATCAAGATCTATAGGGATAGATCGAGACGCCTCAGAGGTCTTTCACAAATCACATACCTTGATAAGATATTGAAGAAGTTCAAAATGGATCAGTCCAAGAAAGGGTTCTTGCCTGTATTGCAAGGTGTGAGATTGAGCTCGGCTCAATGCCCGACCACGACAAAAGATAAAGAAGATATGAGTGTCATCCCCTATGCCTCAGCCATAGGATCTATTATGTATGCCATGCCGTGTACCAGACCTGATGTAAACCTTGCTGTAAGTTTGGTAGGAAGGTACCAAAGTAATCCCGGCAAGGAACACTGGACAGCGGTCAAGAATATCCTGAAGTACCTGAAAAGGACATGTTTCTCATTTATGGAGGTGACGAAGATCTCGTCGTAAAGGGTTACGTCGACGCTAGCTTCGACACAGATCTGGATGACTCTAAGTCACAAACCGGATACGTGTATATGTTGAATCATGGAGCAGTAAGCTGGTGCAGTTGCAAGCAGAGCGTCATGGCGGGATCTACATGTGAAGCGGAGTACATGGTAGCCTCGGAGGCAGCACATGAAGCAATATGGATGAAGGAGTTCATCACCGACCTAGGAGTCATAACCAATGCGTCGGGGCCAATCACTCTCTTCTGTGACAACACTGGAGCTATTGCCCCTGCAAAGGAGCCCAGGTTTCACAAGAAGACCAGGCACATCAAGCGTCGTTTCAACTCCATCCATGAAAATGTCCAAGATGGAGACATAGATATTTGCAAAGTACATACAGATCTGAATGTCGCAGATCCGTTGACTAAACCTCTTCCGCGAGCAAAACATGATCAACACCAGAACTCTATGGGTGTTCGATTCATCACAATGTAACTAGATTATTGACTCTAGTGCAAGTGGGAGACTGTTGGAAATATGCCCTAGAGGCAATAATAAAAGGATTATTATTATATTTCCTTGTCCATGATAATTGTCTTTTATTCATGCTATAATTGTATTATCCGGAAATCGTAATACACGTGTGAATACATAGACCACAATATGTCCCTAGTGAGCCTCTAGTTGACTAGCTCGTTGATCAACAGATAGTCATGGTTTCCTGACTATGGACATTGGATGTCATTGATAACGGGATCACATCATTAGGAGAATGATGTGATGGACAAGACCCAATCCTAAGCATAGCACAAAGATCGTGTAGTTCGTTTGCTAGAGCTTTTCCAATGTCAAGTATCTTTTCCTTAGACCATGAGATCGTGTAACTCCCGGATACCGTAGAAGTGCTTTGGGTGTACCAAACGTCACAACGTAACTGGGTGACTATAAAGGTGCACTACAGGTATCTCCGAAAGTGTCTGTTGGGTTGACACGGATCGAGACTGGGATTTGTCACTCCGTATGACGGAGAGGTATCTCTGGGCCCACTCGGTAATGCATCATCATAATGAGCTCAAAGTGACCAAGTGTCTAGTCACGGGATCATGCATTACGGTACGAGTAAAGTGACTTGCCGGTAACGAGATTGAACGAGGTATTGGGATACCGACGATCGAATCTCGGGCAAGTAACGTACCGATTGACAAAGGGAATTGTATACGGGGTTGCTTAAATCCTCGACATCGTGGTTCATCCGATGAGATCATCGAGGAGCATGTGGGAGCCAACATGGGTATCCAGATCCCGCTGTTGGTTATTGACCAGAGAACCGTCTCGGTCATGTCTACATGTCTCCCGAACCCGTAGGGTCTACACACTTAAGGTTAGGTGACGCTAGGGTTGCATGAATATGAGTATGCAGCAAACCGAAAGTTGTTAGGAGTCCCGGATGAGATCCCGGATGTCACAAGGAGTTCCGGAATGGTCCGGAGGTAAAGAATTATATATGGGAAGTCGAGTTTCGGCCATCGGGAAAGTTTTGGGGGTCACCGGTATTGTACCGGGACCACCAGAAGGGTCCCGGGGGTCCACCGGGTGGGGCCACCCATCCCGGAGGGCCCCATGGGTTGAAGTGGGAGGGGAACCAGCCCCTGGTGGGCTGGTGCACCCCCCCTGGGCCCACCTCTGCGCCTAGGGTTGGGAACCCTAGGGAAGGGGGCGCCTCCACTTGCCTTGGGGGGCAAGTCTCCCCCTAGGCCCCCCCTAGGAGATCCCATCTCCTAGGGCCGGCGCCCCCCTGGGGTCCCTATATAAAGAGGGGGGTGGGAGGGCAGCCGCACCCAACACGTGGTGCCTCCCTAACCCCCTTGCTACACCTCCTCCTCCCGTAGTCGCTTGGCGAAGCCCTGCCGGAACCCTGCTACATCCACCACCACGTCGTCGTGTTGCTGGATCTTCATCAACCTCTCCTTTCCCCTTGCTGGATCAAGAAGGAGGAGACGTCGCGCTGACCGTACGTGTTTTGAACGCGGAGGTGCCGTCCGTTCGGCGCTAGGATCTCCGGTGATTTGGATCATGACGAGTACGACTCCCTCAACCCCGTTCTCTTGAACGCTTCTGCTCGCGATCTACAAGGGTATGTAGATGCACTCCTCTCTCTCGTTACTTGATGAACTCATAGATTGATCTTGGTGAACGTAGGAATTTTTATTTTATGCAACGTTCCCCAACAGTGCTATATCCATGGCTTGCGCTCATATATTGTGTGAGGGTTGAAAAAGGTGAAGCGCGTTAAAAAGTATGAACCAATTGCTCGGCTTGTCATTGGGGTTGTGCATGATAAATACTTTGTGTTAAGAAGACAGAGCATGACACGACTATATGATTTTGTAGGGATAGCTTTCTTTAGCGTTGATATCCTGAACGACATGATTGTTTGTTGGGATGCCCGAGTATTGATGTCTTTATGTCAAATTATAGACTATTGCTTGGAATCACTTATGTCTTAATACTCATGCCATGATTAGATATATGATAAAATTTATGCTAGGTAGCATTCCACATCAAAAATTATCTTTTTATCATTTACCTACTCGAGGACGAGCATGAATTAAGCTTGGGGATGCTGATATGTCTCCGTCGTATCTATAATTTTTGATTGTTTCATGCCAATATTTTATAAAACTTTCACATACTTTTGGCAACTTTTTATATGATTTATTGGACTAACCTATTGATCCAGTGCCCAGTGTCCATTCCTGTTTTTGCAAGATTTTTGTATCGCAGAAAATCCATATCAAACAAAGTCCAAACGCGATGAATATTTACGGAGAATTATTTTGGAATTCATGTGATTTTTGGGAGGTGGAATCAACGCAAACAGGGGCCCATAGAGCCCACAACACACCAGGGCGCGCCACAGGCCCCAGGCGCGCCCTGGTGTCTTGTGCCTTCCTCGAACGTCGGTTGGAGCCCTTCCTCTAGCGCAAGAAAGATAATTTATGGAAAAAAATCATGTAAAAACTTCAGCGCAATCGGAGTTACGGATCTCCGGGAATTTAAGAAACCTTGAAGGTCCAGATCTGGGGAACGTGGAACAGAAGAGAACAGAGAGGGAGATCCAATCTTGGAGGGGCTCCTACCCCGCTGCCGCCATGGAGGCCATGGACCAGAGGGGAAACCCTCCTCCCATCTAGGGGGGAGGCCAAGGAAGAAGAAGAAAGAGGGGGGCTCTCCCCCCTCTCTCCTAGTGGCACCGAAGTGCCATCGGGGCTAGGATGGTGACGGCAATCTACATCAACATATCTTGCTACCGTCAACACCAACTGTCTCCCCCTCTATGCAGCGGTGTAACACCGCTTCTCCCCACTACAATCTTTACTTAAATATGGTGCTCAACTCCATATATTATTTCCCAATGATATTTGGCTATCCTATGATGTTTGAGTAGATCCGCTTTGTCCTATGGGTTAATCGTGATCTTGGTTGGTATGATTGTACATTTTATTTTTGGTGCTACCCTACGGTGCCCCCCGTCTCACGCAAATGTGAGGGGACCCCGCTATAGGGTGTTGCAATATGTTCATGGTTTGCTTATTGTTAGTGTAGCGGGGGTGACAGCAGCCTAAACGCGGATAAGTGCGTTATGGCGTATGGGAGTAAAGAGGACTTGATACTTAATGCTATGGTTGGGTTTCACGACCTTAATGATCTTTACTAGTTGTGGGTGCTTGCTAGGGGTCCAATCATAAGTGTATATGATCAAGTAGAGAAACTATGTTAGCTCATGCCTCTCCCTCATATAAAATTAGAAGAATGATTACCGGTATTTGTTATCGATGGCCTAGGGACAAATGACTTTCTTGTTGACAAAAGCTATCTACTTTTATTACCTTGCAATTTATTCGTAGTTTTATTCTCGCAAAGTACTCATATTTTTATTCGTGCAAAATAGTTTCATACTTGTTCTAGGTAAAGCAAATGTCAAGTGTGCATAGAGTTGTATCGATGGTCGATAGAACTTGAGGGTATATTTGTTCTGCCTTTAGCTCATCGTTGGGTCCGACACTCTTATTTATCGAAGAATGCTACAAACGATCCCCTATACTTGTGGGTTATCAAGATGACGTGCTACGTACACTTCTCGGGTCTGCGCAAGCGCATCCCCCCTACCCAGCGTGCCAAAGATGTCGTGGGAAACCATGGACACCTACGGGGCCATGAGCCCCTTTTGGTTCAGCAGGGGGATGGGCACGTTGAACAAAGAGCGGAGAACCACAACACAACACGACAGAATCACACAGGCAATTTTACCTAGGTTTGGGCCACCACGAGGCATAAACTTGTTGGGTTTTACGGTAGGGTGTGTCGACTGCAAATTAAAATTTTCCTACATGCAGAACAACAGGAACAAGCTACGGGAGATGGATCATAGTTCGTTACCACTAGACGCGTAGTGCTGTGCAGCGGAAGAAGAGATGGGGCAGCGCGTACGCGTGGATCGTCTCCTCCTCGTACGATCTCACTCGAACAGCTGGTCGTCCAATCCCACGTACAAGTTCGCCGGAGCGGCGCAAGTGCACCGCCTCTAACGGTATCCGTGCGAGTAGGAGGAACATAGTGCGGTGGACTGCTAGGTCCGATCACACAGTCGGCGGCGAGTGGAGGTGGCTATTCACAACACATGCAAACCCTAGTCACAGCGCCAAAGCGATCAACCAAATGAGTGTGCCGCACCTCCACTTTATATAGGCGTCCGTCGCGGGCTCAACACTTGGGCCTCGCACGAACCCTAAAGCCCACAAGTCTACTCGGCCACAATCCGAATACAGCTCGGATCACATCCGACCAGTGTCCTCAGACTCGACCTCGTAGGTTCCTTCCCTTAAGCACACAACCCCTTAGTTCGGATCACCTCCGACCTACACGGTTGGTAGCGGCCTCTAGCAAGGCGTGCCGACCACCAAGCAGACTGTGAAGCTGGTTAGGCGAACCTGTACAACATGTCACACTACTGTTCTCATTGCCGCATGATATATGTTGTCGGGCTCAAGGCGAGACTGTCATCCTTGTGCTAGCCCGACATCTTTCTCGTTCCAGTGATACCCATCACTATCCGGATTATCTCATAATCCTTGTCGCATGGCCATGCTTATCCTGGTCGGATCACACGAGGGGCCCAAAGTATATCTCTCCTGTTCGGAGGGGCAAATGCCATCTTGCTTGACCATGTCTCGCAGCATGGGACTGGACAAACCCGAAACCTACCTTTGAAACTACCTAGTCACGGAGTAGCTTTTGGTCGGCCCAAAGCAAGTCTGTCACCATCCCGAGTACATGCGTCAGCTCAGGTCTTAGGACATAGAACGTATGTTGTACTAGAGACTCACATATGACATATCGCTGCATCTCATAGTTGGGTCTGTCCAACTCGGACCTTATCTCGACTCGGATCCAACTACGTCGAATCCGACCACACCTTTCCAAGTCCATATTATCCGGTTAGCATCCAATGCTCCATGGCTAGTGAGACCGAGCCATCGACCGTGTCATATGCCAGTCTAGTCGGCTGCGCGTCCACACAGCCCTTTCGACTAGGGACCTTTTAGGACAGTCATCATATAATGCATAGTCCCACAAACAAGTCACATACTTGCTGATACACATCATTGATAATGTCCAAGGACTATCTTTATTCATAAACACATAGGAAATATCATCATACATGATTGCCTCTAGGGCATATGTCCAACAGTCTCCCACTTGCACTAGAGTCAATCAAATAGACATCGAATGCCCATAGCTCTAACGTGCCCCTCATGCTTGGGTTGTGGAAGCGGCTTAGTCAACGGATCTGCAACATTTGCATCCATGTGAATCTTGCATAACTCTACATCACCATTCTTTACGATCTTTCGTATCAGGTGATATTTCTGATCTATGTTTCTGACCTTGTGGTGATTCCTCGGCTCCTTGGCTTGTGCGATGGCACCAGAATTATCACAATAAAGGTCCAAAGGTTTCACCGAGGCTGGGTAAATACCAAGATCATCCAGAAAATGTCGGATCCAAACACCTTACTTTGCAGCTTCACAAGCCGCAATGTATTCGGCTTCTGTGGTTAGAATCGGCCACTGTATCCTGCTTGGAACTCATCCAGTGCACTGCCCCTCCGTTCAGGACGTACACGAATCCGGACTATGATCGACAATCATCTCTGTCGGTTTGGAAACTAGCATCGACGTAACCCCTTACGACAAGCTCTTCCTCACCTCCATAGACTAGGAACATCTCTTTAGTCCTTTTCAGGTACTTCAAAATAGTCTTTACCGCTGCCCAGTGACTCTCACCTGGGTTGGCCTGATATCTGCTTGTTAGGCTTATCGCAAAAGCAACATCAGGCCTTATACATATCATGGCATACATGATGGAACCGATTGCCGAGGCATACGAAATCCTACTCATCCTGCTTCGCTCATCAGATGTCGAAGGACTCTGAGTCTCGCTTAGCCTTATACCATGTGAGAGTGAAAGAACCTTTTCTTCGCCTCACTCATGTTGAACCGCTTCAACACTTTATCTATGTACGTGCTCTGGCTTAAGCCGACCAGCCTCCTCGATCTATCTCTATAGATCTTAATGCCTAAAATATATACTGCCTCACCAAGGTCCTTCATCGAAAACTTGCCATTCGATGACTCCTTGACCAAGTTTAGCATCGAAACATCATTTCCGATCAGTAGTATGTCGTCCACATACAAGATCAAAAACACAATAGAGCTCCCACTTAACTTCTTGTATAAACAAGAGTCCTCTTCGCTTTTGATAAACCCGAGACCAGTGAAGACCTCATCAAAACGAATGTTCCAACTCTGAGATGCTTGCCTCAACCCATAAATGGATCTCTTGAGCTTGCATACCTTACAAGTGCTAGTCGGATCGACAAAACTCTCTGGCTGTATCATATACACGTCCTCGGTTAAATTTCTATGAAGGAAAGCCGTTTTGACATCCATCTGCCATATCTCGTAATCGAAATATGCAGCTATAGATAGTATGATCCTCACCGACTTCAGCATCGCTACCGGCGAGTAAGTCTCATCGTAGTCAATTCCTTGAAATTTTCCATAACCCTTAGCGACAAGCCGAGCTTTGTGGATCTGAACATTTCCATCCACATCGGTTTTCTTCTTAAAGACCCATTTGCAGCCAATGGCCGTTATGCCAGGCGGCGGATCAACCAAGTCCCATACTTGATTTTCATCCATGGACTTTAACTCGGATCTCATGGCCTCCAGCCATGCCTCGGAATCTGGGCTTACCATCACTTCTGCATACGTGGTTGGATCGTCGCTTTCTAGCGACAATACATTGCGCACTCTGCACAATCTTTTCGACCTCCGTGGTTCCGGTGCCGCTTCCACTACGGGTTCCCTGACTGACTCCGGTATGATCTCATCACCAGCCGAGCCGTCCCCGAGTGGTCCTCGAATTTCTTCGAGTCGAACCGTCCTCCCGCTGGCCTCCCGACTGAGAAACTCTTTCTCAAGGAAAACCACGTTCCGAGCAACAAACACTTTGTTCTCTTCCCGGTTGTAGAAGCTATATCCCAAGGTTTCCCTCGGATATCCCACAGATATGCATTTATCCGATTTAGGTGTAAGCTTGTCTGACATAAGTCGCTTGACAAATGCTTCACAACCCCAAATCTTTAGAAAAGACAAATTGGGACTCTTCCCGGTCCACATCTCATGTGATGTCTTGTCTATGGATTTTGATGGTACCCTATTAAGTGTAAAAGATGCAGTTTCTAGAGCGTATCCTCAGAATGACAATGGTAAATCTGATTTTCTCATCATAGACCGGACCATGTCCAAGAAGGTCCTATTCCTCCGTTCTGACACGCCGTTTCTCTGTGGCGTACCTGGAGGTGTGAGCTGAGGTACTATACCTCGGCTTTTCAGATGATCATCCAACTCCTGGCTCATGTACTCACCTCCACGATCAGATTGTAGAAGCTTTATAGTCTTGCCGACCTGATTCTCAACCTCGTTCTGAAACTCTTAGAACTTTTCAAAAGTTTCCGACTTGTGCCTCATCAAATAGATATATCCGTATCTACTCAAGTCGTTGATAAAAGTCACGAAGTACTGATAGCCACCTCTTGCAGTTGTGCTCATTGGACAACACACATCACTGTGTATAAGCTCCAACAGCTCGGACGCCCTCTCGCAACTCTTTGCGAAAGGAGACTTGGTCATCTTGCCGAGCAAGCATGATTCACATGTCTCGAATGACCCGAAGTCGGACGAAGTTAGGAGCCCATCATCATGGAGCTTCTTCATGCATTTCAGACTAATGTGTCCAAGCCGGCAATGCCAGAAGTGTGTCGGATTTATCTCATTAGGCTTATGCCTCTTGACATTCACATTATAGACTGGTTCCTGTTCTAGATTCAATATAAATAGCCCATCAATAATGGGTGCACAGCCATGGAACATACCATTCAAAAATATCGAACAACCATTGTCCTTTAAATTGAATTCATAACCTTGACTCATCAACATGAGGCAGAAATAATGTTCCGACTAAGTGCAGTAATGTAATAACAATTATTCAATTCCATAATGAATCCAGAAGGAAGCTGGAGCCGCATCGTACCAACCTCTAACGCAGCAACTCTTGCTTTGTTGCCGACCCTGATGTCAATCTCCCCTTGTGCCACACGCCTAGTTCTTACCAGCCCCTACATCGAGTTGCAAATAAGAACAACCGTTCTGGTATCAAATACCCAAGAGCAACTAGGTATGTTAGCAAGGTACATGTCTATAACATATGCAACAAGTGTACCTTTGCCTGAAGCAGCATTCCCGGCCTTCTTGCCATGCTCTGCAAGCCACTTGCTACAGTTCCTCTTCCAGTGACTGGTCTCCTTGCAGTGATAGCAAACGGTCTTCGAGTCCGGTCCAGACTTCGGCGCAGCAGTGGAGGTTATCGTCTCCGTGCCCTTTGCCTTAGCCTTTTTCTTGGACCAACTCTTCTTGAACTTAGCCGATTTCTGCACCATTAACACTTGATGCGTGCCTTTCTTAGTGTCCTGCTCTGCCACTTTGAGCATCCCATGAAATTCAGTGAGCTTCTTATCCATGCCATGCATATGATAGTTCGAGATGAACGTCCCATAGCTGGGCGGAAGAGAACCCAGAACAACATCAGTAGCCAGCTCATCCAAGAGCGGGAAGCCCAAACGATCCAAAGCTTGCACATATCCTATCATTTTGATCACATGTGGGCTCAGTGGATCACCTTCCTTCAGCTTGCAATCCATCAAGGATCGCCAGACATTGAAACTTTTGGTCTTGGCCTGTGTCTGAAACATGCTCTTGAGACTCTCGATCATATCGTAAGCCTCAACATTTTTGAAATGCTGTTGCAAATCGGGCTCCATACAAGCCAGCATCAGACAACTGATCTCTGTTGATTCACCAACGAGTTTCTGGTAGGCATTCTTAGTTGGCATTAGCACTATCGGCAGGTTCCTCTGGAAGTGGATCCTCTAGAACATGTTCCTTTTTATCATGCTTGAGAACAATTCTCAGATTTCTATACCAGGTGGTAAAGTTTGTTCCATTCAGTTTATCCTTTTCCAGAATTGATTTCAATGCAAAGTTGGGTTGAGCAGGTGGTGCCATTGATCTACAACAGAAAATATGCAATTACTAAGAAATGTGTTTATGTAGAGTAATTCAAGCCTAAATAGAAATACTCCCACTGAAGTCAGCATTCCTCCACAGACTCTCAGTGATTCAGGTTCCGACTAGCGCATGCAACTAGTGAGCTTTAGCATCACTGCTAGCCAACATACATATCCGGTAAGCAACTCCTTGCTAATCGCATATCTATACGACTCCTGTCGGTCGGGAAGGTATCTTATACCCCGGCTCCCAACCTTCTTTGCCACAAGGCCCAAAACCGTTTTGATAGCCTTATGAAGTTAACCTGATGCAGTGCATGTCCGTGTCTGACACAAACCCTTCAGTTCAAGGACACCTAGCAGCACCCCAATTTTATGAGCCCACTACTAGACGTACTTGATGTGCGAAGCTGCAACATCGGGAATGGCAATTTACTTGATATTCATGAGGGATCTTTCTACCATTCTAACATGCATAGAAACAAAGAAGCACAACAATCACAAATAAATACATATTGTGAAATAGTATGGCTCCTTCATGGATGTTCTTCCAGGTCGGCTCCGACTCCGATGACCATCTAGGAACTCCATCTTGTTTGTCACGCCGAGACACCAGACCACCGACCTGATCTCTATTATCCAACTACTACAACTAGTAATGAATTTTACATAGAGAATCACAAGTCGACACGCAGGTCGTTATACAATATAATGACAGCACTTTGGCTCCTGCCGGCTGACAAACATGACACGTGGGCCACGTATAAATTACACACATGCATCACATACACATGAGTCATACTATGTACATCAAACCTGCAAAACAAAGTTGTGCATAGAATCACATTCTACCGGTTTGTGTGTCGGGTACGAAATACACGGCGCTAAGCTCACGGCGGTCCCGATGGCGGATGACCGACCGGTAGGGGTAGATCGTGTCACGACCTCATCGATCCCGATTGACAGAAAACATCGCCTCAACGATCCCCATGTGCGGTTGATCACATCAACCGTGCACATAGCCGATCTCACAAACAACAGCAAATCTCATCTGTCGCCTCCACATATCTAATATGCATATGATCTGAATCCAAATCCTATAGCAGAGGCTCTGATACCACTGTTGGGTTCTACGGTAGGGTGCGTCAACTGCAAATTAAAATTTTCCTACGCGCAGAACAACAGAAACATGCTACGAGAGATGGATCACAGTTTGTTACCACTAGACGCGCAGTGCCGTGCAGCGGAAGAAGAGATGGGGCAGCACGTCCACGTGGATCGTCTCCTCCTCATTCGATCTCACTGAACAACCAGTCGTCCGATCCCATGTACAAGTTCGCCGGAGAGGCGCAAGTGCACTGCCTCTAACGGTATCCGCGCATGCAGGAGGAACACCATGCGGTGGACTGCTAGGTCTGATCACACAGTCGGCAGCGAGTGGAGGTGGCTATTCGCAACACACATGCAAACCCTAGTCGCAGCGCCGAAGCGATCAACCAAATGAGTGTGCCGCACATCCACTTTATATAGGCGTCCGTCGCGGGCTCAACACTTGGGCCTTGCACGGACCCTAAAGCCCACAAGTCTACTCGGCCACAATCCGAATACAGCTCGGATCACATCCGACCAGTGTCCTCGGACTCGACCGTGTAGGTTCCTTCCCTTAAGCGCGCGACCCCTTAGGTTCAAGTCGGCTTGGTCACAGTTTGGATCACCTCCGACCTGCACAGTTGGTAGCGGCTAAGGGAGTCCGGGATTAAGGGGTCCTCGGACAGCCGGACTATATACTTTGGCCGAACTATTGGACTATGAAGATACAAGATTGAAGACTTCGTCCCGTGTCCGGATGGGACTCTCCTTTACGTGGAAGGCAAGCTTGGCAATTTGGATATGTAGATTTCCTTCTCTGTAACCGACTCGGTGTAACCCTAGCCCCCTCCGGTTTCAATATAAACCGGAGGGTTTAGTCCGTAGGACAACAACAATCATAATCATAGGCTAGCTTCTAGGGTTTAGCATCTATGATCTCATGGTAGATCAACTCTTGTAATACTCATATCATCAAGATCAATCAAGAAAGAAGTAGGGTATTACCTCCATCGAGAGGGCCCAAACCAGGGTAAACATCATGTCCCCCGCCTCCTATTACCATTAGCCTTAGACGCCAGGACCCCCTACCCGAGATCCACCGGTTTTGACACCGACATTGGTGCTTTCATTGAGAGTTCCACTATGCCGTCGCGATAAGGCTTGATGGCTCCTTCAATCATCTTCAATGACGTGGTCCAGGGGGAGGTTCTCTTTCCCGGACAGATCTTCATACTCGGCGGCTTCGTACTATGGGCCAACTCGCTTGGCCATCTCGAGTAGATCGATAGCTACGCCCCTGGACATCTGGTCAGGTTTGGAAGCTTGAGCTACACTGCCGAAATCCGCGGAGACTTGATCTTTGACGGATTCGAGCCCGTGTCAAGTGCGCCGAACAGTCACGACGATCATGACTTAGATCTGCCATCAGACAGTATTTGGGGGATCGTGCCTGCGGCGGCCCAGGGAATCAATCCGGAGCAGGTTGTGCCATCCGAGGACGGGTGGATGGACCCCGCCACGGAGGCCGCACACTCATCGGCCTTGGAGCCGAACACTAACCCCACCTCCTATGAGGCCGGTATCATCGCACCCTCGGACTCGTCTCCTGCTACAGGATCCAAACCAAGTACATCCGTGCCTATCGAATCTGATCGGGCACCAGTCATGGAGTTCACCTCCGCGGATATCTTTCAGCACTCGCCCTTGGGTGATGTGCTAAATTCATTAAGGTCTCTCTCCTTGTCAGGAGACTCTTGGCCGAACTATGTCTGGCTCGAGTGGAAAGCGGACGACGAAGAAATTCGTTCCCCACCTACCACCCACTTAATAGCCACTGTCGATGACTTAACCGACGTGCTTGACTTCAACTCCGAAGACATCGACGGTATGGACGACGATGCAGGAGAAGAACAGGAACCACCGCCTATAAGGCGCTGGACAGCCACCTCATCATATGATATATATATGGTGGACACCCCCAAAGAAAGCAATGGCGATGAGGCAACGGAAGATAATCCCTTGGAGAAGTAATCTAGGCACCAGCGTCATAGGCGCCGCTCCAAGCCCTGCCATAGCAAAAATAGTGATACTGGCACAAGAGATGATAACAATCCGGATGGTGCCGAAGACGAAAACAATCCTGCCAAGCCAAGCTTCGAGCAGGCCGAGCAAGAAGATGGGCAAGCTAACCCTAAGGAATATGCAACATATGGAGAATTAGAGGATGATAATTACATGCCTCTCTCCGAAGACGAAGTGAGCCTTGGCGACAAAGAATTCATCATGCCTGAGGATCCCGTCGAGCAGGAGCGCTTCAAGCGCCGGCTTATAGCCACTACAAAAAGCCTGAAGAAAAAGCAGCAACAGCTTCAAGCTGATCAAGATCTGCTAACTGATAGATGGACGGAGGTCCTGGCTGCCGAGGAATACAGACTCAAGCGCCCTACCAAAAGTTACCCAAAGCGCAGGTTGCTACCTCAACTCGAGGAGGAGGAATTAAAACCCACACTACCAGCGCACGATGCGGCTGACCGGCCACCCTGTGGCCGAGACAAAGTGGCGTACCAGCCCAAAGTCCAGCTCGCACCCCGAGGCCGAACAAGCAAAAACACGAAGGCCAGGGGCTCCATGCATGACTTGCGAGACAAATTGAAAAACAAAGTAGGGCAGTCAAGATTGATCTACGGATCACGGGGGCGCACCCCAATGCATGACGATGACCGTCACGCCAGATACACCAACAAATCCGGCCGGGCTGAATACAATGTAGCCCGGCACAGAGGCGCTGCACACCCCCAATGCTTCACTAATGAAGTAATGGATCAGGAATTCCCAGAAGGGTTTAAACCCGTGAACATTGAATCATATGATGGTACTATAGACCCCGCGGTATGGATAGAAGATTTCTTCCTCCATATTCACATGGCCTGTAGAGATGATCTACACTCCATCAA
Source organism: Triticum dicoccoides (assembly GCF_002162155.2). Lineage (NCBI taxonomy): Eukaryota > Viridiplantae > Streptophyta > Magnoliopsida > Poales > Poaceae > Triticum > Triticum dicoccoides. The sequence continues at coordinate 27,213,218 of NC_041393.1, read as the reverse complement.
GTACCTCCCTCTAAAACTCAAGGGACCGGCTTGGCATTGGCTGAATAGCTTGCTGGCAAACTCCATTGGAAGTTGGGAGAACCTGGCAGATGCATTCATTGACAACTTCCAGGACACCTATGTGCAACCACCGGATGCTGATGACCAAAGTCACATAACCCAATAGCCCAGAGAGTCAGCAAGGAAATTTTGGACCCAGTTCCTAACTAAAAAGAACCAAATTGTCGATTGTCCAGATGCCGAAGCCCTAGCGGCCTTTAAGCATAACATCCATGACGAGTGGCTTGCCCGACATCTCGGCCAAGAAAAGCCAAAGTCCATGGCAGACCTCACAACACTCATGACCCCCTTTTGTGTGGGCGAGGATAGCTGGTTGGCTCATAGCAACAACACAACAAGCAATCCTGGCACATCAAAAGCCAGGGATAGCAATGACAAACCACGGCGCAACAAACACAAGCGTCACAAAAACGGTGATAGTGTCGAAGAAACGGCAGTCAATGCCGGATTCAGTGGCTCCAAGTCCGGTCAGCGGAAAAAGCCATTCAACAAAAACAATTCAGGCCCGTCCAGTTTGGACCGCATACTCGACCGCCCATGCCAAATTCATGGCACCCCAGGAATACCAGCCAATCATACCAACAGAGAATGTTGGGTCTTCAGACAAGCCGGCAGGTCAGGTGCCTAAAACAAGGGGAAGGGGTCTCAAAGTGACGATTACGACGAGGAGCCCCGATCACCGAACACAGGAGGACAGAAGAAATTCCCTCCCCAGGTGAAAACGGTGAATATGATATACGCAACCCATATTCCCATGCAGAAGCCTGAACTAAGGGACGTCTATGCAATGGAGCCAGTCGCCCCAAAGCTCAACCCATGATCCTCTTGTCCGATCACTTTCGATCACAAGGACCATCCTACCAGTATCTGTCATGGTGGTTCAACCGCATTGGTCCTCGACCCCATCATCGACGGATTCCACCTCACACGAGTCCTCATGGACAGTGGCAGCAGCCTGAATCTGCTCTATCAGGATACAGTGTGCAAAATGGGCATCGACCCCTCAAGGATCAAGCCCACAAAAACCACCTTCAAAGGTGTCATACCAGGTGTAGAGGCCTGTTGCACGCGCTCAATCACACTGGAAGTGATCTTCGGATCTCTGGGCAGTTACCGTATCGAAGAGTTACTCTTCGACGTCGTCCCCTTTTGAAGTGACTATCAGGCATTGCTCGAACGAACCATGTTCACTCGGTTCAACGCGGTGCCACATTACGCCTACCGTAAACTCAAGATGCCCGGTCCACGCGGCATCATCACGGTTAATGGCAGGGCCGAACTCCCCCTCACTGCCGAAGAGTCTACCACCGCTTTAACAGCAGGAGCAACGGATGTCACCTCCCAATCGAACCTCGAGTCGATGGCCAAGCTCACGGACTCCGCCAAATGAGTCCAAACTACTGTGCGGCAGGATAGCCCGGCCCATCCGGAGCTTAATTGAAAACACTCCAGCAAAACTTAAGACACGCCACATACTGCGGCTCAACCGCTCTGTGGCGAAAAACCATTTCTTGCATTTTCTTCGCAGGTTCACCTTTGCGTAGGCCAGGACGGATGGCGTGGAAACAGTGTGAGCACGTAAGGGAATCGCCAGATACTCCCCTCTATGATCATCTGACTACACTCCGGATCCGCATACAACCTCCCCCCGCCTGGTCTCAGCAGGTTCCGTAGTCATATTTCTTTTTATCACATTACCTATACTCATACGCATTGACGTATTATTCAAATACAACATGTGGATTTATATCATGCTCGTCTGCTGCTGTTTCTTATTAAAACTCTTTTATCAAAAGGCAGCTGCACATCGTGATATGCCTTAATATGCCAGGGGCTTTATTATACCATACTACGGCAAAAAAGTCTGAACACCTTCATGGCAGTTCGGCACCCCGAATTTATAGCATTATATGCATCAGCTTTGAATCATGTCCTGGGTCAATAGTTGGGTTTGGTTCCTATGTTTTGGTACCTTACGTTCTGCTATATCGGCTAAGGTAGCACAGGGAGAACTACTACAATTGTGTCCCCGTTCTTCCGGACGAGCAGCTCAGTAGAGAAAGCCGAAAACTGACTGTCATGATACAGCGAGAGCTGGTCAGCTATTCGAGAGGTTGTAAAATCTTTAAGGATTTCTTCCGCATAATGCCATAACCAATGCAGCCTGCGATGGATCGGTTTTTCTTCCGACCAGGCGCCTATAGAGCCCCTCGTGCGGTCTTTCGAACACCTGGGGCTGCGCCCACCTTCCTTTTAAAACTCCTATGGCTAAGTGAGCGTGATAAAGCCCTATAGTCTGACTGCCTGGTTCGCTGTGCTGAACACCTCCTTCAAGGACCTAAAACTGGGATAAAGACTGTTCAGGTTTATCCTGAACACCCCCGTACTTACTACATGGAGGCAGAAGCCGACGACTGGCCAACTCTCAGGATTAGTATATAAAACGGCCGCACAGGAGGAAAAACTTTCAAACGACAAGCAATAACTAATAGAAATGACCTTGTTCAAACATTACAAAGGACAAACATGACCGTATTCATGGAAATATAATGTCCTTGGTGCATTGCCCCGCTGGAAGGCGGGCTCCTTTCAAGACACCTTCATAATACAGTTCGGGCTTGCGGTGCTCCTTCCCCTCCGACGGTCCCTCGGTCATCAGCTTTTCCGCATCCATCTTCCCCCAATGCACTTTTGCACGGGCGAAGGCCATTCGTGCACCCTCTATATAGACCGACCGCTTGATGACCTTGAGTTCAGGGCAGGCACTCACAAGCCACTTCACGAGCCCGAAGTAACTGCTCGGAATCGGCTCGGCGGGCCACAGCCGGATAATTACATCCTTTATGGCTAGCTCGACAGCCTTATGCAGTTCGATCAGCTGCTTCAGTTGATCGGAGAAAGGCACCGGATAATTCGGCACCAGATAATGCATCCAGAAGAGCTTATCCGCAGTATTCCTTTCTTTGGCTCGGTAGAATTGGGCGGCATCAGATATGTTGCGCGGCAGCTCCGCAAATACCCCTGGAGAAATCAGAATTCAGACTATCAACTTGATTTTCTCCTTTCAAATACCCGCTTTGTATAGAAAAAGCCTTACCAGCCGCAATCTTCCTCGCCTCCTGGATTTCCTTCAGGGCACCTTGGGATTCCCCCGGGCATCACTTGCGGCTTGGCGAGCCTGGGAGAGTTCGGATTCTTTCCCTGATAAACTCTGCTCCAAGTTCTCGCATTTCTTCACGGCCTCTTGAAGCTCTCGCTCAGGCTCAATAACTCTGGCCTCGTGCTTCTCACATAGAACCTGCTCTGCGGCTGCCTTCTTCTCGGCTTCGGCCACAGCCTTTTTAAGAGCCTCAATTTCAGCCGTCTCCCCTAGAGCACATCATAAAAATATTTTCATCATGCACACTTATTCATTTGTGCTAAATAAACAAGGTTTTTGCATACCTTGGTTATCCTCCAGCTGTTTCTGCACTCGGTCAAGTTCTCCTTCGTCCCGCTCCAGACTATGCCTCAGTCCGGATACTTCCACATCATGAGAGGCGGCAGACGCTACAGACGCCTTCTTATTAAAAAGAGATAGATGTCATCAAGTAAGTCTCTTGCGAACATAAATTTGATCCTCTGTCTGGTTCTTTCTTTCACCGAACAGTGTATCAGGGGCTGCTATCTATACCATGACACTCTTCCAAACCTCATAAAACATACCTCAAAGCCTCTCATGAGGCCGATACAGGATTCATTCAGTCCACTCTCAGCAGACTGAATCTTTTCAATCACCGCAGCCATAAGGGCACGGTGTTCATCAACGATGGAGGCGCTCTTCAGCGCTGCCAATAAAGCATCAGGCACCTCTGGTTGGATAGAGGTTGCCGGCGGAACAGACACACCCCCTCCAGCCGATGGAGGCCGCCTACCTGATTCTGGGGCATTACGGGTATCCGGAATCATGTCCGGCTAGGGGCAGGATTCAAGACGACCCCCGCCGTCGACATCCATGGGAGCCTTCTCTCCCGTGTGTCCGGACCCCGAGGTTTGGCCTCCTGGCGCCGCCTTTGCAATCTCCCCCCCCTCCGTGACCCGGGTCCTCCTGGGACGAAACCTCGGTGTCATTCACATGTCTGGGACGAGACCTCGAGTGGTGTAGAGTTCAATGCATTCAAGGCATAGTGCCTTGCCTCGGCATTCTGAACTAGACGAGCATTATAGCTAATTATTTCATCAGAAGGGTGTAGCAGATGGACGGTCTTAGTGGCGCAAACTATAGAAGCAGTATGCGCTTTCAACCAATCCATACCCAGAATGAGGTCGATGTTAGACGACTTCAAGATAATGGGAGAGGCATAGAATTCCAACCCTTCGATTTCAACGGGAACGTCGTGACTAACCATAGAGGTTTGACACTGGCCGGCGGGGGGTTTTACCACTATTGGAGTGTTTATGACCTCACATTTAAGGTCGTGCTTGGATGCAAAATCTTCTGACATGAATGAATGCGATGCACCAGTATCAAACAAAACGGATGCTGGTACTGAATTTACGAGGAGTGTACCCATCACAGTAGCAGGCTGGTCTTGAGCTTCATTGAGATCAATGTGGTTGGCATGAACACGACCATAGGACTTTGCATTGTTGTTGCGGGCCTAGTCGTTTCCATAGCCAGCTGCTGGAAGGGCCAGTTGATTCTGGTTCTGATTCTGATAGCAGTTCCTGGCAAGGTGACCTGGTTGACCACACTTGTAGCACAGACCATTATTGGGAGTGGGAACAGGTGCTCGGGGTGGTGGAGCTGGAAGCCTTGGCTGCCTAGATGGTGGAGGAGGCAGACAAGGTGCAACATAGGTCTGCCTTGGGGTAGGTGCATTTGGACAGTACATGTTGTTCGGGATCCATATCTTACGCTTCTGCGAGGGCGGGCCCGAAGATGAGCCCGTGTCACGGTTGCGCCTGTGAGAGCTCTGGTGTTCCTGCAGACCAGTCTCGACATTGATGGCCTTGTTCACCAAGGTGGCAAAATCGGCAAAGTCATGCACTAGAAGTGCGAGCTTGATGTCAGCTTGAAGGCCGTCACGGAACTTCTCATGTCTGCGTGCATCAGTTGAAATGTCTTCTTCAGCATAGTGGGACAAGTCCAGAAACTCCCGCTGATAAGCTTCCACGGTTTTGTTGCCTTGGGTGAGGTTGCGGAACTCACGCTTCTTCCTGTCCATGATCCCCTGAGGAATGAAGCGGGCACGAAAGGCAGCTTGAAAGTCTGGCCAGGTGATGATTGTCCCAACTGGCAGAGTACGCATGTGGCTTTCCCACCATTGAGTTGCGGGTCCCTTCAGAAAGAAGGAAGCAAAGGTGACATAGCGGGCAGGGGCTACCTCAGCAGACTCCATCTCATAGGTAATGTCACGGAGCCAGTCATCAGCATCCAGCGGCTGAGTTGAGCTGCGGTACACGGTTGGGTTGAGGCACATGAAATCCTGCAGAGTCACTTGGGTTGGCTGCTGGTTCATATTGGGACGAGGGAACTGAGCCATCACATTCTCCATGAACTGGTGATTCATCTCGAGCTGTTGGACCATACCAGCCATGTACTCAGGTGGTGGTGGGGAGTTGTCGCCACGACCACGACCAGCTGGTCTAACCATCCTGCTAATATATAACAGGGGTAGTTCAGCATTGAGAAATTTGCATAGACAAGAATCATTCATGATGAAACATGCATAATGAAAGGAGCACGACAGATACTACATAGTAGTCGGCATAACTTACAAAAGGGGTTGGACATAGAGTTCAGTACATAGACTAGGTCATCATAGGCGGCATGCAGGCTCGCGGCGAATGCATCTAATACTAATGAGCAAGACTTCATCAGTCCCAGGAGGTACTGTGAAGGTAGCTGTAGCCTGACAGCTGGTAGTGAGGCAACGGATAGTCCTCCACATCAGTGGCCTAGGCGGCGCGGATACTCTGGTGTAGAACCCGACGCTCAGGTGGCAGAAGAGGACCAAGTGCGGGAGAGTATCCTCCCACCTCTGGCCAACCAACACCGTGGGGCGTCACGGTCTTGGCTGGGTAGATCGCGGAACACGGCAGCTGTCCAGGTCGGACAAAGGGGTGTAACAGCATCAGAGCCCTGTAAAGGTGCTGACGAGTGGTGTACAACTCGTGGCGAAGAGCTCTGTTAGCTCGGTCCAGCCCATCGGCATGCAGAACCAGGTTCTGATGGTGGAAGGGCTCTCGGGTGACAGTGGAGTAGGCAGCAGTGTAGTATCCCTCCGCAACAACGTCAGATGCGATAGGAATGTGCCTGAAAGGGGAAGTGTCCAACGCCTGATACTCTCCACGAAGACGTGTCAGAGCAGCATGAGCAGCATCGTGGACTGCCATCTCGATGGTCACTCCAACACCATGAGCGGTGTGCAGCACGGTAGTGGACTCATACTCCCGAGAGTAGAGGTGGACGATGGCACGGTACTGCTCCTGGTTAAAGTCCTGGTACTCCTCGTAGACGGTGTACTCAGGGTGCCAGCGATAACCCAGATAGGTCATCATCTCAGCTAGCAAAGTAGGTGATCCTGAGGCACCAATGGCCGCCGTGTGGCGCACGACCTGCCTCGTGGGTTCCATCTGAAAACAAAGATGTTTCAATGGAGTCAAATGACAATAAGGGCACTATTCAAAATACTATCCTACAGAATAACTATGGCTTATCCAAAGCGTGGTAACGGGATCCTAATGTGAGAGTTAGTAAATTGTTTAACCCGAGTTGGAGATAGTTCAGAGTCCCAGAGTAAAGGTCGAGGAGTAAAAGATCCTAATACCACCCAATGGCGACATGGGCCCATAAGGCACACAGCCATGTTAGTAAAAAGTTTTGTAGTGACTAGACTCGATTTCGGCCAAGGAGTGTGGAAGGGGGGATTCCTACAGGCAGTCGGCTCTGATACCAACTTGTGACGCCCCCGATTCAATTGTACACTAATCATGCACGCAAACGTGTACGATCAAGATCAGGGACTCACGGGAAGATATCACAACACAACTCTAAAACATAAATAAGTCATACAAGCATCATAATACAAGCCAGGGGCCTCGAGGGCTCGAATACAAGTGCTCGATCATAGACGAGTCAGCGGAAGCAACAATATTTGAGAACAGACATAAGTAAACAAGTTGCCATAAGATGGCTAGCACAAACTAGGATACAGATTGAAAGAGGCGCAGGCCTCCTGCCTGGGATCCTCCTAACTACTCCTGGTCGTCGTCAGCAGCCTGCACGTAGTAGTAGGCACCTCCAGTGTAGTAGTCGTCATCGACGGTGGCGTCTGGATCCTGGGATCCCACGTCTGGTTGCGGCATCCGAGAAGAAGAGGAAAATAGGGGAAAAGAGGGAGCAAAGCAACCGTGAGTACTCATCTAAAGTACTCGCAAGCAAGGAACTACACTACATATGCATGGGTATATGTGTAAGGAGGCAATATGAGTGGACTGAACTGCAGAAGGCCAGAATAAGAGGGGGATAGCTAGTCCTATTGAAGACTATGCTTCTGGCAGCCTCCGTCTTGCAGCATGTAGAAGAGAGTAGATTGAAGTCCTCCAAGTAGCATCGCATAGCATAATCCTACCCGGCGATCCTCCCCTCGTCGCCCTGTGGAAAATCGATCACCGGGTTGTCTGTGGAACTTATCTGGGTGTGTTTTATTAAGTATCCGGTTCTAGTTGTCATAAGGTCAAGGTACAACTCCGGGTCGTCCTTTTACCGAGGGACACGGCTATTCGAATAGATTAACTTCCCTGCAGGGGTGCACCACATAACCCAACACGCTCGATCCCATTTGGCCGGACACACTTTCCTGGGTCATGCCCGGCCTCGGAAGATCAACACGTCGCAACCCCACCTAGGCACAACAGAGAGGTCAGCACGCCGGTCTAAATCCTATGCGCGCAGGGATCTGGGCCCATCGCCCATTGCACACCTGCATGTTGCGTATGCGGCCGGTGAGAAGACCTAGCAACCTCCATTACAAAGGAAGTCGCGTTACGCTGTCCAACCCGGCGCGCGCCGCTCAGTTGCTGACGTCACGAAGGCTTCGGCTGATACCACGACGTCGAGTGCCCATATCTTTCCTGCGTAGTTGGTTAGTGCATATAGGCCAATGGCCGGACTCAGATCAAATACCAAGATCTCGTTAAGCGTGTTATTATGAAGCAATCACGAGCGCCGACCAGGGCCAGGCCCACCTGTCTCCTAGGTGGTCTCAACCCGCCCTGTCGGTCTGCCACAAAGATCCACACAGAGGGCCGTCGGGACAAGGGTCCTTTCAGCCCCCAATCCGTGAATCACTCGCGGGTACTCCTCGAGCCGACCCGACTTTAGTCACCACCTATAGTATGTATATATGTATAGTATATACCCGTGATCACCTCCCGAGTGCTCACGGCCCAATAGTATAGCAAGGCAGACTGACAAGAATGTAGGGCCAATGATCATAAACTAGCATCCTATACTAAGCATTTTGGATTGCGGGTAAGGTATCAATGACTGTAGCAACAATGACAGGCTATGCATCAGAATAGGATTAACGGAAAGCAGAAACATGCTACACTACTCTAATGCAAGCAGTATAGAGGAGAATAGGCGATATCTGGTGATCCGGGGGGGGCTTGCCTGGTTGCTCTGGCAAGAAGGAGGGGTCCTCAACTCCGTAGTCAAATTGGACAGCAGCAGCGTCGGTCTCGTAGTCTACCCGAGAGAAGAGGGGGAAGAAACAATGAATACAATGCAAACAGAAGCATATCGATGCATGACATGACAAGTAACGATGCTAGGTGTACCCAATCGCAGTAGTGGTGATACCAACGAAGGGGGAAAACATCCGGGAAAGTATTCCCGGTGTTTCGCGTTTTCGGACAGATGAACCGAAGGGGGGGAAAGTTGCGTGTTCGCTATGCTAGGGAGGTGTGGCGGACGAACGGGCTACGTATCCGGATTCGTCTTGTCGTTCTGAGCAACTTTCATGTAGAAAGTATTTTCATCCGAGTTACAGATTAAAAGATATGATTTTCTAAAGACTTAAATCTTTTTCTGATTTTAATTAATTATCTAAAGCCAACATTATCCAGAACAGTGTTTGATGACGCAAGCATGACATCAGAGTGATGTCAGCAGGTCAACTGGTCGGTTGACCAGTCAAACTAGACAGGTGGGTCCAATGGGACCCACATGCCATTGTCAGGGGCATTAACAGAGTTTTGAAACTAACTAAATGGGTTAATTAGCAGGTAGGGCCCAGTAGTCAGTGAGAGATTAGGTTTTAATTAAATAATTTAATTAATTAGCAGTTTATCTATTTGTTTTTATTTGTTTTATGGGATGGGGCACGCATGTCAGCGGCAGTAGCTGCCACGTCAGCTTAGTTGACTTCGGTCAACATGGCCAGTTGGGGCCCCCAGGCCCACAAGCAATGACCCAGGGGTGGCCCCCGGTGTGCCAGCTCAGCGGAGCCGCCGGAGTAGCTCCGGCGAGCTCGCGCGCAGCGGCCAAACGCCGGCAAGCGTCGGGATTCGCCTATGGGGCATCAAATCAAGCGCCGTCACTTGCGTTCGAACAAGGAGAGTGCCCCGCGTCCAATGGTGGCCGTGGCATGGCCGGAGGTGGCCAGAAGTGATGGCGGCGAGCACATCGGCGGACGGCCGGAGTCGGGCGTGAGAGGAAACGACGACGCACGATGCAAGCGAATGAAAGGATAGGCCAGGTGAGTCATACACGAGGCGGCGAACGCAACGGGCGCTGGCCCGTGACCATTTGGTCACCGTAGGCACGCCGGCGATGAGCGCAGGCCGTAGCGCGTTTGGGCGCTCAACGGGGACGACGTTAGGAGGCACTGGAGGGAATGTGCGCATGCGCGTTGGGCTCTGGTGAGCATCAGGAGCACGATGTCATGCTCATGCGAGCACGACGGAGAGCGTGGCCTCGGCGGCGAGGCGATCCGCGGCGACGGGCTCACGACAATGGCGATGAGGTAGCTACGATGCACGAGGGGCTTAACGAGGAGGAGTAGGAGGCGGAGGAGCTCACCGTGCGCCACACAAGATGGCCCGTGGTGGTTTAGTAGCAGCAGGGGGCGCCGCCGGAGTTGGTGAAGAACGGCGGCGACCAGAGATGTGTAAGAAGGGGACCGTTGCAGTAGCGCCTCTGAGCTCCAGCTGCAGCCACTGGTGGACGAGGAAGATGATGGCGAAGCCGACGAACACGCTGGCGAGGCAAGGCGGTGGCTGTGTCCGTGCGTTTCACGGCGGTGGGTCCATGGCAGCATTCGGATGCGATGGGAGAGGAGGAGAGCGGGGTGGATCTGAGGGGAGGGGGAGAGGCGCAAGGACCGAGGGCGAGAGTGGGGGCGAGTGGGAGGCGGGATCGAGGAGGCAGGGGCGTGGTGGCCTTATCCCCTCCCGGCGCCGGCGAGGGGGTCCGGTGGCGACCATGCCCTGTAGCGGCGCGCAACCGAGGAACAGGAAGAGGGTGCGGTGTGGGGAGCTGGGCCGGCTGGGCCGGTTCGGTGGCTAGCTGTTGGCTAGCTGGGCCTTTCGGCCCAGTGGGGAAGGGGGGGTTTCTTCTTTTTCCTTTTCTTTTCCTTTTCTTTTTAGCTTTGTTTTCTGTTCTATTTAATTTGGGCATTTAAGTATTTTATAAAATTGTGTCATCTACACCATAATTGCCTATGTCATATTTGGCATTGTCCGAACATTTTTGTTTCAACTTTTGAAAACTTTGGGTGTTTGCCACTAATTCATTTTTGAATTTGAAATGTTTTGAACTAACATTTGATTAGCAACAGTAACAGAGATGACATGGCATCATTAGGAGAGTTTTACTGTAGCCTAATTATCCGGGCGTTACAGGCCTCCTGGCGCCGCCTTTGCAATCTCCCCCCCCCCCCTCCGTGGCCCGGGTCCTCCTGGGACGAAACCTCGGTGTCATTCACATGTCTGGGGGAGGGGGCCTTCGGGGGTGTCTCGCTCTCCATAGCATCCGAACCCAGCAAATCCTTCGATGAGGAATGTTCCGCACGGGACCTCGCAGGAATGTAAAAAGTATGGCTCAGATTAAAATGTTATGCCACGACAAGTCTGGACGCATAAGCATGTTCGGATTTTATACTCACGAGTTCACCAGGGGCTGGGCCCTGGGATCCCACTCTGGGCTGCTATCGGTGGCGGCAGTGGACTCCTCTGGAAGGGGAGTTTTCCCCCTTTTAGGCGACCCGGCCTCCAAAGACATGGATGTCGTCCTTTTCTTTGTTCCCCCCGCAGGGGATTTGTCTTCCTCCTCCTCCCCGTCCTCTTCGGAGGAAGAGTGGGCATTGGAGTCTTCAGATTTTGTGTCCGAAGCGCCACGGCGACGGAGGCCGCCCCTGGTATTCTTGGCCTCCTTCTCGGCCTTCTTCTTTGGTGCCTTGTAAGGCACCGGGACCAACATCTTTGTCAGAAGAGGGCCGGCCGGTTCTTCTGGCAGTAGGGCCGGACAGTAGATCCGCCTAGCCTTCTTCGCCCAGCCCTAGGAAAGATGTGGGAAACACATTAAGCATTTTCCTAAGGATATGAATTGTCAACGTACAGTTACTTACCGAACTTGCAGGGCGGGACAGTTGGTACCTGCGGTCCTCGGCGGAGTCCGGCCACGATTTGCCGGACTTAAAAAGCACCTTCTAGATGTCCTTGTGCGAGGAGCCAAAGAGCTCTAGCAGGGTCTGGTGCTTGGCCGGGTCGAACTCCCATAAATTGCAAGCCCGGTGTTGAGAAGGTAGAATCCGGCGAACTAACATCACCTGGACTACATTGACGAGCTTGATGTTCTTGTCTTCCATATCTTGGAAGCGCGTCTGGAGCACCGATAGTTCGTCAGACGAATCCCAGATCAGGCCCTTCTTGGGCCAGGACGTGAGTCGCAGAGGTGCTCCGGATCTGAATTCCGGAGCAGCGGCCCATACCTTGCCGCACGGCTCAGTGATGTAAAACCACTGTTGCTGCCACTCCTTGACGAAATCATTGAAAGCACCTGTTGGCCATATAACATTGGGCATCTTGCTCACCATGGCACCTCCACACTCGGCGTGCTCGCCACTCACTACCTTGGGCTTCACGTTAAAAACCTTCAGCCATAAGCCAAAGTGTGGCGGGATGCGGAGAAAGGCCTCACACACGACGATGAATGTCGATATGTTGAGGAAGGAATTTGGGGATAGATCATGAAAATCAATCCCATAATAATACATGATGCTGCGAACGAATGGGTGAAGGGGAAACCCTAGCCCGCGGACAAAATGAGGGAGGAATACCACCCTCTCGTGAGGTTCTGGAGTGGGGATGATCTGTCCCGCTGTTGGAAGACGGT
>NC_041393.1:27174778-27200581 GCF_002162155.2 Triticum dicoccoides | reverse complement strand
CTTTTTGATATCCTTCTCCTGGATGGTAGAGGACATCCACTTGCCTCCTGCTCCGTATCCGGACATTTCCAGGAAACCTTTTTGGGCGGAGAAGACAAACACTTGGGCACTAGGGCTCGAGCGAAAAGGAATGGATGAGCAGAGGAAGAAGAAGGCGTGGGTGAAAGAGGGAGTTCTTATCCCCTTATAAAGGCAGCGGGGATCCTGCGGCTCCCCACTTGCCCGGTAAATTTGCTTATTCCCCAAGCGCCACGATTGATGGCACGGTTGGGTTACCCACACCCGTATTGATGAGAATCCCGCGATAAGGGGACACAATCTCTGCTTCGACAAGACGTGTCAAGAAAACCGCCTCGCAATATGTGCAGTAGCTGGTTGTGAAAAACGGTTCGAATAATGACTGGGCTGTGGCGTGATGTCACACTACGAAAAGTTGTCAGCAGATTAGATTTTTGGAATATTGTTCTCTCTACGGTGGTACGTAGAATTTGTTTTGCAGAGCCGAACACGACTCTCGTGTTCAAAATCTTCTATGGAGTATTCGGAGAAGGAACCCGCCTTGCAATGCCGAAGACAATCTGCGCGCCGGACTCATCGTCATTGAAGCCTGGTTCAGGGGCTGCTTAGGGAGTTCGGGATTAAGGGGTCCTCAGACAGCCGGACTATATACTTTGGCCAGACTGTTGGACTATGAAGATACAAGATTGAAGACTTCATCCCGTGTCCGGATGGGATTCTCCTTTACATGGAAGGCAAGCTTGGCAATTTGGATATGTAGATGTCCTTCTCTGTAACCGACTCTATGTAACCCTAGCCCCCTTCGGTGTCTATATAAACCGGAGGGTTTAGTCTGTAGGACAACAACAATCATAATCACAGGCTAGCTTCTAGGGTTTAGCCTCTATGATCTCGTGGTAGATCAACTCTTGTAATACTCAGATCATCAAGATCAATCAAGCAGGAAGTAGGGTATTATCTCCATCGAGAGGGCCCGAACCTGGGTAAACATCATGTCCCCCGCCTCCTGTTACCATTAGCCTTATACGCACAGTTCGGGACCCCCTACCCGAGATCCGCCGGTTTTGACACCGACAGCGGCCTCTAGCAAGGCGTGCCAACCACCAAGCAGACTATGAAGCTGGTTAGGCGAACCTGTACAACGTGTCACACTTCTGTTCCCTTTGACGCACGATATATGTTTTCGGGCTCAAGGCGAGACTGTCATCCTTGTGCTAGCCCGACCTCTTTCTCGTTCCAGTGATACCGACCACTATCCGAATTATCTCATAATCCTTATCGCATGGCCATGCTTATCCTGGTTGGATCACACGAGGGGCCCATGATATATCTCTCCTGCTCGGAGGGGCAAATCCCATCTTGCTCGACCATGTCTCGCAGCATGGGACTGGACAAACCCGAAACCTACCTTTGTAACTACTCAGTCACTGAGTAGCGTTTGGTCGGCCCAAAGCAAGTCTGTCACCATCCCGAGTACATGCGTCAGCTCAGGTCTTAGGACATAGAATGTATGTTGTACTAGAGACTCACAAATGACATATTGTTGTGTCTCATAGTTGGGTCTGTCCGACTTGGACCTTATCTCGACTCGGATCCGACTATGTCGAATCCGACCAGACCTTTCCAAGTCCATATTATCCGGTTAGCATCCAATGCTCCATGGCTAGTGAGACCATGTCATATGCCAGTCTAGTCGGTTGCGCGTACACACAGCCCTTTCGACTATGGACCTTTTAGGACAGTCATCATACAATGCATAGTTCCACAAAGAAGTCACGTACTTGCTGATACACATCATTGATAATGTCCAAGGACTATCTTTATTCATAAACACATAGGAAATATCATCATACATGATTGCCTCTAGGGCATATCTCCAACAAGAACCCTACTCCTGCTTTGGTGGATTGATTAGTGGATAATAGCGGAATGTGTGGCGCTCTTGCCCGACAGGGTTGCCTCGGGGAGAGAGTGGCTATGCGCGTATGAGGACTTGAATGGCCGAATTCCCGAACCCTTTCTACGGTTGCCACGGGCCTCCTTTTATAGAGCAAGGGGTCACCACAATGGAAAATCAGTCTTTTGTGGACTGATTAGATAGCAAACAGTCCTATCATACCTAATTCTACAAGCGGATAGAGTGCATTAAATGCGCCACTTAGTGTCACATTACAGTGTGCCCGGCAAGCCTTGTCGGGCTGCTGTGCCAGCTTCGCGCTTGCTTGATTGACATGTCTTAGGACGGGTGTCATTTTGAGGTATTTTCTGTAGGAAGTGGCTGCCATGTGGTAGGAAACAACCACTTAGTCACTTTGGGGCTTGACACCGCACTGATCGATGAAATGCGTCGTGATGAGGTGGAGTGGTGAAGCCTTGGCGGGGTAATCCACCCTTGCTTTGCCTGGCAAGCCTACCGGGGCAGTCCAGAGGCTTGCTTTCGGGGCAAGGGAGGTTTTTCCCTTAGCGACATCTTGCTCCTCTAGCTTGACTTGGTCTTCTTGATCTGCACTCTGATTCTTCAAAGGGCTGATCTCTTATGCTTGGTCTTGGTCTTGGATGCTGCAATCTTATCCTTGGACCTGTGCACAGTCTGGGCAATGGACCCAGGGTTTGTTGCACCGACAAAAAGGGTCCAACACATTACGGGTATCTACCAACATCTCGTTGGAGATGGGGTACCACCTTCAGTACGCGGATGACATAATCCTTATGGTCGAAGGCTCGGACGAGGACATTCAACATCTTAAGTTCCTCCTCTTGTGCTTCCATGAAATGTCGGGATTGACATAAACTTCACAAAGAGCGAAGTGATGGTACTGGGCTACACCATGGAGGAATCCCTCGGCATACCCAACTGGCTTAATTTTTGATTAGGATCATTCCCAACTATCTATCTCGGCTTGCCGATTAGTGATTCTCATGTCCAGGAAAAGGACCTCCGCCCTACCATAGCCAAGGTTCAACATCGAGTCAAACCATGGCAAGGGCAGTGGCTTTCCTAGGCGGCGAGGGCAGTCTTGATGAACTCCTCCATGATTAGCTTGTTGATGTATATGATGGGATTCTATAGCTTGCATGAATCCCTTCACTAGGAAATTGCCAAATACTTGTCCACATTCTTCTGGACAGGACAGAGTGATCGACAGAAATATCACATGGTTAAAGAGTCTGGTATATGTAAGCCCAAAGAACAAGGCAGCCTAGGGGTCATTTCCTCCAAGCGGATGAACATCGCCTTGCTATCCAAGTGGTTGTGGCGCATTCGAACCGATGAAGGGGGGTTGTGGCTCCAGATTATCCGCGCAATGTATTTGCATGGACAACCCCTAGCTTTCGCCCCCAGAGCAAGTGGTTCCCAATTCTGGCAGTCGATCATACAATTGTTGCCGGCTCTTTGGATAGGATCTTTGATCTCGGTTGGGTCTGGTACCAAAACATTATTTTGGCTAGATCAGCCGTCGGGCGCTAGATTTGCGGAACAATTCTAGTCGCTGTCGGTGTCAAAACCGGCGGATCTCGGGTAGGGGGTCCCGAACTGTGCGTCTAGGCGGATGGTAACAGGAGACAAGGGACACGATGTTTTACCCAGGTTCGGGCCCTCTTGATGGAGGTAAAACCCTACGTCCTGCTTGATTAATATTGATGATGTGGGTATTACAAGAGTAGAGCTACCATGAGATCAAGGAGGCTAAACCCTAGAAGCTAGCCTATGGTATGATTGTTGTTCGTCCTATGGACTAAAGCCATCCGGTTTATATAGACACCGGAGAGGGCTAGGGTTACACAGAGTCGGTTACAATGGTAGGAGATCTACATATCCGTATTGCCAAGCTTGTCTTCCACACCAAGGAAAGTCCCATCCGGACACGGGACGAAGTCTTCAATCTTGTATCTTCATAGTCTTGGAGTCCAGCCGATGATGATAGTTCGGCTATCCGGACACCCCCTAGTCCAGGACTCCCTCAGTAGCCCCTGAACCAGGCTTCAATGACGATGAGTCCGGCGGCATGTTGTTTTCGGCATTGCAAGGCGGGTTCCTTCTCTGAATAATTTATAGAAGATTGTGAACACCAGGATAGTGTCCGGCTCTGCAAAATAAATTCCACATACCACCATAGAGAGAATAATATTTACACAAGTTCAATCTGCTGACGTATTTGGTGGCGTGACGTCACACCACTACCAAGCCTTTACTCGAATCGTTTTTATTGTACCACCTCAGCGTGTTTAGCGAAGCGGTTTCCTTGGCACGTCTTGTCGAAGCAGAGATCGTGTTCCCCTTATTCCGGGATTCCCCTCAATACGGACGTGGGTAACCCAACCGCGCCATTGATTGCGGCGCTTGGGAGATAAGCGAGTTTTATCAGGCCGGTGGGGACGCATGTTTCCGTCTGCCCATATAAGGTGATAAAGATCCAACCCTTTTACCTGCACCTTCTTCCTCCTTGGCTTATCCATCTTCGTGAACTCGAGCTCCAGCGCCCAAGTCCGCACATCTCACCTCAACCTTATCCAACTATGTCCAGAGCGGGAGGCAAGTGGATGGCATCCTCTGTTACGGAGGGGCACATCCAGAAGCTGCGCAACGCCGGATATCTGTCCAGCGACATCACGCACCGGCTCCCCGACGAGGGAGAGCTCATCCCCACCCCCAGACCCCACGAGAGGGTAGTGTTTCTTCCCCATTTCCTCCGCGGACTGGGCTTCCCACTCCATCCCTTTGTTCGGGGGCTCATGTTCTACTACGACCTAGATTTCCATGATCTGGCCCCGAATTTTATCCTCAATATCTCGGCGTTTATCGTCGTGTGTGAGGCTTTCCTCTGCATCCAGCCCCACTTCGGCTTGTGGCTCAAGACCTTCAGTATCAAGCCGAAGGTTGTAAAGGACAGCCAAGCGGAGTGCGGAGGTGCCATGGTGGGCAAGATGCCCAACGTTACTTGGCTTGAGGGCACTTTCGTGGAAACCATTAAGGGGTGGCAATCGGGGTGGTTCTATATCACCGAGCCGCGTGACCCTGAATGGTCAGCGGCCCCTGAATTCAGATCTGGCATCCCCATACGGCTCACCTCTTGGAAAGAGAGCGGCCGGACATGGGGTGATTCGGAGAAGCTGACCGGACTCCAAGCCTGCATCAAAAAGCTAGTGAACAAGAAGCTCAAGCTTGTCAACGTAGTCCGGGTCATGCTTATCCGCCGGATTCTCCCGTGCCAACGACGGGGCTTCAGTATGTGGGAGTTCGATTCAGCGCAGCACCAGACTTTGAGCAGGCTCTTCGACACTACGTACGAGATGTCTGGAGGGTGCTGTTTAAAGGTGCCGAGGCCCCCGCATCCGCTATCGAAGAACGCGGATTCAGCTCGCAGTGTCCGACTAATGAGGTAAGCGATTTTGCCCTTTACGGAACACTTGTTTTCCATAGTTTAACTCTACACGGGATTCGAAACTCCCTCTCCTTTGACAGGACTGGCTGAAGAAGGCTGAACAGACTATCTGTCCGGCCCCATTGCTAGAGGACCCAGCAGACGCCCGTTTAACGGGGCTGCTGGCTCCGGCACCCCACGTGGTGCCCGGAGAAGAAGGCCAAGAAGAAGGCCACGGGCACTCGGAAGAGTTCCCGTTTTCAGGTGTCATCGGATGATGACTCCGAGGTAGACTCCTCCCACAAAGGCGAGGAGGAGAAGAAGAAGGCCTCTCCCCCAGCAGGGGGAGGGAAGAAAAGGAAGGCTTCCCCAACAAGGGGGGCTGAAGGGTCCCAGAAGGGAAAGATTCTTCCCCGGACTGCTCCGCCGACGCCAGTGATGACGACGAGGATTGGCCTCCAAGGGCCAAGCCCCTGGCGAGATCGTAAGTATCCGGACTCCCGAATAACTTCATGGTTTTTCTTTTCGCCACATAGTGTCTTTCTAATGCCGCATACAACCCTGCAGTCCGCACAAGGAAGATTTTCTTGCTTCGTCGAGCAGGTCCTTGGGTGCGAAGGATATGGATTCCCTTCCGACCGCCTCCACCCGCCGTGATGCGGAAGATGCCGAGGTGGGATCCCAGGAAGGGACCCGCCAGGAGGGGGTGGCCCCGGAGGTGCCGCAGGGCAACCTCCCGGACTTTGCACCGGACTCCGCACCGGAACCTGAAGTGGCTCCGGAATCCGTCGGGCGGCCCCTTCGTAAGAAGGGCAAGACTGCGACGCCAGCGGCCTCTGTCCAACCGGAGGCGCCGGATAGCTTGCTGGAGGCGCCCAACGGCGCCTCCATCGAAGAGGAACACCGCACTTTCATGAGTGCGGTGATTCAGAAGGTTCAGCTCGCCAAGAGTGGGCTGACCGAAGCCTGGAGCAACCTTCTAACAGGCTTTGAGGTAAGAATTTTGATATATGTAGAATAGTACCGCATAGACAGTAGCCCCTGATGCTCGGTTCGGTATTCGGAAAGAAAAGCCGGACTGAGTATCTAAAAAGATATACGCAGGAGTTATGAAATATGTCAATATGGGGTTGCAGGCTGTGCTGCTGACCTCTGCCGCACTGACTGCGGAGGTCAATACTTTGAAGCAAAGCCTCAAGCGGTCCGAGAACGAGCTCGGCCGTGCCAAGAAGCAGCTCGAGGACAAGGAAGGTAAATAACACCGTATTTAAGATTGTACCTTACAGAAAAGGATTTGGTTGCAAGAAAAGTGACAAGGATAACATGGGTATTGCAGGTGCCACGACCGAGGTGGCGACCCTGAAGGAGGCGGTGTCCGCGCCCGAACGTAATGCGGCCGCGGAGCGCACCGAGCGAGAAAAGCAAGAGGCGCGGGTGGCGGAGGTACAGCAAGAGCTCCAGGATCTCGTGGAAAAACATGAGAGCCTGGAGCGTGACTCGAAGACTCGAGAGTCTGAGCTTGCATCGGCTCTTGAGAGTGCCAAAGCCGCTAAGGCCGAAGCCTACAAGGCCCTCCAAGAAATCGAGGCGTTGAAGAAAATAGCAGCGGGTAAGGCATTTTTCATGCAAAGTAAGCATGTGAGTGTGAATTACCTATCACTTACTCGAATTCGGAGCTCTCCAGGAGCGTTCGCAGATCTTCCTCGCAGCGTGTCCGATGCTGCCGCTTTCTACCGGGCCGACGAGGGGAGCTCGACGGAGAAGGTCTTCTGGTCTCAGTATGCTGAGGCCGGACATCCGGTGCCCCTTAGCGACCAGCTGAAGCAGCTGGTCGAGCTCCACAAGGTGGCCGAACAGGCCATGAGGGGCCTCATAGTTCGGCTATGGCCTAAGGAGGTCGTGCCTGGGAGCTACTTCGGCCTGGTGCGGCGGCTGGTGGATGCGTGTCCATGGGTTGAAGTCATCAAGCACTCCACCTGTATTGAAGGTGCCCGTCGGGCCCTTGCCCACGCAAAGGTGCACTGGGGCAAGATGGATGCTGCAAAGCTTGTGACGGACGCGCCACCGCTGGGCAAGGAGTATCGTACTCCCGAGATGTATTATAAGACTATTCTAAAGGGTGCCCGCACTATTGAGGGTGAGTGCTCCAAAGATGTAATATTCGAGTAGACTCGCATTTTGTTATCCTGTGCGCTGAAAACTTTGTTCATATGCGCTAAGCAATGCTTGTTAATTTAAAATATTACCTTCTGTGCGGCCGTTTATCAAATCTGAGAGATGGCAAGTCGTCGGCTTCGGCCCCCATGCCACGAGTGCTGGGGTGTTCGGGATAAATTTGAGCACTCTTGTTCCCATTTTTGGGTCCATCTAGGGAGGCGCTCAACACAACGAACAAGGAAACCGGACTTATAATGCTTGAACACTCTCACTTAGCCATAGAATTCTATAATTTTAAATTTCGGCGAAGCCCCTAGTGTTCGGAAGGCCGAATTTGGGGCGCTATCCACGCCTGGGCCGGACAAAGCCGGTTCCTCGCTCTAAGCGGCATAAGTCTTTAGGGACTCGAAAAAACCTCTCGAACAGCGACCGGCTCTCGCCTCATCATGACGGTCAGTTTTAGCTTTCTCCACTGAGGCGCTCGCCCAGCTCAACTGGGGCGCAATCGTAGTGGTTCTCCCAGTGCTACCTTAGCCGATACAACGGAACATAAGGTACCAAAACATGGGAGCCGGGCAAACCCAACTATTGACCCAAGACATGATTCGGAGCCGATGCATATAATGCTATAAGTTCAGGGTGCCGCACTTGTGAAAGTGTTCAGACTTATCGCACCATGATGCGGGAAACATAAGTCCCTGGTGTATTTAGCCGTACCAAAGTGTACAGATGCAACATGTCATAAATGAACATATGTATAAGAAAGGAATGCAATTGTAAGCAAAAAGGCGCATTGTTTATTCAAGAAATACTGTTGTGAATGTAGAATGATACAAATGGTGCGATAAGCAAGGGATGGGACTATTAAACATGTCCCCCTCCAGGGGTAGGCTGCGGAATGGTGTATAAAACAGATTTAATGCTCATAATGGAGACCACCTGGATATTCGTCGTAGCCTTTCTCCTTCCCTGGATGTTGCATCGTGAGTTCGGCAGGTCTACTGCCGGACAAGGCCTCTGATGAACGGGGTCCTGTGGGTAAAAAAAAGAGAAAAGAAAAAAGAACGACACACTAGAGAGCCCCTGGTGTGGTTAAGCCGCATTCTGGGTGGTCGTGCCCCTCCCCCTATGCCCATGGTATCTTCAGAGCATAATGATGTACGCGAAGGACCCGTCTTGAAATTTTGTAGGGGCTGGGGTTGGGGCCGCATTGCTACGCGTGCTCAAAACGTGCCAGGTGGTCTTGTTGTAGGTTACTCCGGGCGCGTTTAGCCGTGTCCGGTCGCTTAACGACCGGACTCGAGAATTGCCTTAAGAGGCTGCACTGTACTTCTGTCGCGAGAGCCGCTGTATGTTCCTCCGTTCGGAGAGAGCGTTCAGTGTTTCCATTGACCGTAATGACTCCTCGAGGGACTGGCATCTTGAGCTTAAGGTATGCGTAGTGCGGTACCGCGTTGAACTTTGCAAACGCGGTGCGTCTGAGCAGAGCATGATAGCCGATGCGGAACGGAACTATGTCGAAGATAAACTCTTCGCTTTGGAAGTTATCCGGGGATCCGAATACCACTTCCAGTGTAACTGAGCCTGTACAATTGGCCTCTACACCTGGTATGACGCCTTTAAAGGTCGTCTTTGTAGGTTTAATCCTTGAGGGGTCTATGCCCATTTTGCGCACTGTATCCTGATAAAGCAGGTTCAGGCTGCTGCCGCCGTCCATCAGGACTCTGGTGAAGTGAAATCCATCAACGATTGGATCTAGAACCAATGCGGCGAATCCGCCGTGGCGGATGCTGGTGGGGTGGTCCCTTCGGTCAAAAGTGATTGGGTAAGAGGACCATGGATTGAACTTCGGGGCAACTGGCTCCATCGCGTATACATCCCTGAGTGCATGCTTCCGCTCCCTTTTGGGTATGTGGGTTGCGTATATCATGTTCACCGTCCGCACTTGTGGGGGGAAACCCTTCTGTCCTCTATTGTTCGGCGGTCGGGTCTCTTCCTCATCGTCGCTATGCAGCCCCTTGTCGTTGTTTTCGGCGATTAACTTGCCTGCCTGCTTGAATACCCAACAGTTCCTGTTGGTGTGGTTAGCTGGCTTTTCGGGGGTGCCGTGTATCTGGCACGAGCGGTCGACTATTCGTTCCAAATTGGACGGACCCGGAGTAGTTCTTTTGAATGGATTTTTCCGTTTACCGGGCTTAGAGCCTCTGAATCCGGCATTGACTGCCGTATCCTCACTATTCTCGCCGTTAATGCGGCGTTTGTTTTGTTGCGACGCGGCCTGCCATTGCGGTCCTTGATATCCGGACTGCCAGAATTTTTACTGAGGTTGTTGCTGCGTGCTAGCCAGCTGTCCTCACCCGCGCAGAAGCGGGTCATGAGTGATGTGAGGGCTGCCATGGATTTCGGCTTTTCCTGTCCCAGGTGCCGGGCGAGCCACTCGTCGCGGATGTTATGTTTGAAAGCCGCGAGGGCCTCCGCATCCGGACAATCGACGATTTGATTTTTCTTGGTTAAGAACCGTGTCCAGAATTGTCTGGCCGATTCGTCTGGCTGCTGAATTATATGGCTTAGGTCGTCAGCGTCTGGTGGTCGCACATACGTGCCTTGGAAGTTATCGAGAAATGCGGCTTCCAGGTCTTCCCAGCTCCCAATTGACTCTGCTGGCAAGCTGTTAAGCCAATGCCGGGCTGGTCCTTTAAGCTTGAGTGGGAGATATTTGATGGCGTGGAGATCATCACCGCGGGCCATGTGGATATGAAGGAGATAGTCCTCGTTCCAAACCGCGGGGTCTGTTGTGCCATCATAAGATTCAATGTTCACGGGTTTAAACCCTTCGGGGATTTGGTGATCCATTACTTCATCTGTGAAGCATAGTGGGTGTCCGGCTCCTCTGTATTGGGCGATATCACGACAGAGTTCAAAAGAGCTTTGTATATTTTGTTCGGCCCGGCCGGACTTACTGTGTCCGGCGCGACGGTTGTCGTCGCGTATCATGGGGCGCCCACGCGATCCATAGATCGATCTTGATTGTCTTGCCTTATCCTCCAATATATCTCGCAAGTCCGGAGCATTCCCCTGTGGCCTTGTGCTTTTCGAGCGATGCCGGGGTACGGTTCTGGTGGAGGGCCTAGAGGCCTCTCTGTCGCGACCACGGGGTGGTCGGTCAGCCGTATTGTCTGCTGGTGATGCAGGTTTATATGCCTCCTCCTCTAATCGGGGGAGCAGCTTGCGTTTAGGGTAGCTTTTGGAGGGGCGGTCGAGCTCATGCTCTTCGGCCGCAAGGACTTCAGTCCATCTGTCGGGTAGCAGATCTTGATCCGCTCTAAGCTGCTGCTGCTTTTTCTTGAGGCTATTTGCCGTGGCCATAAGCCTGCGTTTAAAACGCTCTTGTTCGACGGGATCCTCAGGCACGACGAATTCGTCGTCGTCGAGGCTTGCCTCGTCTCCGGAGGGAGGCATGTAATCCTCTACCTCTTCGTCTGCTGCCTTCTCATGAGGGCTAGCGTCTCCGTCCTCCTGCGCTGAATCTTGCTGGAGGGGGTTGTCTTCGGCACTGTCTGGGGTGTTATTATCTCCGGTGCCGGAATCTCCATTCTGGCTGTGGCGGGATTTAGAGCGACGCCGCTGACGTCGGCGCTTGGGCTGTTTCTTGGAGGGGTCATCCTCCGCTGTTCCTTCGCCATTCCCATCCTTTGGGATATCCACCATGTATATGTCATATGATGAGGTGGCTTTCCAGTGCCCAGTAGGTGCTGGTTCTTGGTCGTCTCCGGCATCGTTGTCCATACCGTCGATGTCTTCAGAGTCGAAGTCTAGCATGTCGGTTAGATCGTCGACAGTGGCTACTAAGTGGGTGGTGGGTGGGCCTTGAATTTCTTCGTCGTCCGCATCCCAACCGTCCTGACCGCAGTCCGGCCAGGGCTCTCCGGATAACGAGAGATACTTTAGCGAACTCAAGATGTCGCCGAAAGGTGAGTGCTGAAAGATGTCCGCAACGGTGAACTCCATGACCGGCGCCCAATCAGATTCGACTGGAGGGGGCGCGGGAGGTTCGGAGTCCGGCAAGGAGTCCGGCACCTCGGAGTCACGAGCTTCATGAGGGACAAGGTCAGTGTTCGGCTCTATCGATGTAGAGGTTGCAGCCCCCAGGCGGTATCTAGCCACCCGTCCTCGATCTGCGCAGCCGGCTTCGAATTGAGGATCGGAGCGGACTCGTGTGCGGCCTCCAGGTTACTGTCCGGCTGCAGAGCTAAGTCATGCCCGTCGTGACAGTGCAGCGCACTCTGCTGTGGCTCGAATCCATCGAAGATCAAGTCCCCGCGGATGTCAGCCGTGAAGTTCAAACTTCCAAATCTGACCTGACGGCCAGGGGCGTAGCTTTCGATCTGCTCCAGATGGCCAAGCGAATTGGCCCGCAGTGCAAAGCCGCCGAATACGAAGATCTGTCCGGGGAGGAAAGTCTCACCCTGGACTACATCGTTGTTGATGATCAAAGAAGCCATCGAGCCTATCAGTGACGACACAGAGGAACTCTCAATGAAAGCACCAATGTTGGTGTCAAAACCGGCGGATCTCGGGTAGGGGATCCCGAACTGTGCGTCTAGGCGGATGGTAACAGGAGACAAGGTACACGATGTTTTACCCAGGTTCGGGCCCTCTTGATGGAGGTAAAACCCTACGTCATGCTTGATTAATATTGATGATGTGGGTATTACAAGAGTAAATCTACCACGAGATCAACGAGGCTAAACCCTGGAAGCTATCCTATGGTATGATTGTTGTTCGTCCTATGGACTAAAGCCATCCGGTTTATATAGACACCGGAGAGGGCTAGGGTTACACAGAGTCGGTTACAATGGTAGGAGATCTACATATCCGTATCGCCAAGCATGTCTTCCACGCCAAGGAAAGTCCCATCCGGACACGGGACGAAGTCTTCAATCTTGTATCTTCATAGTCTTGGAGTCCGGCCGATGATGATAGTTCGGCTATCCGGACACCCCCTAGTCCAGGACTCCCTCAGTCGCTCTTTAGTATTTGCACCCATCCGCGGCTCACGGTGAGTGCGGCTTTAGCGTACCTAGGATGCATCGCCTTCTGACGCACCTTTGTCCTACTTGAGCGGGAGTAGTGGGAGGAGCTGCTGGAGTGCATAGTGTTGGGGAACGTAGTAATTTCAAAATATTTCCTACGCACACGCAAGATCATGGTGATGCATAGCAACGAGAGGGGAGAGTGTAATCTACATACCCTTGTAGACCGAAAGCGGAAGCGTTAGAACAACACGGTTGATGTAGTCGTACGTCTTCACGGCCTGACCGATCAAGCAACGAAACTACGGCACCTCCGAGTTCTAGCACACATTCAGCTCGATGACGTCCCTCGAACTCCAATCCAGCCGAGTGTCGAGGAAGAGTTCCGTCAGCATGACGGTGTGGTCACTTATATGCTAGGCTTGTCAAGTTTAACCTGAGTATTCCGCGTGTGCAACTATTTTGCACCCGTTGTATTTGAACGTAGAGTCTATCACACCCGATTATCACGTGGTGTCTCAGCACGAAGAACTTTCGCAACGGTGCATACTCAGGGAGAACACTTCTTGATAATTTAGTGAGAGATCATCTTAAAATACTACCGTCAAACTAAGCAAAATAAGATGTATAAAGGATAAACATCACATGCAATCAATATAAGTGATATGATATGGCCATCATCATCTTGTGCTTGTGATCTCCATCTCCAAAGTACTGTCATGATCTCTATCATTACGGCATGACACCATGATCTTCATCATCTTGATCTATATCAATGTGTCGTCACATGGTCGTCTCGCCAACTATTGTTCTTGCAACTATTGCTATCATATAGCGATAAAGTAAAGCAATTATTTGGCACTTGCATCTTATGCAACAAAGAGACAACCATAGGGCTTCTGCCAGTTGCCGATAACTTCAACAAAACATGATCATCTCATACAACAACTTATATCTCATCACGTCTTGACCATATCACATCACAACATGCCCTGCAAAAACAAGTTAGACGTCCTCTACTTTGTTGTTGCAAATTTTACGTGGCTGCTACGGGCTGAGCAAGAACCGTTCTTACCTACGCATCAAAACCACAACGATAGTTCGTCAAGTTAGTGCTGTTTTAACCTTCTCAAGGACCGGGCGTAGCCACACTCGGTTCAACTAAAGTTGGAGAAACAGACACCCGCTAGTCACCTGTGTGCGAAGCACGGCGGTAAAACCAGTCTCGCGTAAGTGTACGTGTAATGTCGGTCCGGGCCGCTTCATCCAACAATACTGCTGAACCAAAGTATGACATGCTGGTAAGCAGTATGACTTGTATCGCGCACAACTCACTTGTGTTCTACTCGTGCAAATAACATCAACACATAAAACCTAGGCTCGGATGCCACTGTTGGGGAACGTAGTAATTTCAAAATATTTCCTACGCACACGCAAGATCATGGTGATGCATATCAACGAGAGGGGAGAGTGTAATCTACATACCCTTGTAGACCGAAAGCGGAAGCGTTAGAACAACACGGTTGATGTAGTCGTACGTCTTCACGGCCCGACCGATCAAGCACCGAAACTACGACACCTCCGAGTTCTAGCACACATTCAGCTTGATGACGTCCCTTGAACTCCGATCCAGCCGAGTGTCGAGGGAGAGTTCCGTCAGACGACGGCGTGGTGACGATCTTGATGTTCTACCATCGCAGGGCTTCGCCTAAGCACCGCTACAATATTATCGAGGAGGACTATGGTGGAGGGAGGCACCGCACACGGCTAATAGATCTCAAGGATCAATTGTTGTTGTTTCTTTGGGGTGCCCCCCTGCCCCCGTATATATAGGAGCAAGGGGGGAGGCGGCCGGCCTATGTAGGAGGCGCGCCAACGGGGGAGTCCTACTCCCACCGGGAGTAGGACTCCTCCTTTCCTTGTTGGAGAAGGAAAGAGGAGGAGACGGAGAAGGAAAAAGGGGCTGCCTCCCTTGTCCAATTCGGACCAGAGGGGGGGCGCAGGCCTCCTTCCTTCTGGCCTCTCTCCTCTATTCCCGTATGGCCCAATAAGGCCCATATACTCCCCGGCGAATTCCCGTAACTCTCCGGTACTCCGAAAAATACCCAAATCACTCGGAACCTTTCCGAAGTCCAAATATAGTCGTCCAATATATCGATCTTTACGTCTCGACCATTTCGAGACTCCTCGTCATGTCCCCGATCTCATCCGGGACTCCAAACTCCTTCGGTACATCAAAACTCATAAACTCATAATATAACTGTCATCGAAACCTTAAGCGTGCGGACCCTACGGGTTCGAGAACAATATAGACATGACCTAGAACTATTCTCGGTCAATAACCAATAGCGGAACCTGGATGCTCATATTGGCTCCTACATATTCTGCGAAGATCTTTATCGGTCAAACCGCATAACAACATACGTTGTTCCCTTTGTCATCGGTATGTTACTTGCCCGAGATTTGATCGTCGGTATCTCAATACCTAGTTCAATCTCGTTACCGGCAAGTCTCTTTACTCGTTCTGTAATGCATCATTCCGTAACTAACTCATTAGCTACATTGCTTGCAAGGCTTATAGTGATGTGCATTACCGAGAGGGCCCAGACATACCTCTCCGACAATCGGAGTGACAAAACCTAATCTCGAAATACGCCAACCCAACATGTACCTTTGGAGACACCTGTAGTACTCCTTTATAATCACCCAGTTACGTTGTGACGTTTGGTAGCACCCAAAGTGTTCCTCCGGTAAACGGGAGTTGCATAATCTCATAGTTATAGGAACATGTATAAGTCATGAAGAAAGCAGCAGCAACATACTAAACGATCAAGTGCTAAGCTAACGGAATGGGTCGAGTCAATCACATCATTCTCCTAATGATGTGATCCCGTTAATCAAATGACAACTCTTTTGTCTATGGTTAGGAAACATAACCATCTTTGATAAACGAGCTAGTCAAGTAGAGGCATACTAGTGACACTATGTTTGTCTATGTATTCACACATGTATTATGTTTCCGGTTAATACAATTCTAGCATGAATAATAAACATTTATCATGATATAAGGAAATAAATAATAACTTTATTATTGCCTCTAGGGCATATTTCTTTCAGTCTCCCACTTGCACTAGAGTCAATAATCTAGTTCGCATCATCATGTGATTTAACACCAATATTCATATCTGTATATGATTAACACCCATAGTTCACATCATCATGTGATCAACACCCAAAGGGTTTACTTCAGTCAATAATCTAGTTCATGTCGCTATGTGATTAACACCCAAAGATTACTAAGGTATGATCATGTTTTGCTCGTGAGAGAAGTTTAGTCAACAAGTCTGTCATATTACAGAGTCGTATGTATTTTGCAAATATTCTATGTCTACAATGCTTTGCACGGAGCTACTCTAGATAATTGCTCCCACTTTCAATATGTATCCAGATTGAGACTTAGAATCATCTGGATCGGTGTAAAAGCTTGCATCGA
Organism: Triticum dicoccoides; assembly: GCF_002162155.2. Taxonomy (NCBI): domain Eukaryota; kingdom Viridiplantae; phylum Streptophyta; class Magnoliopsida; order Poales; family Poaceae; genus Triticum; species Triticum dicoccoides. The sequence goes on along the minus strand of NC_041393.1, from coordinate 27,184,517 downwards.
TGTAACTCTTTACGACGAACTCTTTTATCACCTCCATAATCGAGAAACATATCCTTATTCTACTAAGGATAATTTTGACCAATGTCCAGTGATCTACTCCTAGATCACTATTGTATTCCCTTGCCAAACCAGAGCAAGGTATACAATAGGTCTGGTTCACAGCATAGCATACTTTATAGAACCTATGACTGAGGCATAGGAAATGACTTTTCATTCTCTTTCTATTTTTTTCCATAGTCAGGTTTTGAGTCTTACTCAACTTCACACCTTTGCAACACAGGCAAGAACTCTTTCTTTGACTGTTCCATTTTGTACTATTTCAAAATCTTGACAAGGTATGTACTTATTGAAAAAACTTATCAAGCGTCTTGATCTATCTCAATAGATCTTGATGCTCAATATGTAAGCAGCTTCACCAAGGTATTTCATTGAAAAACCTTTTATTCAAGTATCCTTTTATGCTATCCAGAAATTCTATATCATTTCCAATCAACAATATGTCTTGCACATATAATATCAGAAATGCTACAGAGGTCGCACTCACTTTTTGTAAATACAGGCCTTTCCAAAAGTCTGTATAAAACCATATGCTTTGATCAACTCATCAAAGCGTATATTCCAACTCCGAGATGCTTGCACCAGTCCATTGATGGATCGCTGGAGCTTGCACACTTTGTTAGCACCTTTAGGATTGACAAAAACCTTCTGGTTGCATCATATACAATTCTTCTTTAATAAATCCATTAAGGAATGCAGTTTCGACATCCATTTGCCAGATTTCATAAAATGTGGCAATTGCTAACATGATTCGGACGGACTTAAGCATCGCTATAGTTGAGAAAATCTCATTGTAGTTAACACCTTGAACTTGTCGAAAACCTTTTTGTGACAAGTCGAGCTTTGTAGATAGTAACACTACTATCAGTGTCCGTCTTTCTCTTGAAGATCCATTTATTTAACATGGCTTGCTGATCATCGAGCAAGTCAATCAAAGTCCATACTTTGTTCTCATACATGGATCCTATCTCAGATTTCATGGCCTCAAGCCATTTCGCGGAATTTGGGCTCATCATCGCTTCCTCATAGTTCGTAGGTTCATCATGGTCTAGTAACATGACTTCTAGAACGGGATTACCGTACCACTTTGGTGCGGATCTTATTCTGGAAGACCTACGAGGTTCGGTAGTAACTTGATCTGAAGTTTCATGATCATCATCATTAACTTCCTCACTAATCGGTGTAGGCATCACTAGAACTGATTTCTGTGATGAACTACTTTCCAGTTTGGGAGAAGGTACAATTACCTTATCAAGTTCTACTTTCCTCCCACTCACTTCTTTCGAGAGAAACTCCTTCTCTAGAAAGGATCCATCTTAGCAACGAATCTTGCTTTCGGATCTGTGATAGAAGGTGTACCCAATAGTTACCTTTGGGTATTCTATGAAGACGCACTTCTCCGATTTGGGTTCGAGCTTATCAGGTGAAAACTTTTTCACATAAGCATCGCAGCCCCAAACTTTAAGAAACGACAACTTTGGTTTCTCGCCAAACCACAGTACAGAAGGCATCGTCTCAACGGATTTTGATGGTGCCCTATTTTAAAGTGAATGCAACTGTCTCTAATGCATAACCCCAAAATGATAGTGGTAAATTGGTAAGATACATCATAGATCGCACTATATCCAATAAAGTACTGTTATGACGTTCGGACACACCATTAAGCTGTGGTGTTCCAGGTGGCATGAGTTTGTGAAACTATTCCACACTGTTTTAATTGAAGACCAAACTTGTAACTCAAATATTTGTCTCCGCGATCAAATTGCAGAAACTTTATTTTCTTGTTACGATCATTCTCCACTTCACTCTGAAATTCTTTGAACTTTCCAAATGTTTCAGACTTGTGCCTCATTAAGTAGATATACTCATATTTGCTCAATTCATCTTGTGAAGGTCAAAAAATAACGATACCCGCCACGAGCATCAACACTCATTGGACCGTATACATCAGTATGTATTATTTCCATCAAGTCAGTAGCTCGTTCCATTGTTCCGGAGAATGGAGTTTTAGTCATCTTGCCCAAAAGGCACGGTTCGCAAGCATCAAATGATTCATAACCAAGAGATTCCAAAAAACCATCTTTATGGAGTTTCTTCATGCGCTTTACACCGGTATGACCCAAACGGCAGTGCCACAAATAAGTTGCACTATCATTATCAACTTTGCATCTTTTGGCATCAATATTATGAATATGTGTATTACTACGATCGAGATCCAACAAACTATTTTCATTGGGTGTATGACCATCGAATGTTTTATTCATGTAGATAGAACAACAATTATTCTTTGACTTTAAATGAATAACTGTATCGCAATAAACATGATCAAATCATATTCATGCTCAACGCAAACGCCAAATAACATTTATTTAGGTTTAACACTAATCCCGAAAGTATAGGGAGTGTGCGATGATGATCATATCAATCTTGGAACCACTTCCAACACACATCGTCACTTCACCCTCAACTAGTCTCTGTTTATTCTGTAACTCCTGTTTCGAGTTACTAATATTTAGCAACCGAACAAGTATCAAATACTCAGGGGCTACTATAAACACTAGTAAGGTACACATAAATAACTTGTATATCAAATATACCCTTGTTCACTTTGCCATCATTCTTATCCACCAAATATTCAGGGCATTTCCATTTCCAGTGACCATTTCCTTTGCAGTATAATCATTCAGTTTCAGGCTTTGGTCCAGCTTTGGGCTTCTTCGCGGGAGTGACAACTTGCTTGTCATTCTACTTGAAGTTTCCCTTTCTTTCCCTTTGCCCTTTTCTTGAAACTAGTGATCTTGTCAACCATCAACACTTGATGCTCTTTCTTGATTTCTACTTTCGTCGATTTCAACATCACGAAGAGCTCGGGAATCGTTTTCGTCATCCCTTGCATACTGTAGTTCATCACAAAGTTCTACTAACTTGGTGATGGTGACTAGAGAACTCTGTCAATCACTATCTTATCTGGAAGATTAACTCCCACTTGATTCAAGCGATTGTAGTACCCAGACAATCTGAGCACATGCTCACTAGTTGAGCGATTCTCCTCCATCTTTTAGCCATAGAACTTGTTGGAGACTTCATATCTCTCAACTCGGGTATTTGCTTGAAATATTAACTTCAACTCCTGGAACATCTCATATGGTCCATGACGTTCAAAACGTCTTTGAAGTCCCGATTCTAAGCCGTTAAGCATGGTGCACTAAACTATCAAGTAGTCATCATATTGAGCTAGCCAAACGTTCATAACATCTGCATCTGCTCCTGCAATAGGTCTGTCACCTAGTGGTGCATTAAGGGCATAATTCTTCTGTGCAGCAATGAGGGTAAACCTCAGATCACGAATCCAATCCGCATCATTGCTACCAACATCTTTCAACACAATTTTCTCTAGGAACATATCAAAATAAACATATGAAAACAACAATGCAAGCTATTGATCTACAACATAATTTGCAAAATACTACCAGGACTAAGTTCATGATAAATTTAAGTTCAATTAATCATATTACTTAAGAACTCCCACTTAGATAGACATCCCTCTAATCCTCTAAGTGATTACGTGATCCATATCAACTACACCATGTCCGATCGTCACGTGAGATGGAGTAGTTTCAACAGTGAACATCAATATGTTGATCATATCTACTATATGATTCATGCTCGACCTTTCGGTCTCCGTGTTCCGAGGCCATATCTGTTATATGCTAGGCTCGTCAAGTTTAACCTGAGTATTCCGCGTGTGCAACTATTTTGCACCCGTTGTATTTGAACGTAGAGTCTATCACACCCGATCATCACGTGGTGTCTCAGCACGAAGAACTTTCGCAACGGTGCATACTCAGGGAGAACACTTCTTGATAATTTAGTGAGAGATCATCTTAAAATGCTACCGTCAAACTAAGCAAAATAAGATGTATAAAGGATAAACATCACATGCAATCAATATAAGTGATATGATATGGCCATCATCATCTTGTGCTTGTGATCTCCATCTCCAAAGTACTGTCATGATCTCTATCATTACGGCACGACACCATGATCTTCATCATCTTGATCTATATCAATGTGTCGTCACATGGTCGTCTTGCCAACTATTGCTCTTGCAACTATTGCTATCGTATAGCGATAAAGTAAAGCAACTATTTGGCACTTGCATCTTATGCAACAAAGAGACAACTATAGGGCTTCTGCCAGTTGCCGATAACTTCAACAAAACATGATCATCTCATACAACAACTTATATCTCATCACGTCTTGACCATATCACATCACAACATGCCCTGCAAAAACAAGTTAGACGTCCTCTACTTTGTTGTTGCAAATTTTACGTGGCTGCTATGGGCTGAGCAAGAACCGTTCTTACCTACACATCAAAACCACAATGATAGTTCGTCAAGTTAGTGTTGTTTTAACCTTCTCAAGGACCGGGCGTAGCCACACTCAGTTCAACTAAAGTTGGAGAAACAGACACCCGCTAGTCACCTGTGTGCGAAGCACGGCGGTAAAACCAGTCTCGCGTAAGTGTACGTGTAATGTCGGTCCGGGCCGCTTCATCCAACAATACTGCTGAACCAAAGTATGACATGCTGGTAAGCAGTATGACTTGTATCGCGCACAACTCACTTGTGTTCTACTCGTGCAAATAACATCAACGCATAAAACCTAGGCTCGGATGCCACTGTTGGGGAACGTAGTAATTTCAAAATATTTCCTACGCACACGCAAGATCATGGTGATGCATAGCAACGAGAGGGGAGAGTGTAATCTACATACCCTTGTAGACCGAAAGCGGAAGCGTTAGAACAACACGATTGATGTAGTCGTACGTCTTCACGGCCCGACCGATCAAGCACCGAAACTACGACACCTCCGAGTTCTAGCACACATTCAGCTCGATGACGTCCCTTGAACTCCGATCCAGCCGAGTGTCGAGGGAGAGTTCCGTCAGCACGACGGCGTGGTGATGATCTTAATGTTCTACCGTTGCAGGGCTTCGCCTAAGCACCGCTACAATATTATCGAGGAGGACTATGGTGGAGGGAGGCACCGCACACGGCTAATAGATCTCAAGGATCAATTGTTGTTGTTTCTTTGGGGTGCCCCCTGCCCCCGTATATATAGGAGCAAGGGGGGAGGCGGGCGGCCTATGTAGGAGGCGCGCCAAGGGGGGAGTCCTACTCCCACCGGGAGTAGGACTCCTCCTTTCCTTGTTGGAGAAGGAAAGAGGAGGAGATGGAGAAGGAAAAAGGGGCTGGCTCCCTTGTCCAATTCGGACCAGAGGGGGGGCGCAGGCCTCCTTCCTTCTGGCCTCTCTCCTCTATTCCCGTATGGCCCAATAAGGCCCATATACTCCTCGGCGAATTCCCGTAACTCTCCGGTACTCCGAAAAATACCCAAATCACTCGAAACCTTTCCGAAGTCCGAATATAGTCGTCCAATATATCGATCTTTACGTCTCGACCATTTCGAGACTCCTCGTCATGTCCCCGATCTCATCCGGGACTGCAAACTCCTTCGGTACATCAAAACTCATAAACTCATAATATAACTGTCATCGAAACCTTAAGCGTGCGGACCCTACGGGTTCGAGAAAAATGTAGACATGACCTAGAACTATTCTCGGTCAATAACCAATAGCGGAACCTGGATGCTCATATTGGCTCCTACATATTCTGCGAAGATCTTTATCGGTCAAACCGCATAACAACATACGTTGTTCCCTTTGTCATCGGTATGTTACTTGCCCGAGATTTGATCGTCGGTATCTCAATACCTAGTTCAATCTCGTTACCGGCAAGTCTCTTTACTCGTTCTGTAATGCATCATTCCGTAACTAACTCATTAGCTACATTGCTTGCAAGGCTTATAGTGATGTGCATTACCGAGAGGGCCCAGACATACCTCTCCGACAATCGGAGTGACAAAACCTAATCTCGAAATACGCCAACCCAACATGTACCTTTGGAGACACCTGTAGTACTCCTTTATAATCACCCAGTTACGTTGTGACGTTTGGTAGCAACCAAAGTGTTCCTCCGGTAAACGGGAGTTGCATAATCTCATAGTTATAGGAACATGTATAAGTCATGAAGAAAGCAGCAGCAACATACTAAACGATCAAGTGCTAAGCTAACGGAATGGGTCGAGTCAATCACATCATTCTCCTAATGATGTGATCCCGTTAATCAAATGACAACTCTTTTGTCTATGGTTAGGAAACATAACCATCTTTGATAAACGAGCTAGTCAAGTAGAGGCATACTAGTGACACTATGTTTGTCTATGTATTCACACATGTATTATGTTTTCGGTTAATACAATTCTAGCTTGAATAATAAACATTTATCATGATATAAGGAAATAAATAATAACTTTATTATTGCCTCTAGGGCATATTTCCTTCACATAGCCCTCCACTCCCCCTTCCTTGAGCATGACACCATCTCTTGGAATCTTGAGCCAAGTTGTGTGTTTTCGACCAAGTCCACCATGCACTTTTGGCCACTCCTAGTCCAACCGAGCTAACTCTCCTATGGGAGATTAAGCTGCCGATGAAGATTTGCATCTTTCCTGTGGCAATGGGTGTGTGGCTGCCTACCTTTAGGTACGGAAGTGTTGAAATAGAACACTACCAGTGACGGGCTTTGCCCTCTATGTGGAGTGCCGGAGGACTCCAACCACATATTCTTCCGCTGACTGACAGTGATCTTCCTTTGGAGTTATTTCCGGGATATTGTGGGTGGGAGTTGGTGTCATGATAATCTCCCGGACATTGTTCCGGGAGATCTTTGGCTTTCCTTGCAGGGTTCGTCCATCCCTTTTGGTGTGGATGGACACCCTCGCTTGGACTTTATGGAACTGTGCTCAATAAACTCGTGATAGAGCCTATAATTCATTGCCGTGTGACTGATACTATCTACAAAATGTGTGGCTTCTTATAGCTCTAGAGACCGCTTAGCAAGCGGCGCGATCAGGACAACATCGACGTGATCATTGCGGGACTTCGCTCCATCACTGGATCTATTGCTCCACCGACCACTCCGCCTCCGCCCGAGCCGGATTAGCTAGTAGGCTACTTTTATTTGTAGTGGTTCGTTGTGTTGTGCCCCCAGCTGAACCTATTGTGTACCTTGTGCAATCCTTGTTTTTGCTTTCGTTTGAAGCTTGAACTATTGCTGTTTTCAGATGTTGGTGCAGTTGCTTTATAATATAAAGCGGGGGGAAAACCTTTTCCATCAACACAATATACTTCTAACATTCCCTCTCAATCGTAGCGGGAGTGAAGTGGACGATTGCGATTGAATTTGAAGTCTTGCTCTTCTGTCGTCTTCTCCGCTGCGGCATCATCAACTGCGTTTCTGATGGTTCTACACCTAGTGCGGTGACTGCGCCCTTTCTGGTGCCTTCCTTGTCTCTCCTCTAGTCCCTCTCCTAGTCACAGCAAGAGTGGAGTGGATGCTAGTGATGACGCAGAGGCTTTTGACTGGAGATGTTGTTGTTGAGTTGTTGTACCAAGCCATTAATGTCGATATCGAGGTAGCCGAACCATCGTGATGTAGCCGTGGTCGAGGTAGTCATGGTCGATGGTATAGTTGTCGTGGATGATGAAACTGCACAAAGTCGGAGGCGCAAAAAACGCGCTATGTTGTAGATGGCGGGGCTGCAATCATGGACAATGCACCTTGCGGATGTCAGAGGATGCCATCAGCGATGAGTCCATCGGTTTTGCTAGTACAGGAGGAAACCCATCAAGCACACATTTGTTTTGCCAGAACCGTGTGGCCATGTAGGGGTCGTCACTATAGTGACGTCGTGTCGTTGCAGTCGTGCCGTCCTGGATGACACGGTCGATGCTGTCATCGTGTCGCGGTCATTGCTGTCGTCGAGGTCACGTCTTGCGGGAAAGTCTGCCAGAGGACACTAGGTGTTCATCTTGTGCACGGCGTGGCAACGGTGTGTTGGCGATGATGGTGATGAAGACCACGTCGATGAAAACCTTGGTGATGAAGTGTTGGCGATGGTGTTAGATGTGCTCGACGAGGAATTTTCTTGGGCGTGAAGTAGTCGTGTAGCTTGATGTCGTGCTCGGCTTGAAGGAGTGCGACCGCTCGGTGTTGATGCAGGTACGATCGATGATGTCACGCGGAGTCTGCTTGGTGTAGCTGGTCTCGTCTTGTGGAAGCCGACATCTGGCCGTGGGCACCGCTCCCTTGTCGTGGATCGAAGTAGACATGTGGATATGCGCGGCGGTGTCCAGGTCTTGCTGCATGCATCTCCTCGTAAGTCGTATGCATGGCCATGTGTATGGTTCCTGGATAAATACATGAGCATGCAATCTTAGCACGGGCGTACCTACGCGCATGCTGGATGGACCTTTGACGATGAAGTATGCTGGTGGCTGGACAAGTAGGCTTAGTGGAGCTTGATTTTGAGCCGGCTGTCGAGGAAGTGCCCGCATGTCGAAGCCTGGGAACACGCCGCCTGCACGTCGGGTGAGGTCAGATTGGATGTGAAGGATCTTGGGAGTTGTGGACGCCTTTGCTGGCTCGATCGGCAGGCCGGCACTGTTCCGGTCAAGGAAGACGCCTCCGAGTCCCTGTTTGCCGGGTTGTTCGGCTGGCCGGCACTGCTCCCCGCGCGATGAATGCCCGTACGTTGATGTCGAGCGACGTGGTGATGGCGTGCACACGTGTACGGAGGTGTTTGGTTCGGTGCTGTAAACGCAAACGTAATCAGTACCAAATTACGTTGTTAACGTAAAGGGCATGTTTGGTTCATTTCAGGGAATGGAATCACGATCTCAGCAAATGGAATTGTGCTGCCGCATGCATGTTGCCCTCGTTGCTCATGATAGTCTTGACGATCAAAGCTTTCCACGAGAGCAGCCATGACCTCCGCCTCAATCAAGAGCATCGTGGTGCCAGTGGAAAACCTGACAACGCCGCGGCAGAAGGGCAGCATGCCGTCGGCGTCGGCCACCATATATGCTGGCACCGTCGCCGGCTTCTGGGTTCTGTTACGGCGTCGGCCACCAGATTTGAATAGGAGCGTCATCCGATTCCGCGGGATCTCATTACGGCCGACGTACGCGAACCAAACAAAGACCAAAATAATAATGTCCCATCGTTATCGGGTTCCGTAACAAATCCCCGAACAAAACACCTTCGCACATCGCAGCGGATGGGTTCACCTACCAAGGCGATTTCATCCGGAGCTGGTTCAGCACCGGCAGCGACACGTTTCCGATGACCAACCTGTCGCTTGAACATGACGAGCTCATCCACAACATCGCCCTTCGCTCCGCCATCCAGGAGTGGCTCCAGTAGCAGAACGTGGCGCTCTGATAACCCCCTTCAAGCTGCGCCCTCAACCACCGCTACTCCCCACCGGAATCTCGCACCTGGGCTGATAGAAAAACTCGTGCCCATCAGACGGTGTTGAAAGATGCAGCATGTCTGTGCGTAGGCGATGCTTGTAGAAAAAAACGGTCTGTGCCCCGGTTGCTGTTTTGGCGAAGCTCGGCTCCGTTTCCATGGGGGCAGCACTTGTGATGCAGAGGAAAGGAAAAAGGATGTGTGAGTGGGATGACGCTTCGATCAAGTCTTAGTGCTATAGTACTGGCATTGATGATGGTGTCCATGGACAGGGCTGGGATTCCAGCACAGTCGGATATGGC
>NC_041393.1:27150136-27174407 GCF_002162155.2 Triticum dicoccoides | reverse complement strand
CGGGGATCCTCTCTCGCTCCTTCATTTGCCCTACCTCCCTACTACCTCCCTACGGCGCGCCCCTCCTCCTTCCCTGCTTTGATTTCCTCCTTCCATCTATGGTTTTCTCCAACCGGCTTCCCATAAAAATCGCCTCAACGGCCACATGTCATGTCACTGTATAATTTATGCCACCGTTGCGGCGCACAAACAATTATCTAGTAAGAACAACATGTGACCTCTTACATGATAAGTACATATTTGATTCATTTATATGAAAATAAAGAAAGGTAAAGTTAAGGGAAAAAGACGTGTGAGCGAATCTTTGATAAAAGCCTTGTACTACAGTACTGGGCTACTGGCATTGGCATTGATAATGTCCAGGGACAGGGCTGGAATTTCAGACCAGTCGGACACGACCACCGCCCCCACAGGAACAAACGGCCAGGGCCTCGCCAACAGCAACAGGCTGGTTTTTCAGCCTGTGTGTGTGTGTGTTTTTCTGGGAGCTATTGTGCGTACTCTATTCATTCCTAGATATAAGACCTCTTAGGTATTTTACTATCGACTACATACCAAGTAAAATAAATGAATCTACACTCCAAATTTTATTTATATATATATATCTATAGTGGAATCTTTAAAAGGTCTTATATTTAGGAACGGAGGGAGTATATGTTTTCTTCTCGATTTTAAGAAAGAATAGGGTTCCTGTCTCTCCCTCTTTTTCTTTTGCGGGCTCCCTCTTTCGCTCCTTCATTTGCCCAGTCTCCTTAGAGCATCTACAGCCGGACCTCTCAAACTCGCCTCATACGTCTGGGCGGGTCGCGCGGGAACTGACCTGACACAATTTTTTTACCTCGACGGGCCTCTCAAACGGGTTCCGTTATCGGGTTTACCTACGTTATTGGGTTCCGTTACAAATCCCCGAACCAAACACCCTGGCACATTGTAGCGGATGGGTTCACCTACGAAGGCGATTTCATCCGGAGATGGTTCAGCACGGGCAGCAACACGTCACCGATGGCAAACCTGCTGCTTGAACATGATGAGCTCATCCCCAACATCGCCCTCCGCTCTGCCATCCAGGAGTGGCTCCAGCAGCAGAACGTGGCAGTGTGATAATCTCCCCCTTCTGGCTGGTACCGTAGAAGAGTCTGTGCTCCCATCAGACGGTGTTAACAGACGCAACAAGCAGGTAGCATGACCATTTGTGTGTACAGTAGAAAATGCAACGGGTTGGTAAAAAAAACGGTATGTGCCCTCAGCCGATGCTTGTGTGTGTTGGGTGGGTGGGGGTCAAGTTGGAGTGATTGTGTAGAGGGAGCAGACCATTGACTTTGAAGTGAGAGCTCCATTTCCAACAGTGTGGCTGGGAAGAGCTTTGGGCACGCGTGCGGGCTGCGTCAAGGCGACCCTATTTCACCGCTGCTCTTTGTCATCGCAATGGATGTTCTGACGAGACTTATACAGAGAGCTATGGAGAACGGCGTGCTCAGTTCATTCCAAGTGATCACGGCCATGCAAAGAATCTCAATATACGCTGGCGATGTGGCCCTGTTTATCAAACCCACTACTATGGATCTGAGTTTTGTGAAGGAGGCTTTGAAAGTATTTGGGAAGGCATCTGGGCTAAGGGTAAACTATCGGAAGTCATCGGCCATTGTGATTAGGGGGGACTTCGAAGACAGACAAAGGGTGGCCACGCTGCTCCAGTGCGACCTGGCGGAGTTCCCGTGTCGGTACCTAGGCCTACAACTAGCTATCAAGAGTTTGACACGCGCGGATTGGCAGCCTATGCTAGACAAGGTAAGGTACTTCGCTCCTGCTTGGCAAAGGGGGCTGATCCAATGCCCTGGCCGGCTGATTCTGGTGCAATCTATCATCTTCGCCAGGCCGGTTCATCGCCTTATGATTGCGGATGCCCCAGCCTGGGTGTTTGAGGAGATCAACAAGTGGATGAGGTCATTCTTTTGGGTTGGCAAGGACAAGGTGAATGGTGGGCAATGCCTCGTCGCGTGGGATAAAATCTGTCGACCCAAGTGCTATGGAGGGCTCGGTGTGAAGAACTTACAGTATCAACCCCTGGCGCTTAGGATCGGATGGGAATGGTTAAAGTGCATGGAACTAGCAAGGCCTTGGCAGGGACTACCGATGATCGAAGACAGGTTAGCAAGAGAGGTGTTTGACAGTCTGGTGCACATTACAGTCGGCATGGGTGACAAGGTGTTGTTCTGGCGTGATCGTAGATACACGGATATGCAGTGGCTGACATAGCTCCAGTCCTGCTTGCGACGGTCCACACGAAGGTGATCAACACTAGAACGGTGCATAGCGGAAACAAATGGCTCCCACCCCCTCCCACCCGTGCCCTAGGCTCTCCGATGATCTCCCACTCCAACCAGTGAAACTTGTTCCTTCTCCAACCATCTTCTCCGGCGTCCTCAGATCTATCCCCTTATACCCATCTCACATGGGTTCTCACGGTGGATCAACTCTTGATCTGGATTTTTTCAAAGGAGTGGCTTTTGCGGAGGAGGTTTTTCGATCTTGTGGGAAATTCATCCATCCCATGGACGACACGGGTTGTTTCATCATGGCCGTGTCCTTCAGCAGGCATGATTTCCGCCTTAATGAAGACTCGGTGGCGGCGGCATTGGAATCAACAATTGGAGGATCAGGAATTGATCTGTCTGTTCAGCTCATTAAGGACAAGCTATTCTCATTTATTGTCTCTTGCAAACGAGTTGGCCTCCTTATTCTACAGTTGCGATCGTTTGCGTGTCCACATTTCAAATGATTTTTCCATCTATGGGGTAATGGTGGCCCTAATTGGAAACGTGAGTTTATTATTTGGAAGGAGTGTGATGCTGAGTGGATTTTAGTCAGTCCTTCTAAAAGGCGTGCTTATCTTGGCATGATTGCAATGCACAAGCCACCTACCAAGTCTTCTCTGCATTCGGGTTCTGTGTCAAGGAAGAAGATTTCTTTTGCCACCTTCCAACAATATGATGCTTGCAAGGGCTATAGATACCCAGCTTCGCCACTTCTTGTTGATGCAATCTCTGAGGCGGGTTATCTAGTCTACCTCGAGAGAGAGTTATTTTGCCGTCGCCACCTGCGACTGATCTTCTCTAGACGGTGGTGACGCCCCCCATCACTTTCGGAACGGTAAACGTCCAAGCGAAATCTTCTGCCGAGATTTCAGTGGCCGCTCCAACAAGTTTGGACGCGAGTCTGCATGTGCATGGGGGTGAGTTGGTTGGACCTGATTTGTCCCGGGTCCAGGTTGTTACTACGGCCAAACCTGAATTGGCCATAGCTCAATCTCCATTATTATTGAGCTAGCCAGATGTCAATTTGTCTCCGGTAGAATTACGCAATGAGGTGCTTCAGGATAATCACTTAACAGACTCTCCTGGAGATTCTCTTAGGTTAAACAATCTTATTGATGATATGGTTTTTAAAGTTTGGAAGTGCCAAAATTGCTTATCTATGATGCATTTAACCAGTGCGTGTACAAACTGGGTTAGGTGCCGTAGATGCTTTTGGCCAGGTTACCGGGTCAAGGGCTTTTCGGATTCTACTCCTTCTCCAACTTACAAGTTTGTCCTGCGGGTCAATACCGGTGAGTCCACCCGGTCAGTAGGAATATCTACGCCGGACGCCTTGATTTCTTCCCTAGCTAGCCCTGCTGGGTCATTAACTAGTCCTGTCGAGCCTGCCACCCCATCTACTCCACCATTACCCGTAGAGCCACCGCCCATAATGCCTCCTCCGCCTCCCACCACGCTACCATCACCAAACACACCACCGTCGCCCACCTCGCCCCTCCATCGCCACACTAATTCGAGATGCCCACCTGCCTTTACACCAGCAATGGCCAACTTCGCGCTTGACCCATTGGAATTTGCTCCTCCGGGCTTTGACATCATCGATGGAGGCCCGCTGCGCCTCCCGCGCACCTTCTTCTCGCCTGCGGTGGATCCCGATCGGCACCATGAGGACTACACCATCGCCATCGTTGATCCGGCCCCATTGCCTGAAGAGATCCTCATCTTTCGCAACATGGTCAGTGATTTCATTGTTAATACTCTTGGAAGGACTGTTCTAGACGCTCAACCATGGATACAAGGGGTTGGGCTCTTCCGTTTTTGTAGTGTTGCTCGTCAAGCTCTAGTTGATCACCCCCCCATGATCTGGGCAATGATAGATTTGTATGATTTGTTCCACATGATGAGGTATAAACTACAGAGCTACTCAGGCTTTCCGCTGCGGATGGGTCATGTTGCTTGGTGTTCCTCTGGATTATAGGCGCACGCAATACATTGCCGATGCCATTAGCACTTTTGGGCGTTTTCATCACTGGCACCAGGATGACCCAATGTTAGTCCGTACCCAGGCATATGTCTCGTTCCCTGCCCTTCTTTAGTTCCAAGGGATGTGATATACCGTGAATATGCAGATTTTGGTGGGGCTAGGATTTTTTGGACAACTCCTGTGTGTATTCTTTCTACGGACTTTGCTGATGTCCTGCCAGCTGATGAGGACCCCATGCCGTTCAATGGCAATCCCCACCCTCTCCCTGGCAATATGCGGTTTGACAATCAGAATTGGGTCATGCCAGAGTTTCCAGAGCTTGGATGGAATGATGTGCCACCACCTGTCAATGAGCAGCAGCAGGATGAACCTCCGCTAGTGCATGACGCTGCCCAGCAAGATCAAGTTGAGGATATCCAATCCCAAGAATCAATTGTTCTGCATATCTTTGATGATTCTGTTAATAATGTGGCTGATGTCGCGGATGTGGTTGTTTTCCAGCCCCCAATGGGACCACAGCAACCTCCCCTGCAGATTGGGCAGGTGCTCACTGTCTTTGGGTCGTTCTTGCCCCTTGTGATGCAGTAGCAGCATACTTTCGAGAGTATGATGTTGTTTATGTGGTCTACAGAGATCCCTCAGCTCGTGTTCAAGCCTGAAATTGGGACCTCGCTGCTGGACAAGCGTTCTTGGGAATTCTGCTACAATGATTCAGTGACCAACTTCAAGCTCCAGCATGTATCTGATTCCTCTCACAACCCTGCTCGGTGTGTGTCGCCAGTTAAAAGGCCAGTTGCTCGGGCTCTCTGTTTTGATGATCTTTCTGAACCGGTCACTAAAGCGTTTGAGTTCACTGTTGTCCGTAAAGTGACCATGAAGCGCGATAGGAAGTCTAGGACTTCTAAAATCCTTGTTGATACTGAAGTTAGACACAGTGCATGTCTCAGCGCTCTACATGATGGCTTCCGTAAGATACCAAGAAGAACCCCAAGCCCACACAGGAGGACCCACACTATGAAGAAGGGAAAGACCAAGCCAGCCCAGTCTGATGAGAGCCCATCTGTGCCACCTGTTGGGTAACGTAGTAATTTCAAAAAAAATCCTACGCACAAGCAAGATCATGGTGATGCATAGCAACGAGAGGGGAGAGTGTGTCCACGTACCCTCGTAGACCGAAAGCGGAAGCGTTAGCATAACGCGGTTGATGTAGTCGTACATCTTCACGATCCGACCGATCAAGTACCGAACGCACGGTACCTCCGAGTTCAGCACACATTCAGCTCGATGACGTCCCCCGAACTTCGATCCAGACAAGCTTTGAGGGAGAGTTCCGTCAGCACGACGGCGTGGGGACAATGATGATGTTCTACCGACGCAGGGCTTCGCCTAAGCACCGCTATGATATTATCGAGGTGGACTATGGTGGGGGGGGGGCACCACACACGGCTAAGAAATCTCAAGGATCAATTGTTGTGTCTCAAGGGGGTGCCTCCCTCTCCGTATATAAAGGAGTGGAAGAGGGGGAGGGGGCCGGCCACCCTTGGCGCGCCCCATGAGGAGTCCTACTCCACCGCGAGTAGGACTCCCCCCCCTTCCTTGTTGGAGTAGGAGAGGAGAGGGAACGAGAGAGAGAGGGAAAGGAAAGGGGGGCGCCGCCCCCCTCCTTGTCCAATTCGGACTTGGGGGGGAGGGGGGCGCGGCTGCCCCTTGGCCGCCTCTCCTCTTCGTCCACTTGGGCCCATGAGGCCCATTAACCTCCGGGGGGGTTCCGGTATCCCCCCGGTACTCTGGTATATATCCAATAACCCCCGGAACCATTCCGGTGTCCGAATATAGTCGTCCAATATATCAATCTTCATGTCTCGACCATTTCGAGACTCCTCGTCATGTCCATGGTCACATCCGGGACTCCGAACTACCTTCGTTACATCAAAACACATAAACTCATAATATAACCATCATTTAACTTTAAGCGTGCGGACCCTACGGGTTCGAGAACTATGTAGACATGACCGAGACACGTCTCCGGTCAATAACCAATAGCGGAACCTGGATGCTCATATTGGCTCCCACATATTCTACGAAGATCTTTATCGGTCAAGCCGCATAACAACATACGTTGTTCCCTTTGTCATCGGTATGTTACTTGCCCGAGATTCGATCGTCGGTATCTCAATACCTAGTTCAATCTCATTACCGGCAAGTATCTTTACTCGTTCCGTAGTACATCATCCTGTTACTAACTTATTAGTTACAATGCTTGCAAGTCTTATAGTGATGTGCATTATCGAGTGGGCCCAAAGATACCTCTCCGACAATCGGAGTGACAAATCCTAATCTTGAAATACGCCAACCCAACAAGTACCTTCGGAGACACCTGTAGAGCACCTTTATAATCACCCAGTTACGTTGTGAAGCTTGGTAGCACAAAAAGTGTTCCTCCGGTAAACGGGAGTTGCATAATCTCATAGTTATAGGAACATGTATAAGTCATGAAGAAAGCAATAACAACATACTAAACGATCAAGTGCTAAGCTAACGGAATGAGTCAAGTCAATCACATCATTCTCCTAATGATGTGATCCTATTAATCAAATGAAAACTCATGTCTATGGTTAGGAAACTTAACCATCTTTGATTATCTAGCTAGTCAAGTAGAGGCATACTAGTGACACTATGTTTGTCTATGTATTCACACATGTATTATGTTTCCGGTTAATACAATTCTAGCATGAATAATAAACATTTATCATGAAATAAGGAAATAAATAATAACTTTATTATTGCCTATAGGGCATATTTCCTTTATTCCCCAACTGTTATTGCTGATCTCCAGCGTATTGGAGCTCGTCTTTGCATTGCGCCAGAGAAGATCACCATGGATAAGCTTGTGGCTGATCCTGCTAAGTCCAACAGCAGCATGAGTTCTGATGATTAGTCCCATCATGCATGGTTTAGGTCCATGGCGTCCCATTTTAATCGCCATTTATCTTTATTTATATTTTCTTGTATGGAACAATGTGGTGCTTGTCTGCTTAGCTGGTCGGTGTAGGTCATTGTGTGATCTACTTTTGCTGCTTTTCCTTTTGGTTTGTAATGAATCAGTCAGGGTTTAAGGATTGGAAGGTGCTTTGTTGGAACATGCGTGGTCTTAACTCTGAGGCACGTCAACTTGTGGTTAGGCAAAAGGTCAATGATAGTGGTTGTTCTATTGTTTGCCTCCAAGAAACAAAGTGCATGCATATTGATCAAAGGTTCATTAGGAAATTCTATCTGCGGCGCTTTGATAACTTTGTTTATGTGCCATCGGCTGGTGCGTCTACTGGAATGGTTGTTATGTGGAATTCTTATTTCTTTGTGGGCAAATTAATTGAGGCAAAATCCTATGGGATCATTGTGGAATTCAGCTCTAAACACACCTCTGAAACTTGGACTTTAGTTTCTGTTTATGGCCCGTGTCAAGGTCCTGCGCGTGATGAGTTTGTGTAGTGATTATATATCTCGATATTCAGTTTGGCGAAAATTGGCTTCTTTTGGGTGATTTTAACTTTATGCGATCGCTTGAAAACCGTAATCTACCTGGTGGTGATGTCAATGACATTTTTTTGTTTAATGAAATCATTGGCCATTTGGGTCTTATTGAGCTGCCAATCAAGGGTCGTCAGTATACTTGGTCCAATATGCAAACTTCACCACTTCTTGAGCAGATCGATTGGTTCTTCACTTCGGTTGCATGGACTTCTGATCATGCCAACACTTTGGTTATACCTCTTGCACGCACTGTCTCTGATCACGTACCATGTGTGGTCACAATTGCTATATGCATACCTAAGGCAAAGGTTTTTCGCTTTGAAAATTACTAGATTGATCTGCCTGGTTTTACTGATTGTGTTTCTCAGGTCTGGAACATGCCAATGGGCAAATCTTCTATTGCCTTAACTATATCTGCTAAATTTAAAGCTCTCTATTATGCTCTCAAGAAATGGCATTTAAATCTGTCCACAGTCAAAGCCCTCATTTCTGATTGCAACAAGGTGGTTCTTTTCCTGGATGGTCTGGAGGAGATTAGGCCCTTGACTTGGCCGGAGTAAAATTTTAGGAGAATTGTTAAATTACACCTTGAGGACATTCTGCATTGGCAATTTATTTATTGGAAGCAACATTGCATGATCAGAAACATTAAAGTTGGTGAGGAGAACTCGAAATATTTTCATGCTATGGCAACAGAATGGTACTGGAGGAACACTATTTCTTCGATCAAGAACTTGGCAGGTGACGTTGTCACTGACCACCAACAGCTGGCTGGAATGTGTTGGGCTGATTTTAACCAGAGAATGGCCGATCCAAAGGCATTCAAATGGGTTTTGATCTGGATACATTGATTGCTCGAGTTGACGGGCTAGAAGAGTTATCACAGCCATTCTCGGCTTCCAAGGTGGATGCAGTAATTAAAAACCTGCCTACAGATCGTGCTCCGGGTCCTGACGGTTTCACCAGACTTTTTTTAAAGAAATGTTGGTCTATTTTGAAGGATGATTTTATGAAACTTGTCCAGGAGTTTTATGATGGGAAATGCAATTTAGAATGTGTTAATACATCTCTTATCACTCTCATACCCAAGAAGCTGAGCCCAGAATATGTTGGTGATTTTCGGCCTATATCATTGAGCAATACATGTTTAAGGTTTTTAACTAAACTTTTGGCTAATCGCCTCCAGGGAGTGATTCTACGATGTATTCATCACAACCAATACGGTTTTCTTCGTTTCCGATCCATTCAAGACTGCCTGGCATGGTGCTTTGAATATATTCACCAATGCAAAGCTTCCAAAAGGCCTATCATCCTTCTCAAGCTTGATTTCACGAAAGATTTTGACACCGTCGAGCACGAAGTGATCCTCAGAATCTTGAGATGCAAGGGTTTTGATAGCCGTTGGACAGGTTGGATTAAGAACATGTTATCCATGGGCTCCTATTTGGTCCTCTTAAATGGCGTGCCGGGCAATCATTTTGTCTGCAGAACGGGTGTACGTCAAGGAGATCCGTTATCTCTGCTGCTTTTTGTGATTGCAGTTGATTTACTACAATCTGTGGTTAATGAAATGTGCTCCAGGAACATTCTCACCTTACCAATCCTGACAAAATCGAATGACTACTCGATTGTCCAGTACGCGGATGATACTCTCATTGTACTCCCTGCGATTGACAACCAGCTCATTGCTTTCAAGGAGATGCTTGATATCTTTGCTGTTTCAACTGGGCTGCGGGTCAATTTCAGTAAGTCCTCTCTGATCCCGATCAATATGAGTGATGAAGAAGGCAATCGAGTTGCCAGTTTGCTTGGGTGCGAAGTTGGTTCCATGCCATTCACTTACCTAGGGCTACCCATGGGCACATCTAGGACAACGATCTATGATCTAATGCCAATGGTGGATCGCATTGCGAGACGATTATCTGCGTGTTCATGCTTGCTGAATAAAGGGAGCCGTCTACAACTTTTGCAGTCTATCCTAAGTTCTATGCCAATATACTTTTTGTGTACACTTTCTCTACCTCAGGGCATTTTGAAGCAAATCTAGAGAATCACGCGACAGTGTTTTTGGAGAGGGAACATGGATACCTCACGCCAATCATTGGCGGCTTGGGACCTGGTCTGTCGGCCCAAGAAGCTAGGAGGTCTCGGTGTTCTCAACTTAAGTGTACAAAATGAAGCATTGTTGATCAAGCATCTCTTCAAGTTTTTTAACAAGATGGATGTTGAAGGAAATATGCCCTAGAGGCAATAATAAAGTTATTATTTATTTCCTTATATCATGATAAATATTTATTATTCATGCTAGAATTTTATTAACCGGAAACATAATACATGTGTGAATACATAGACAAACATAGTGTCACTATTATGCCTCTACTTGACTAGCTCGTTTATCAAAGATGGTTATGTTTCCTAGCCATGGACAAATGAGTTGTCATTTGATTAACGGGATCACATCATTAGAAGAATGATATGATTGACTTGACCCATTCCGTTAGCTTAGCACTTGCTCGTTTGGTATGTTGCTATTGCTTTCTTCATGACTTATACATGTTCCTGTAACTATGAGATTATGCAACTCCCGTTTACCGGAGGAACCCTTTGTGTGCTACCAAACGTCACAACGTAACTGGGTGATTATAAAGGTGCTCTACAGGTGTCTCCAAAGGTACATGTTGAGTTGGCATAATTCGAGATTAGGTTTTGTCACTCCGATTGTCGGAGAGGTATCTCTGGGCCCTCTCGGTAATACACATCACTTAAGCCTTGCAAGCATTGTAACTAATGAGCTAGTTATGAAATGATGTATTACGGAACGAGTAAAGAGACATGCCGGTAACAAGATTGAACTAGGTATTGGATACCGACGATCGAATCTCGGGCAAGTAACATACCGATGACAAAGGGAACAACGTATGTTGTTATGCGGTTTGACCGATAAAGATCTTCATAGAATATGTAGGAACCAATATGGACATCCAGGTTCCGCTATTGGTTATTGACCGAGAATAGTTCTAGGTCATGTCTACATAGTTCTCGAACCCGTAGGGTCCGCACGCTTAAGGTTTCGATGACAGTTATATTATGAGTTTATGAGTTTTGATGTACCGAAGTAGTTCGAAGTCCCGGATGAGATCAGGGACATGACGAGGAGTCTCGAAATGGTCGAGACGTAAAGATCGATATATTGGACGACTATATTCGGAGTTCGGAAAGGTTCCGAGTGATTCGGGTATTTTTCGGAGTACCGGAGAGTTACGGGAATTCGCCGGGGAGTATATGGGCCTTATTGGGCCATACGGGAATAGAGAAGAGAGGCCAAAAGGAAGGAGGCGCGCAGCCCCCCTCTGGTCCGAATTGGACAAGGGGTGCGGCCCCCCTTTCCTTCCTCCTCTCCCCCTCTTTCCCCCCTTCTCCTACTCCAACAAGGAAGGAGGGAGTCCTACTCCCGGTGGGAGTAGGACTCCCCTTGGCGCGCCCCTCCTAGGCCGGCCGCCCCCTCCCCCCTTGCTCCTTTATATACGGGGGCGGGGGGGCACCTCTAGGACGACACACAAGTTGATCTACGGATCGTGCCTTAGCCGTGTGCGGTGCCCCCCTCCACCATATTCCACCTCGGTCATATCGTCGCGGAGTTTAGGCGAAGCCCTACGCCGGTAGAACATCATCATCATCACCACGCTGTCGTGCTGACAGAACTCATCCCCGACACTTTGCTGGATCGGAGTCCGGGGATCGTCATCGAGCTGAACGTGTGCTAAACTCGGAGGTGCCGTACGTTCGGCACTTGGATCGGTCGGATCGTGAAGACGTACGACTACATCAACCGCGTTGTCATAACTCTTCCGCTTACGGTCTACGAGGGTACGTGGACAACACTCTCCCCTCTCGTTGCTATGCCATCACCATGATCTTGCATGTGCGTAGGAATTTTTTTGAAATTACTACGTTCCCCAACAGTGGCGTCAGAGCCTGGTTTTATGCGTAGATGTCATATGCACGAGTAAAACACAAGTGAGTTGTGGGCGATACAAGTCATACTGCTTACCAGCATGTCATACTTTGGTTCTGCGTATTGTGAGATGAAGCGGCCCGGACCGACATTACGCGTACGCTTACGCGAGACTGGTTTCACCGTTACGAGCACTCGTGCTTAAAGGTGGCTGGCGGGTGTCTGTCTCTCTCACTTTAGCTGAATCGAGTGTGGCTACGCCCGGTCCTTGCGAAGGTTAAAACATCACTAACTTGACGAACTATCGTTGTGGTTTTGATGCGTAGGTAAGAACGGTTCTTGCTAAGCCCGTAGCAGCCACGTAAAACTTGCAACAACAAAGTAGAGGACGTCTAACTTGTTTTTGCAGGGCATGTTGTGATGTGATATGGTCAAGACGTGATGCTATATTTTATTGTATGAGATGATCATGTTTTGTAACCGAAGTTATCGGCAACTGGCAGGAGCCATATGGTTGTCGCTTTATTGTATGAAATGCAAACGCCCTGTAATTGCTTTACTTTATCACTAAGCGGTAGCGATAGTCGTAGAAGCAATAGATGGCGTAAACGACAACGATGCTACGATGGAGATCAAGGTGTCGCGCCGGTGACGATGGTGATCACGACGGTGCTTCGGAGATGGAGATCACAAGCACAAGATGATGATGGCCATATCATATCACTTATATTGATTGCATGTGATGTTTATCCTTTATGCATCTTATCTTGCTTTGATTGACGGTAGCATTTTAAGATGATCTCTCACTAATTATCAAGAAGTGTTCTCCCTGAGTATGCACCGTTGCCAAAGTTCGTCGTGCCCAGACACCACGTGATGATCGGGTGTGATAAGCTCTACGTCCATCTACAACGGGTGCAAGCCAGTTTTGCACACGCAGAATACTCAGGTTAAACTTGACGAGCCTAGCATATGCAGATATGGCCTCGGAACACAGAGACCGAAAGGTCGAGCGTGAATCATATAGTAGATATAATCAACATAATGATGTTCACCATTGAGAACTACTCCATCTCACGTGATGATCGGTTGTGGTTTAGTTGATTTGGGTCACGTGATCACTTAGAGGATTAGAGAGATGTCTTTCTAAGTGGGAGTTCTTAGGTAATATGATTAATTGAACTTAAATTTATCATGAACTTAGTCCTAGTAGTATTTTGCAAATTATGTTGTAGATCAATAGCTTGCGTTGTTGCTTTCATATGTTTATTTTGATATGTTCCTAGAGAAAATTGTGTTGAAAAATGTTAGTAGCAATGATGCGGATTGGATCCGTGATCTGAGGTTTATCCTCATTGCTGCGCAGAAGAATTATGTCCTTGATGCACCGCTAGGTGACAAACCTATTGCAGGAGCAGATGCAGACGTTATGAACGTTTGGCTAGCTCAATATGATGACTACTTGATAGTTTAGTGCACCATGCTTAACGGCTTAGAATCGGGACTTCAAAGACATTTTGAACGTCATGGACCATATGAGATGTTCCAGGAGTTGAAGTTAATATTTCAAGCAAATACCCGAGTTGAGAGATATGAAGTCTCCAACAAGTTCTATAGCTAAAAGATGAAGGAGAATCGCTCAACTAGTGAGCATGTGCTCAGATTGTCTGGGTACTACAATCGCTTGAATCAAGTGGGAGTTAATCTTCCAGATAAGATAGTGATTGACAGAATTCTCTAGTCACCATCACTAAGTTAGTAGAACTTTGTGATGAACTATAGTATGCAAGGGATGACGAAAACGATTCCCGAGCTCTTCGTGATGTTGAAATCGACGAAGGTAGAAATCAAGAAAGAGCATCAAGTGTTGATGATTGACAAGACGACTAGTTTCAAGAAAAGGGCAAAGGGATAGAAAGGGAACTTCAAGTAGAATGACAAGCAAGTTGTCACTCCCGCGAAGAAGCTCACAGCTGGACCAAAGCCTGAAACTGAGTGCTTACACTGCAAAGGAAATGGTCACTGGAAGCAGAAATGCCCTGAATATTTGGTGGATAAGAAGGATGGCGAAGTGAACAAGGGTATATTTGATATACAGGTTATTGATGTGTGCCTTACTAGTGTTTATAGTAGCCCCTGAGTATTTGATACTTGTTCAGTTGCTAAGATTAGTATCGAAACAGGAGTTATATAAACAGAGACTGGTTGAAGGGGAAGTGACGATGAGTGTTGGAAGTGGTTCCAAGATTGATATGATCATCATCGCACACTCCCTATACTTTTGGGATTAGTGTTGAACCTAAATAAATGTTATTTGGCATTTGTGTTGAGCATGAATATGATTTGATCATGTTTATTGCAATAAGGTTATTCATTTAAAATCAGAGAATAATTGTTGTTCTGTTTAAATGAATAAAACCTTTGATGGTCATACACCCAATGAAAATAGTTTGTTGGATCTCGATCGTAGTGATACACATATTCATAATATTGATGCCAAAATATGCAAAGTTGATAATGATAGTGCAACTTATTTGTGGCACTGCCATTTGGGTTATATCGGTGTAAAGCGCATGAAGAAACTCCATAAAGATGGATTTCGGAATCACTTGGTTATGAATCATTTGATGCTTGCAAACCATGCCTTTTGGGCAAGATGACTAAAACTCCGTTCTCTGGAACTATGGAACGAGCTACTGACTTATTGGAAACAATACATACCGATGTATGCGATCCGATGAGTGTTGAGGCTCGCGGCAACTATCATTATTTTCTGACCTTCACATATGATTTGAGCAGATATGGGTATATCTACTTAATGAAACATAAGTCTGAAACGTTTGAAAAGTTCAAAGAATTTCAGAGTGAAGTTGAAAATCATCGTAACAAGAAAATAAAATTTCTACGATCTGATCGTGGAGGAGAATATTTGAGTTACAAGTTTGGTCTACATTTGAAACAATGCAGAATAGTTTCGCAACTCATGCCACCCGGAACACCACATCGTAATGGTGTGTCCGAACGTCATAACCGTACTTTATTGGATATTGTACAATCTATGATGTTTCTTACCGATTTACCACTATCGTTTTGGGGACATGCATTAAAGACAGCTGCATTCACGTTAAAAAGGGGCACCACCTAAGTCCGTTGAGACGACACAATATGAACTGTGGTTTGGCAAGAAACCAAAGTTGTCATTTCTTAAAGTTTGGAGTTGCGATGCTTATATGAAAAAGTTTCAACCTGATAAGCTCGAACCCAAATCGGAGAAGTGCGTCTTCATAGAATACCCAAAGGAAACTGTTGGGTACTCCTTCTATCACAAATCCAAAGGCAAAACATTCGTTGCTAAGAATGGATCCTTTCTAGACAAGGAGTTTCTCTCGAAAGAAGTGAGTGGGAGGAAAGTAGAACTTGATGAGGTAATTGTACCTGCTCCCTTATTTGAAAGTAGTTCATCACAGAAATCTGTTCTTGTGACTACTACACCAATTAGTGAGAAAGTTAATGATGATGATGATGAAACTTCAGATTAAGTTACTACAGAACCTCGTAGGTCTTCCAGAGTAAGATCCGCACCAGAGTGGTACGATAATCTTGTTCTGGAAGTTATGTTACTAGACCATGACGAACCTACGAACTATGAAGAAGCGATGGTGAGCCCAGATTCCGCAAAATGGCTTGAGGCCATGAGATCTGAGATAAGATCCATGTATGAAAACAAAATATGGACTTTGATTGACTTGCCCAATGATCAACGAGACATTGAGATTAAATGGATCTTCAAGAGGAACACGGACGCTGATACAAAGCTAGAATTGTCGCAAAAGGTTTTCTACAAGTTCAAGGTGTTGACTACGATGAGAGTTTTTCATATCTATGCTTAAGTCTGTCTGAATCATGTTAACAATTGCCACATTTTATGAAATCTGGCAAATGGATGTCAAAACTGCATTCCTTAATGGATTTTTTAAAAGAAGAGTTGTATATGATGCAACCAGAAGGTTTTGTCGATCCGAAAGGTGCTAACAAAATGTGCAAGCTCCAGCGATCCATCAATGGACTGGTGCAAGCATCTCGGAGTTGGAATATACGCTTTGATAAGTTGATCAAAGCATATAGTTTTAATACAGACTTGCGGTGAAGCCTGTATTTACAAGAAAGTGAGTGGGAGCACTACAGAATTTCTGATAAGTATATGTGAATGACATATTGTTGATCGGAAATAATGTAGAATTTTTCTGGAAAGCATAAAGGAGTATTTGAAAGGAGTTTTTCAAAGAAAGATATCAGTAAAGCTACTTACATATTGAGCATCAAGATCTATTGAGATAGATCAAGACGCTTGATAAGATTTTTCAATGAGTACATACCTTGACAAGCTTTTGAAGTAGTTCAAAATGGAACAGTCAAAGAAAGAGTTCTTACCTGTGTTGCAAGGTGTGAAGTGAAGGAAATATGCCCTAGAGGCAATAATAAAGTTATTATTTATTTCCACATATCATGATAAATGTTTATTATTCATGCTAGAATTGTATTAACCGGAAACATGATACATGTGTGAATACATAGACAAACATATACTCACTAGTATGCCTCTACTTAACTAGCTCATTAATCAAAGATGGTTATGTTTCCTAACCATAGACATGTGTTGTCATTTGATTAATGGGATCACATCATTAGAAGAATGATGTGATTGACATGACCCATTCCGTTAGCCTAGCACTTGATCGTTTAGTATGTTGCTATTGCTTTCTTCATGACTTATACAAAGTTCCTGCAACTATGAGATTGTGCAACTCACGTTTACCGGAAGAACACTTTGTGTGCTACCAAACGTCACAACGTAGCTGGGTGATTATAAAGGTGCTCTACAGGTGTTTCTGAAGGTACATGTTGGGTTGGCATAATTCGAGATTAGGTTTTGTCACTCCGATTGTCGGAGAGGTATCTCTGGGCCCTCTCGGTAATACTCATCACCTAAGCCTTGCAAGCATTGTAACTAATGAGTTAGTTATAAGATGATGTATTACAGAACGAGTAAAGAGACTTGCCGGTAACGAGATTGAACTAGGTATTGGATACCGACGATCAAATCTCGGGCAAGTAACATACCGATGACAAAGGGAACAACGTATGTTGTTATGCGGTTTGACCGATAAAGATCTTCATAGAATATGTAGGTACCAATATGGGCATCCAGGTTCCGCTATTGGTTATTGACCGAGAATGGTTCTAGGTCATGTCTACATAGTTCTCGAACCCGTAGGGTCCGCATGCTTAACGTTACGATGACAGTTTTATTATGAGTTTATAAGTTTTGATGTACCGAAGTTTGTTCGGAGTCCCGGATGTGATCACGGACATGACGAGGAGTCTCGAAATGGTCGAGACATAAATATTGATATATTGGAAGCCTATGTTTGGATATCGGAAAGGTTCCGGTTGAAATCGGGATTTTACCGGAACACCGGGGGGTTACCAGAACCCTCCCGAGGGTTAATGGGCCTTAGTGGGCCATGAGGGAGAAGAGGAGGGCCGGCCAGGGCAGGCCGCGCGCCCCCTCCCCCCCTAGTCCGAATAGGACAAGGAAGGGGGGGGGGGCGGCGCCCCCCTTTCCTCTTTCCCCTCCCCCCTTTCCTTCTCCACCAAGGCAAGAGGGGGGAGTCCTACTCCCGGTGGGAGTAGGACTCCTCC
Organism: Triticum dicoccoides; assembly: GCF_002162155.2. NCBI lineage: Eukaryota > Viridiplantae > Streptophyta > Magnoliopsida > Poales > Poaceae > Triticum > Triticum dicoccoides. The sequence goes on along the minus strand of NC_041393.1, from coordinate 27,156,919 downwards.
AGGCGCACCCCAAGGGGGCCGGCCGCACCTCCCCCTCCCTCCTTTATATACGGGGGCAGGAGGGCACCCCAGAACACACAAGTTGATCTACGGATCGTTCCTTAGCCGTGTGCGGTGCCCCCCTCCACCATATTCCACCTCGGTCATATCGTCGTGGAGTTTAGGCGAAGCCCTGCGCCGGTATAACATCATCATCGTCACCACGCCGTCGTGCTGACGGAACTCATCCCCGAAGCTTTGCTGGATCGGAGCCCGGGGATCGTCATCGAGCTGAACGTGTGCTGAACTCGGAGGTGTCGTACGTTCGGTGCTTGGATCGATCAGATTGTGAAGACGTACGGCTACATCAACCGCGTTGTCATAACGCTTCCGCTTACGATCTACGAGGGTACGTGGATGAACACTCTCTCCTCTCGTTGCTATGCCATCACCATGATCTTGCGTGTGCGTAGGAAATTTTTTGAAATTACTACGTTCTCCAACAGTGGCATCCGAGCCTGGTTTTATGCGTAGATTTCATATGCACGAGTAGAACACAAGTGAGTTGTGGGCGATATAAGTCATACTGCTTACCAGCATGTCATACTTTGGTTCGGCGGTATTGTGAGATGAAGCGGCCCGGACCGACATTACGCATACGCTTACGCGAGACTGCTTTCACCGCTATGAGCACTCGTTGCTTAAAGGTGAGCGGTGGGTGTCTGTCTCTCTCACTTTAGCTAAATCGAGTGTGGCTATGCCCAGTCCTTGCGAAGGTTAAAACAGCACCCACTTGACAAACTATCGTTGTGGTTTTTTGATGCGTAGGTAAGAACGGTTCTTGCTAAGCCCGTAGCAGCCACGTAAAACTTGCAACAACAAAGTAGAGGACGTCTAACTTGTTTTTGCAGGGCATGTTGTGATGTGATATGGTCAAGACGTGATGCTATATTTTATTGTATGAGATGATCATGTTTTGTAACCGAAGTTATCGGCAACTGGCAGGAGCCATATGGTTGCCGCTTTATTGTATGAAATGCAAACGCCCTGTAATTGCTTTACTTTATCACTAAGCGGTAGCGATAGTCGTAGAAGCAATAGTTGGCGAGACGACAATGATGCTACGATGAAGATCAACGTGTCGCGCCGGTGACGATGGTGATCATGACGGTGCTTCGGAGATGGAGATCACAAGCACAAGATGATGATGGCCATATCATATCACTTATATTGATTGCATGTGATGTTTATCCTTTATGCATCTTATCTTGCTTTGATTGATGGTAGCATTTTAAGATGATCTCTCACTAAAATTATCAAGAAGTGTTCTCCCTGAGTATGCACCGTTGCCAAAGTTCGTCGTGCCCAGACACCACGTGATGATCGGGTGTGATAAGCTCTACATCCATATACAACGGGTGCAAGACAGTTTTGCACACGCGGAATACTCAGGTTAAACTTGACGAGCCTAGCATATGCAGATATGGCCTCAGAACACGGAGACCGAAAGGTCGAGCGTGAATCATATAGTAGATATGATCAACATAATGATGTTCACCATTGAAAACTACTCCATCTCACATGATGATCGGTTATGGTTTAGTTGATTTGGATCACGTGATCACTTAAGATGACTAGAGAGATGTCTGTCTAAGTGGGAGTTCTTAAGTAATATGATTAATTGAACCTAAATTTATCATGAACTTAGTACCTGATAGTATTTTGCTTGTCTATGTTTGTTTGTAGATAGATGGCTCGTGCTGTTGTTCTGTTGAATTTTAATGCATTCCTTGAGAAAGCAAAGTTGAAAGATGATGGTAGCAATTACATGGACTGGGTCCGTAACCTGAGGATTATCCTCATTGCTGCACAGAAAAGTTACGTCCTGGAAGCACCGCTGGGTGCCAGGCCTGCTGCTGATGCAACTGACGACGTTAAGAACGTCTGGCAGAGCAAAGCTGGTGACTACTCTATAGTTCAGTGTGCCATGCTTTACGGCTTAGAACCGGGTCTTCAACGACGTTTTGAACGTCATGGAGCATATGAGATGTTCCAGGAGTTGAAGTTAATATTTCAAGCAAATGCCCGGATTGAGAGATATGAAGTCTCCAATAAGTTCTACAACTGCAAGATGGAGGAGAATAGTTCTGTTAGTGAGCATATACTCAAAATGTCTGGGTATAATAATCACTTGATTCAACTGGGAGTTAATCTTCCGGATGATAGCGTCATTGACAGAATTCTCCAATCACTGCCACCAAGCTACAAGAGCTTTGTGATGAACTATAATATGCAAGGGATGAACAAGACTATTCCCGAGCTCTTCGCAATGCTAAAAGCTACGGAGGTAGAAATCAAGAAGGAGCATCAAGTGTTGATGGTCAACAAGACCACTAGTTTCAAGAAAAAGGACAAAGGGAAGAAGAAGGGGAACTTCAAGAAGAACAACACGCAAGTTGCTGCTCAAGAGAAGAAACCCAAGTCTGGACCTAAGCCTGAAACTGAGTGCTTCTACTGCAAGCAGACTGGTCACTGGAAGCGGAACTGCCCCAAGTATTTGGCGGATAAGAAGGATGGCAAAGTGAACAAAGGTATATGTGATATACATGTTATTGATGTGTGCCTAACTAGAGCTTGTAGTAGCACTTGGGTATTTGATACTGGTTTTGTTGCTAATATTTGCAACTCAAAATAGGGACTACGGAATAAGCGAGCACTGGCCAAGGACGAGGTGACGATGCGCGTGGGAAACGGTTCCAAAGTCGATGTGATCGCGGTCGGCATGCTACCTCTACATGTACCTTCGGGATTAGTTTTAGACCTGAATAATTGTTATTTGGTGCCAGCGTTGAGCATGAACATTATATCTGGATCTTGTTTGATGCGAGACGGTTATTCATTTAAATCAGAGAATAATGGTTGTTCTATTTATATGAGTAATATCTTTTATGGTCATGCACCCTTGAAGAGTGGTCTATTTTTATTAAATCTCGATAGTAGTGATACACATATTCATAGTGTTGAAACCAAAAGATGTAGAGTTAATAATGATAGTGCAACTTATTTGTGGCACTGCCGTTTGGGTCATATCGGTGTAAAGCGCATGAAGAAACTCCATACTGATGGACTTTTGGAATCACTTGATTATGAATCACTTGGTACTTGCGAACCGTGCCTTATGGGCAAGATGACTAAAACGCCGTTCTTCGGAACTATGGAGCGAGCAACTGATTTGTTGGAAATCATACATACTAATGTTTGTGGCCCAATGAATGTTGAGGCTCGCGGCGGGTATCGTTATTTTCTCACCTTCACAGATGATTTGAGCAGATACGGGTATATCTACTTGATGAAACACAAGTCTGAAACATTTGAAAAGTTCAAAGAATTTCAGAGTCAAGTAGAAAATCATCGTAACAAGAAAATAAAATTTCTACGATCTGATCGTGGAGGAGAATATTTGAGTTATGAGTTTGGCCTACACTTGATGTGGAATAGTTTCGCAACTCACGCCACCTGGAACACCACAACGAAATGGTGTGTCCGAACGTCGTAATCGTACTTTACTGGATATGGTGCGATCTATGATGTCTCTTACTGATTTACCGCTATCATTTTGGGGTTATGGTTTAGAGACGGCCGCATTCACGTTAAATAGGGCACCATCAAAATCCGTTGAGACGACGCCTTATGAACTGTGGTTTGGCAAGAAACCAAAGTTGTCGTTTCTTAAAGTTTGGGGCTGCGATGCTTATGTGAAGAAACTTCAACCAGATAAGCTCAAACCTAAATCGGAGAAATGTGTCTTCATAGGATACCCAAAAGAGACTATTGGGTACACCTTCTATCACAGATCCGAAGGCAAGACATTCGTTGCTAAGAATGGATCCTTTCTAGAGAAGGAGTTTCTCTCGAAAGAAGTGAGTGGGAGGAAAGTAGAACTTGATGAGATAACTGTATCTACTCCCTTATTGGAAAGTAGTTCATCACGAGAACCGGTTCCTGTGACAACTACACCAATTAGTGAGGAAGCTAATGATAATGATCATGAAACTTCGGATCAAGTTTCTACTTAACCTCGTAGGTCTACCAAAGTAAGATCCGCACCAGAGTGGTACGGTAATCCTATTATGGAAGTCATGTTACTTGACCATGATGAACCTACGAACTATTAGGAAGCGATGATGAGCCCGGATTCCGCAAAATGGCTAGAAGCCATGAAATCTGAGATGGGATCCATGTATGAAAACAAAGTATGGACTTTGGTTGACTTGCCCGATGATTGGCAAGCCATTGAGAATAAATGGATCTTTAAGAAGAAGACTGACGCTGATGGTAATATAACTGTCTATAAAGCTCGACTTGTTGCAAAAGGTTTTCGACAAGTTCAAGGGGTTGACTATGATAAGACTTTCTCACCCGTAGCGATGCTTAAGTCCGTCCGAATCATGTTAGCTATTGCTGCATTTCATGATTATGAAATTTGGCAAATGGATGTCAAGACTGCATTCTTGAATGGATTTCTAGAAGAAGAGTTGTATATGATGCAACCGGAAGGTTTTGTTGATCCAAAAGGTGCTGACAAAGTGTGCAAGCTCCAGCGTTCCATTTATGGACTGGTGCAAGCATCTCGGAGTTGGAATAAACGCTTTGATAGTGTGATCAAAGCATATGGTTTTATACAGACTTTTGCAGAAGCCTGTATTTACAAGAAAGTGAGTGGGAGCTCTGTAGCATTTCTAATTTTATATGTAGATGACATATTATTAATTGGAAATGATATAGAATTTTTGGATAGCATAAAAGGATACTTGAATAAAAGTTTTTCAATGAAAGACCTCGGTGAAGCTACTTACATATTGGGCATCAAGATCTATAGAGATAGATCAAGACGCTTAATAGGACTTTCACAAAGCACATACCTTGACAAAATTTTGAAAAAGTTCAAAATTGATCAGGCAAAGAAAGGATTCTTGCCTGTGCTACAAGGTGTGAAATTGAGTCAAACTCAATGCCCGACCACAGCAGAATATAGAGAGAAAATGAAAAATGTTCCCTATGCTTCAGCCATAGGCTCTATCATGTATGCAATGTTGTGTACCAGACCTGACGTATGCTTAGCAATAAGCTTGGCAGGAAGGTACCAAAGTAATCCAGGAAGGGATCACTGGACAGCGGTCAAGAACATCCTGAAATACCTGAAAAGGACTAAGGATATGTTTCTCATATATGGAGGTGACAAAGAGCTAGTCGTAAACGGTTACGTCAATGCAAGCTTTGACACTGATCCGGACGATTCAAGATCGCAAACCGGATACGTGTTTTTATTAAACGGTGGAGCTGTAAGTTGGTGCAGTTCTAAACAAAGCGTCGTAGCGGGATCTACATGTGAAGCGGAGTACATAGCTGCTTCGGAAGCAGCAAATGAAGGAGTCTGGATGAAGGAGTTCATTTCCGATCTAGGTGTCATACCTAGTGCATCGGGACCAATGAAGATCTTCTGTGACAATACTGGTGCAATTGCCTTGGCAAAGGAATCCAGATTTCACAAGAGGACCAAGCACATCAAGAGACACTTCAATTCCATTCGGGACCAAGTCCAAGTGGGAGACATAGAGATTTGCAAAATACATACGGATCTGAATGTTGCAGACCCGTTGACTAAGCCTCTCTCACGAGCAAAACATGATCAACACCAAGACTCCATGGGTGTTAGAATCATTACTATGTAATCTAGATTATTGACTCTAGTTCAAGTGGGAGACTGAAGGAAATATGCCCTAGAGGCAATAATAAAGTTATTATTTATTTCCTCATACCATGATAAATGTTTATTATTCATGCTAGAATTGTATTAACCGGAAACATGGTACATGTGTGAATACATAGACAAACATATAGTCACTAGTATGCCTCTACTTAACTAGCTCATTAATCAAAGATGGTTATGTTTCCTAACCATAGACATGTGTTGTCATTTGATTAATGGGATCACATCATTAGAAGAATGATGTGATTGACATGACCCATTCCGTTAGCCTAGCACTTGAACATTTAGTATGTTGCTATTGCTTTCTTCATGACTTATACAAAGTTCCTGCAACTATGAGATTGTGCAACTCACGTTTACCGGAAGAACACTTTGTGTGCTACCAAACGTCACAACGTAACTGGGTGATTATAAAGGTGCTCTACAGGTGTTTCCGAAGGTACATGTTGGGTTGGCATAATTCGAGATTAGGTTTTGTCACTCCGATTGTCGGAGAGGTATCTCTGGGCCCTCTCGGTAATACTCATCACCTAAGCCTTGCAAGCATTGTAACTAATGAGTTAGTTATAAGATGATGTATTACAGAACGAGTAAAGAGACTTGCCGGTAACGAGATTGAACTAGGTATTGGATACCGACGATCAAATCTCGAGCAAGTAACATACCGATGACAAAGGGAACAACGTATGTTGTTATGCGGTTTGACCGATAAAGATCTTTGTAGAATATGTAGGAACCAATATGGGCATCCAGGTTCCGCTATTGGTTATTGACCAAGAATGGTTCTAGGTCATGTCTACATAGTTCTCGAACCCGTAGGGTCCGCACGCTTAACGTTACGATGACAATTTTATTATGAGTTTATAAGTTTTGATGTACCGAAGTTTGTTCGGAGTCTCGGATGTGATCACGGACATGACGAGGAGTCTCGAAATGGTCGAGACATAAAGATTGATATATTGGAAGCCTATGTTTGGACATCGGAAAGGTTCCGGGTGAAATCAGGATTTTACCGGAACACCGGGGGGGGGGGG
>NC_041393.1:27135853-27149853 GCF_002162155.2 Triticum dicoccoides | reverse complement strand
CATGAGGGAGAAGAGGAGGGCCGGCCAGGGCAGGCCACGCGCCCCCTCCCCCCCTAGTCTGAATAGGAGAAGGAAGGGGGGCGGCGCCCCCCTTTCCTCTTTCCCCTCCCCCTTTCCTTCTCCACCAAGGCAAGAGGGGGGAGGCCTACTCCCGATGGGAGTAGGACTCCTCCAGGCGCACCCCAAGGGGGCCGGCCGCACCTCCCCCTCCCTCCTTTATATACGGGGGTAGGGGGGCACCCCAGAAGACACAAGTTGATCTACGGATCGTTCCTTAGCCGTGTGCGGTGCCCCCCTCCACCATATTCCACGTCGGTCATATCGTCGTGGAGTTTAGGCAAAGCCCTGCGCCGGTAGAACATCATCATCGTCACCACGCCGTCGTGCTGACGGAACTCATCCCCGAAGCTTTGCTGGATCGGAGCCCGGGGATCGTCATCGAGCTGAACGTGTGCTGAACTCGGAGGTGCCGTATGTTCGGTGCTTGGATCGGTCGGATCGTGAAGACGTACGACTACATCAACCGCGTTGTCATAACGCTTCTGCTTACGGTCTACGGGGGTACGTGGACGAACACTCTCCCCTCTCGTTGCTATGCCATCACCATGATCTTGCGTGTGCGTAGGAAATTTTCTGAAATTACTACGTTCTCCAACATGAAGTTGAGTAAGACTCAAAACCCGACCATGGCAGAAAATAGAAACGAATGAACAGTCATTCCCTATGCCTCAGTCATAGGTTCTATAAAGTATGCTATGCTGTGTACTAGACCTATTGTATACCTTGCTCTGAGTTTGGCAAAGGAATACAATTTTGATCTAAAAGTATATCACTAGAAGAACGGTCAAGAATATCCTTAGTGAGGACTAAGGAGATGTTTCTCGATTATGGAGGTGATAAAAGAGCCAGTCGTAAAAAGTTACAATGATGCAAGCTTTTACACCAATCCAGATGACTCTAAGTCTCAATCTGGATATATATTGAAAGTGGGAGCAATTAGCTAGAGTAGCTCCGTGCAGAGCATTGTGGACATAGAATATTTGCAAAATACATACAGCTCTGAATGTGATAGACCCGTTGACTAAACTCCTCTCACAAGCAAAACATGATCATACCTTAGTACTCTTTTGGGTGTTAATCACATAGCGATGTGAACTAGATTATTGACGCTAGTAAACCCTTTGGGTGTTGATCACATGACGATGTGAACTATGAGTGTTAATCACATACAGATGTGAATATTGGTGTTGAATCACATGATGATGTGAACTAGATTATTGACTCTAGTGCAAGTGGGAGACTGAAGGAAATATGCCCTAGAGGCAATAATAAAGTTATTATTTATTTCCTTATATCATGATAAATGTTTATTATTCATGCTAGAATTGTATTAACCGGAAACATAATACATGTGTGAATACATAGACAAACATAGTGTCACTAGTATGCCTCTACTTGACTAGCTCGTTTATCAAAGATGGTTATGTTTCCTAGCCATGGACAAATGAGTTGTCATTTGATTAACGGGATCACATCATTAGAAGAATGATATGATTGACTTGACCCATTTCCGTTAGCTTAGCACTTGATCGTTTGGTATGTTGCTATTGCTTTCTTCATGACTTGTACATGTTCCTGTAACTATGAGATTATGCAACTCCCGTTTACCGGAGGAACACTTTGTGTGCTACCAAACATCACAACGTAACTGGGTGATTATAAAGGTGCTCTACAGGTGTCTCCAAAGGTACATGTTGAGTTGGCATAATTCGAGATTAGGTTTTGTCACTCCGATTGTCGGAGAGGTATCTCTGGGCCCTCTCGGTAATACACATCACTTAAGCCTTGCAAGCATTGTAACTAATGAGCTAGTTATGAAATGATGTATTACGGAACGAGTAAAGAGACTTGCCGGTAGCGAGATTGAACTAGGTATTGGATACCGACGATCGAATCTTGGGCAAGTAACATACCGATGACAAAGGGAAGAACGTATGTTATTATGCGGTTTGACCGATAAAGATCTTCGTAGAATATGTAGGAACCAATATGGACATCCAGGTTCCGCTATTGGTTATTGACCGAGAATAGTTCTAGGTCATGTCTACATAGTTCTCGAACCCGTAGGATCCACACGCTTAAGGTTTCGATGACAGTTATATTATGAGTTTATGAGTTTTGATGTACCGAGGGAGTTCGGAGTTCCGGATGAGATCGGGGACATGACGAGGAGTCTTGAAATGGTCGAGACGTAAAGATCGATATATTGGACGACTATATTCGGAGTTCGGAAAGGTTCCGAGTGATTCGGGTATTTTTCGGAGTACCGGAGAGTTACAGAATTCGCCGGGGAGTATATGGGCCTTATTGGGCCATACGGGAATAGAGGAGAGAGGCCGAAAGGAAGGAGGCGTGCAGCCCCCCTCTGGTCCGAATTGGACAAGGGGTGCGGCCCCCCTTTCCTTCCTCCTCTCCCCCTCTTTCCCCCCTTCTCCTACTCCAACAAGGAAGGAGGGAGTCCTACTCCCGGTGGGAGTAGGACTCCCCTTGGCACGCCCCTCCTAGGCCGGCCGCCCCCTCCCCCCTTGCTCCTTTATATACGGGGGCAGGGGGGCACCTCTAGGACGACACACAAGTTGATCTACGGATCGTGCCTTAGCCGTGTGCGGTGCCCCCTCCACCATATTCCACCTCGGTCATATCGTCGCGGTGTTTAGGCGAAGCCCTGCGCCGGTAGAACATCATCATCATCACCACGCCGTCGTGCTGACAGAACTCATCCCCGACACTTTGCTGGATCGGAGTCCGGGGATCGTCATCAAGCTGAACGTGTGCTAAACTCAGAGGTGCCGTATGTTCGGTACTTGGATAGGTCGGATCGTGAAGACGTACGACTACATCAACCGCGTTGTCATAACGCTTCCACTTACGGTCTACGAGGGTACATGGACAACACTCTCCCCTCTCGTTGCTATGCCATCACCATGATCCTGCATGTGCGTAGGAATTTTTTTTGAAATTACTACGTTCCCCAACAGATGTGCTCTGGGTCACACTCATTTGGGACACATGCTATGCCTCATCACCGCCAGAAGTCACCCAGAACTGTGGTTCTTTCTGGTAGAGGGATGTTTTGAAGCTATACGATAGTTTTTGCAAGTTGGCTGTGCCACACGTGCGTGCTGGTGATACGGTGGTCTTCTGGCTGGATCGCTGGCAACTTGGAAATAATGTCGTCCTCATGCATCGTCGGTTCCCGAGGCTGCATTCCTATGTGATTGATGATACGATCACCATTAAGGAACTTATGGAGCTGCCTGACCTAACCGACAATTTCCACCTGCCCCTGTCGGCTGAAGCTTTCCAGGAATTCACCCAACTCCAATATTTGCAGCCGCTGATCAACCTTTAGGAGGAAGGGAAGGACATTTCGAAATGGCCATCTAATCCTGAAGAATATCAGTCAAGGATCTACTATATGTCCTGCTTCTCACATATTGTGGTTGATCCCGTATTTAAGTGGATCTGGAAATGTTCATGCACTCTCAAATTCAAGGTTTTTGGCCGGCTCCTTTTGATGGATCGGCTCAACACTAGAGACATGATGCAATGACGTCATTGGAATATCCAAGATGACACATGTGTAATGTGTAATTCTGCCTGTCATGAAGACCGTGCCACCTTTTCTTTGCATGCAACTTCAGTCAGCGGGTCTGGAATTACCTTGACATTTCATGGATTCTTCAACCAAACCAGACTACCTATGAGATGGCTTTATCTGCTAGGAAGGATTTTGGTTTCCCATTTTTCATAGAGGTACTCTTCACTGCCACATGGAATATTTGGACTCAAAGGAATGGGAAGATCTTCATAAATGAGCTGCCTTCCTTCAGATGTTGGAGGAGAAATTTTGTCCATGACATTTCTCTTTTAGCTCACAGAATCAAATGTAAATATAGGAATAGCCTAACCTCCTGGATAGTTGCCCTCCCTTAGTTTCTCTTTGTAAGTATCCTCTTTGTTCTTTTTACTTGTAATTTGTAACCTTGTAACTTCTCTGGTTCTTTTTTTAAATAAAGAATTGTGAGGCTGTTGCCTTGTAGTATATAGTCAAAAAGAAAACACTAGAATTGTGCAGCAGGCACTCGTCAACGACAGATGGATGGAGGACTGCCAAATGGAGATCTCTTTCATGGCAGAAATGCAATGCATGCATCTTTGCCATGCGATGGCGATTGTACACAAAATAGAATCGGAGCAGGATGTTTTCACGTGGATGTGCTCGGCCTCGGGACAATACTCCCTTAAATCTGTCTATAGCAGTCTATGCAGCGTGTGGCCCCAGTCGCCCATGGCTAAGTGTGTTTGCAAAGCCGGGCTCCTCTAAAGTGTAAGCTCTTTGTCTGCCTGGCGATGCAGTACGAGATATGGACGTCAGATAGAAAGGCGAGGCATGGTCTTCAGGATGGAAGTTTAGCATGCTACACTTGCCTGTAGGACAAGGATAATGTTGATCACATCCTCCTGTAGTGCCCGTACGCTCGGGAGGTATGGAACATCACATGGGACACCCCGCAGATCAATACCCCTCTTTCTTTATCCACTGAGAACACCCTAGAGTGGTGGCTACGAGCGAGGAGAAGCTTTCAAGGGGCAGACAGAAGAGGCTTTGACACCACGGTCACTGCGGTCCTCTAGGCTGTGTGGAAACAGAGGAATGCACGAGTCTTCGATAGGGTGGAACAACAAAAAACTCCTTCGAATATAGTCACTTGTACGCTAATAGAGGTAGAAGAATGGTGGCAAGCGGCAGGCGGTGTCGGCGGGTTACAACGATTTGTGAGGAGTTAGGCTGGGTGTAGTTTCGTTGGTGTTGGTGTTGGGTAAAACATGGGTGTCGAATGTTCGCATTTGTGCCGCACTTCTTGTAATTTTGCTTTCTTCTCCTTCTATAAAAATATGGTACGCCTTTGGCATACTCTTGAAAAAAAAACTCCGTTTCCATGTGGGCCTACCCGAAGAGGACTTTGATCCAGCCTTGTTTGCATTGGCAGCATTGATGATGCCATGGGCCGCCCAAGTCGTCGGATAAGGCCACAGGCTCCCCACGGGAGCAAACAGCCAGGGCCTCAGCAACAGCAACCGGGCTGGTTCGGTTTCTCAACCCGTGCGTGTGAGTGTTTTCTGGGAGTTGTTTCTCCCTTTGCTTGTTTGTTTGTTTCACTACGCGGAGTGTGGTTTTACATTAAATTTGCTTTGGAGCTTGGGGGTCTTCTGAAATTGCAGTTTTCTTTAGCTTTGTTGAAGTGCGCTGTCTTGTCATGGTTTCCACGGCAACCATCTGAATTTGCTGCGTAACTCTGTAGTGGATGCAGATGCTACGATACGAGTCAACAGCTTATCCCATTGTTAGAGTCTAGACCAAAATGGAGCTTTCCCGTGCGTTTGGATTTTCGGCTGTTGGATTGGGTGTCCAAACGAGTTCTAGCCGTTGGATCGTGAGATGGATCGATCCGAGCCGTTGGATCTCAGACGAAACGATATGGGCCGTCGGATCAAGGCTGCCCTCCAGTTCATGCCACCGCCTGTAATTACCATACCCCACCGAGGGCATTCTTGTCTTTTCACATGCAGACCTATAAAACCCAGCACGTCCGTGGTGAAACCCTAGCCGCCTATCTCCCTTCCCTCTCTCTGCTCTCACGTCTCTCTCTCCCTCGCCTCTCTCACGCCGCCGTCGACATGAGGAGCGCAATGCGCCGTCTCCGCCCCGTGTTCTTCCTCTGTCCTCCCTTTCTCCAGCCCAAGCCACGACCACACCGCCGCGCCCGCCTTCTCCTCATTGGGAACAAGCAGAGGAGGAGGAGCGTGGGCCGCAGAGACGACGAGGTGGCCGAGCTGCCCGTGGTGTCGTCGCCGTTCCTCATGACTCAGCGGGCCGGAGGTGTGCCGGCCGCAGGAGGAGTGCGCGCTGGGGATGTGGCGGGCCAAGGGTCGCTCGCCAGCGCCGCCCGCTGACCGTCAGATCCGAGTGCAGCCTCTTCGACGACCTCCCGTGCACGCCACCGCTGGCGACGGTGAGGACCTCGCCCTCTGTTCCCCGGGGCCGTCCACTATGCACCGTCAGTTCGACCAAGGAGCGACAGAGGCAGAGGCGCAGGGCGACCAGCGCCCCACGCAGGCACTAGATGCGGCGCTCCTCCGTCTCTCCTCCTTCTGCGTCTGCTGCAGGTACCCCCGTCGCTCGTCCTTCTCCTCCATCACCGCGAGGGGCTTGGCTGCAGTTCTACTCCGGGCCCCCCCTCCCCTCTCTCTCTCTGACCGGCGCTCCCATCGTCTTGGAACTGCAGGAGACGAACATACGTTGCTGGTCGCCGGCTTGGCCTGCAAGAGGATGCTCTCCTGCTCTAACTTGCTCACATGTTAGTGTTTCACCAATGAAGATGTATATTCAAGGTAGATTTCTGATCTGTTAATTTACCATTGAGTTTGTCCCATATGCATATGCGTGCTAATATGGATTTTTGGTAGCAGCCTCTGTCTTCATAAACAACAACTCGTCCTCCCTTCCCCTTGGGACGTGCTGTTTGTGGAGAAGTCTGAGGTGAGACGCTATGTGCCCAAATTTCCTTTTTTTTGTGTCAATTATTAGGTGCCACGTCCCTGTTCTTTCCTAGGCATGAATGGTTGTTTCAGTGATTTGTAGAGAACTCTCAGGTCAACAAGTAATTGTGTTGTTTACGAAGATGTAGACTTGCAGTTGCTGGTAGCTTCACTAGCCGAACATACTTTTTAATCAGTCTTTTTGAAGCCCCTCCGGTAAGATCTTTTAGATTTGAAGTGATTAAACTTTGGTAATGAAACCAAGTACTACCTTGACATACTTGACTCTTTAATTTGGCTTAGCTTCAAATGAAGTGGATGATATACATGAATACATGATGCTTAGCTGTTGGTCGTCTGTGGTGTGCCACTGCAACTCATAGAGGGGAGGAAGGTGAGGCGGATAGGGAGATGGATTTGGGAAGAACAAAGGATGCCATATAGTTTGTTTTGGATCTGATGCCACCGTTCTGTTTTGTTATTAAGTAGAGGTAGCAAGGGAGATGGATAGGGAAGAACAAAGGGTGTTATTTATGACAGGCACTGGAATATAAATAGTATGATGCTATCAGGAGACGTAGCAGAATCCATAGAAACTTAATGAAATAGTTAAAATATCATGATGCCAGTGTCACCCAGGATGATAGTGCACAGTGATTCTTACAGTAAACTGATATGTGGTGCAAGGGATCATACATAGCTGCAAGGGCACCATAAATGCCTTTTAGAGATTATTATTGGAAACTACAGATTCTTTGTACCAATTAATTATTTTAAACAGCCAGTCCCAGTCGTCTACAAGATCCTACTGTATTTGATATATTTATCATGGTTTGTAAATGTGCCCTCAGATCGTATTTCCTATGTTGGTAATGCAGATTCTGACTCGGGAAGTGATTCTGAAAGCGAATCAGAGAAGGTCGGCAGCGCAGCAAGACTTGCGAAGGTGCTTTGGCAATTTTTTACTGGGTGATCCTTCGGTTAAGGTCGGTAGCCCAGTAAGTTCAGCTGTTACTTTGTAGGCGTATTGATCTGAGTTGATTTCGGTTGTGCAACCAATTGAAGTTAACTGGAAGAACCTATACCAGAATATGTTCTGTCTTTTGTTAACCAGCAGCAGATTATGCAGAGCGAAATACGCATTTGGTGAACTGTTTTGTTCCACTAGCTGTTTTTACTGTACCAGGAAATTTACTATGCGCAGATTCTTCTGTGAGATTTTTTATTATTTTGTCATGAAGAAAAATGTTGTGAATCCTTTTTTTGTCAGATTGGTTTATTGAGGCGATTGTAAACGCAGCCCTTACAAAAAGCAAAAACCAACATCCATTTTTCATTTCTTGTCTGAGAAAAGTTGGACCTGATGCTCAAAGGACCTTCAGGTTCAAACTAATAGGGTCACATTTCCAGGAGTAGTTTATCTCACCTAGCTACTTGAGAGGTTACAACGTTTGCTCTTCCACACAGGTTTATTCCTTGTGTAGATTCTTTTCATTGCTTGGCCACGGTTTATTCCAGGAAAGCACATCAAAATTTTAGATATTGTTGTAACTATTTGGCTGCATATTAAATTGTTCGGAAACGAATTGCATTAGAATGTTCAACAGTACGTATATAAATAATGAAAGCCATAATTGCAAAAAGTTGTGTTGGTTTGGTTTACACTTTACTGTTAATTTGTTGTGTAATGTGCCAAATTTCTTTGCAGGTAACTGAAGATAGTTTACTGTTGAGTGAGCCCTTTATATTCTGGCGGAGTTACTGAGAAAGGAGGTAAATGAAGCGCCAACTATTACCAGCAAAAATCAATGTGGAGTTGCAGTTCCATGCTGTCGTCATCATTCAGGGATGGATGACGAGCAGCTGAGTTTGCTGCCATTGGATTCATTAAACGGGAGGTCAATATGGTTGGCTTCTGCACTATGGACTTTGCAAAGGTATAGTAGATGTACTGATAGTCTGATACATTTCTTCAACCTCGGCGCTTTACACGTTCGTTGTTTACTTCGATTGATGGCAGTTCATTTTTTTTGACTTGGTGAACGTTCTCATGGAACTGAAAGTTTCCATAAAAGATGGATATCTTCACTTCATGCCTTACTTCTCTTGCATAGATTGGATACTAATTTTCAGGTGTTCAGGGAAATATTTTTGAACTGGTATATTTATATTTGTTTGTAGCATACTAAGTTAATCTAACTTGGCTTTACTTTAGCCTGCATAAAGTTGGTAAATGACAGTCTTTGCTTTAATTTTCCTGATTCAGAGGCAGGAACTATCATATGATGATATTCTCCTCATATTATTTTCTTTGTTCTCCCTAATTTTAATGCACTACAGAAGGTTGGTTGTCTCCTCACAGATTTTCAGACTGTTGATGGGCAAAACGTTTCTATGGAACACAATTATTACAACACCAAGATCAGATGCTCGGATAGTTCTTGCTATTGCTTCTTTAGGGGTCACACCTTTGCTATTGCTTCAAGTTACCTATATAAATTTGTGGTGATACCCGATGTTCTATGTCCAGGGTTCCCCAGATGCGATTTTTGCTTGATAAAGCTTGCTTGGTCCTGTGGGATGAAGCTCCAATGGTGCGCTGTCACTGTTTCGAAGCTCTTGATAGAATTTTCAGAGATATACTTGCAGTATATGATAGCTCAAGGTCACTCTTCCCTTTAAGAGGAAAGGTTGTTGTTCTTAGTGAAGAAGGTGCTAAGACTGGAATTATTGGAGCTTCTCTTGTGTAATGAAGATGAGTCGACAATGGATGTATGATGACAGATGCTCTCCCGAGTTCATTAATGGTGTGCATACTTTTCTGCTTGCCGCTGAGGCAAACAAGCAGGCGGATGGTTTTATGCCTTGTCCATGTGTTGGCTGTAAGAATGGTCACAGTTACTCTACGTCAAGAACCATTCACGTCCACCTAGTTGAGTCCGGTTTCATGCCTCACTATAATGTTTGGACCAAGCACGGAGAAATAGGGGTTATGTGGAAGACAATGAAGAAGAAGAGGACGACGATGGCTATCCTGCCCATGGGTTCCCTGAATACGATGATACAACAATGGGGGAAGAAGCTGAGCCGGCAATGCAGAAAGAAGCTGAAGAAGAGGCATCAGATGAGCCCGCTGATGATCTAGGTCGGGCCATTGCCGATGCAAAGAGAAACTGCGCAAGTGATCTGGAGAGGACGAAGTTGCAGCGCATGTTAGAGGATCACAAGAAATTGTTGTACCCGAATTGCGAAGCTGACAAAAAAAAGTTGGGCACCACACTTGAATTGCTGCAATGGAAGGCAGAGAATGGTGTATCTGACAAGGGATTTGGAAAGTTGCTGGTAATGATAAAGAATATGCTTCCAAAGGACAACGAAATGCCCGAGAGTACGTATGAAGCAAAGAAGGTTGCCTGCCCTCTAGGGTTAGAGGTGCAAAAGATACATGCATGCCCTAATGACTGCATCCTCTACCGCGGTGAGTACGAGGATTTGAATGCTTGCCCGGTATGTGGTGCATTGCATTATAAGATCAGCCGCGATGACCCTGGTGATGTCGAGGGTGAGCGCCCCAGGAAGAAGATTCCTGCCAAGGTGATGTGGTATGCTCCTATAATACCATGGTTGAAACGTTTGTTCCAAAACAAAGAGCATGCGAAGGCGATGCGGTGGCACGCAGAAGACCGTAAGAAAGATGGAAAGTTGAGAGCACCCGCTGACGGTTCGCAGTGGAGAAAAATCGAGAGAAAGTATTGGGAGGAGTTTGCAGGTGACCCAAGGAACGTATGGTTTGGTCTAAGAGCAGATGGCATTAATCCTTTTGGGGAGCAGAGCAGCAACCATAGCACATGGCCTGTGACTCTATGTTTGTATAACCTTCCTCCTTGGTTGTGCATGAAGTGGAAGTTCATTATGATGCCAGTGCTCATCCAAGGCCTTAAGCAACCCGGCAACGACATTGATGTGTACCTAAGGCCATTAGTTGAAGAACTCTTACAACTGTGGAATGGAACAGGTGTACGTGCGTGGGATGAGCACATGGGGGAAGAATTTAACCTAAAGGTGTTGCTGTTCGTGACCATCAATGATTGGCCTGCTCTCAGTAACCTTTCAGGACAGACAAACAAGGGATACCGCGGATGCACGCACTGTTTGGATGATACCGACAATATATATTTGAATAGTTGTAAGAAGAATGTGTACCTGGGACATCGTCGATTTCTTCCAAGCAGGCATCCCGTAAGAAAGAAAGGCAAGCATTTCAAAGGTGAGGCGGATCACCGGATGAAGCCTCGCCACCGTACTGGTGCTGATGTACAAGATATGGTCAAGGATTTGAAGGTAATCTTTGGAAAGGGTCCTGGCGGACAACCTGTTCCGAAGGACGCTGACGGACGCGCACCCATGTGGAAGAAGAAATCTATATTTTGGGACCTGCCATATTGGAAAGACCTAGAGGTCCGCTCCGCAATCGACGTGATGCACGTGACGAAGAATCTTTGTGTGACCCTACTTGGCTTTTTGCTCGTGTATGGGAAGACAAAATATACACCAGAGGCACGGGAGGACCAGCAACGTATGCACGAAAAAGACGACATACATCAGGGTCAGGCCAGCTACGCTCTTACCAAAGAAGAGAAGGAAATCTTCTTCGAATGCCTGCTCAGCATGAAGGTACCGTCTGGCTTCTCGTCGAATATAAAAGGAATAATAAATATGGCAGAGAAAAAGTTCCAGAATCTAAAGTCTCATGACTGCCACGTGATTATGACGCAACTCCTTCCGGTTGCATTGAGGGGGCTTCTACCAGAAAACATTCGATTGGCCATTGTGAAGCTATGTGCATTCCTCAATGCAATCTCTCAGAAGGTAATCGATCCAGAAATCATACCAAGGTTACAGAATGATTTGGTGCAATGTCTTGTCAGTTTCGAGTTGGTGTTCCCACCATCCTTCTTCAACATCATGACACATGTCCTAGTTCACCTTTGCGAAGAGATTAACATTTTGGGTCCTGTATTTCTACACAATATGTTCCCCTTTGAAAGGTTCATGGGAGTCTTGAAGAAATATGTTCATAACCGTACTAGGCCAGAAGGAAGCATCTCGAAGGGCCATGAAAATGAGGAGGTCATTGAGTTTTGTATTGACTTTATTCCTGACCTTAAGCCGATTGGTGTTCCTGAATCGCGACATAAGGGCAGACTGGAAGGAAAAAGCACGCTAGGAGGGCATCAAATAATATGTATGGACGTGCATTCTCTCACTGAAGCACACTACACAGTTCTACAGAATTCCGCCTTGGTGGCTCTGTATATGGAGGAACACAAGAATTTTCTACAGTCCAAACACCCAGAGAAGTCTGACGACTGGATTACACGCGAACAAACGAGGACTTTCGCCGGTTTGTTGTAGAAACGTGCCCTGAATGATGGCGACATTCAAAATGACCTGTACTCGTTGTCCCAGTTACCATCTTCGAATATAATGACTTTCAAAGGGTACCAGATAAATGGGAATACATTTTATACGATCGCCCAAGATAAGAAGAGCACCAACCAAAACAGTGGTGTCTGCTTTGATGCAACAACCAACACGGGAAAGGAAACATATTATGGTTACATAGAGGACATATGGGAACTTAACTATGGATCAGGTGATTTGAAGGTCCCTTTGTTTCGGTGCAAATGGGTCAATATGACACGAGGCGGGGTAACGGAAGACCCGCAGTACGGAATGACAACAGCGGATCTCAACAATCTTGCGTATGCATATGAACCATTCGTCCTAGCCAATGATGTGGCGTAGTTTTTTATGTGAAAGACATGTCTACCAGGCCGAGAAAAAGAAAAGATAAGGAAGTGAATGGATCATACGACGAGCCAAAGCGCCACATAG
Organism: Triticum dicoccoides; assembly: GCF_002162155.2. Classification (NCBI taxonomy): domain Eukaryota; kingdom Viridiplantae; phylum Streptophyta; class Magnoliopsida; order Poales; family Poaceae; genus Triticum; species Triticum dicoccoides. The sequence goes on along the minus strand of NC_041393.1, from coordinate 27,137,352 downwards.
TTCTTTCAGGAAAAAAAACATCGTGGGAGTGGATGACAAGACAGACATGTCAGAAGATTATGAAAAGTTTGATGAAATTGCTCCATTCACAGTGAATATTGACCCGAGCATCCAGTTAAATGATGAAGATTTTCCATGGCTACGGCGCAAAGGGACACACGCGAAGAAAATGTTTCACACCCAAACATTTGGGATGTGATCGGCTTCACTATCATCACTTTCTTCTGTGTTTCACACCCGGGAGGGAATGTCTGTAATAGTTAGGGTAGTTAATTATGTGTTTTGGCATTTGAAACGCGAAGAAATTTTATGTGCGAACAAATTCTTTTCATGCATTTACTGATTTTTTCCAGCTAAATGACCCTGAAATTGAAAAGCATTTGAAATGAACTCAGAAAAGGTTGAAAGTTGGCATGGTATCATAATTTCATACAAATAGCATGTGCAAAAAAGTAGAGAGGGTTACGGCAAAAACTGGATACACTTCATGTACAAAATGGACAATCTTTTTCGAAGTATCAGGGTTTCCGACGAAAATTGAAATGTTACAAAGGCATTTCATTTTTTAAATAACCTAAGCATTACCAAATTGAATATAATGATAAAACACACTAATATTAAACATAAGAAAAAAGAATCATTGAAAAATCTTTTTTCAATGTTAAGTTATTCACAAACTAGTGATTCACACAAATTCAAATAATTCAAAATTTAAACTATTCAAATTTGAAAACTACCGGCACTAACAGAAAGTTTGTAATTTTTGTACCTAAAGCAAAATATTCACAAAGAAAATCTAAATGCAGCAAAAAAAAACTCAAAAATAAATAAAACAAAAAAAGCAAAAAAATTTAAGAAAATAAAAAAGCCAGCCTAGTGGGCCAAAGCGGCCTGCATACGACTAGAAACTCAACCTGGCAGCAATGAATAGGTAGGCCCGCAAAGGCCCAGTAGGCCCACATGGCAGCAATGAATAGGTAGGCCCAGTAGGCCTGCTTAGGAGAGGAGCTCGACAGAGCTACCGCACTGGGGCTTATAAACCAGTGCGGTAGCCCTTCAACTAGCGAGGTGGGACTAAACTTGCCGCACCGCACTGCGCCAGCGCACCCCCTTTAGTACCGGGTCGTGGCACCAACCGGTACTAAAGGGGGGGGGCTTTAGTACCGGTTGGAGCCACCACCTGGTACTAAAGGGGGTGCGCTTCCCACCGCTTGGCGTGGCCAAAACAGACCTTTAGTACCGGTTGGTGGCTCCAACCGGTACTAAAGGCCCATCCTATATATACAACACTTGTAAAAAATTCAGTTTTCCTCTGTTTCTTCTCTCTGTTTCCTCCCTCCGTCGCGCCGCCCAGCCCCGATCGACGTCGTCCCCGTCGATGTCGCCACCCCCGCCCCTCGTCGCTGACCCCGGCTGTCCCCGCCCCTCGTCGCCGCCCCCGTCGACTTCGCCGCACCGGCCGTCCCCGTCCCCGTCGTCCCCGTCGCCGCACCCCGCCC
>NC_041393.1:27111751-27135527 GCF_002162155.2 Triticum dicoccoides | reverse complement strand
CGCCGCCCCGTCCCGTCGCCCCGGCTGCCCCGCCCCGTCGTCGTCGCCGCCTCGTCCCATCGCCCCGTCGTCGCCGCCCCGTCCCGTCGCCTCGCCGGTGAGGTCGCCCCGGCCGCCATGTCCACACACACACACACACTATACACACACACACACTACACACACATTATTAGTTTGTTTTGTTAATTTTTTTCTTCTGTTTTTTAGTTATAGAAATGTTAGGAAATTATTCTTTTTTAGTTATATAAATATTAGAAATGTTAGTTATATAGAAATGTTATAAATGTTTTCTGTTTTTTAGTTATAGAAATATTTATAGAAATGTTAGCAATTTTTCTGTTTTTTAGTTATATAAATATTAGAAAGGTTAGTTATATAATCAGGAAATTTTAGAATTAGTTTTAGTTAGATGAATTAGATTAATGTCAAATTGTTAGAATCTGCATATATATAGAATTTTAGTTATCACAATCCAATCATTTAAAAAATGTTACTTTTTGCGGGCATATAGTATTTGTTCTCGACGATATGCCCAGCCCGCATCCTCGCCGTCGACCCGTTCGCGACGACGTCATGCTTCAGGGGACCCATGTCTGGGACTGGGCTCCGCCGGGCTGGCACTGGGAGGTGCTACCTGGAGGGGCGCGCCGCTTGGTGAGGAACCCGACCTCGGGTCCCGTCATCGACCCTGATCTTCTTTGGTGGCGTTCGCGTGGGCCACATTCGGTGCAGAGGCAGCCGGCCCCGCCGGAGGTGGTGCGTCGCCATGTCAGGGAGGAAGATGAGCACGTCCATCGGTACATGGCTGCTATGGACGACGTCAGGTTCTCCACTACTTGGCGGGTTCTTTGGGCAGATGACCGGAGATATGATCCTGTGATGGTTCCTTCTCTTTGGGTGTGCACCGCCCGCGCCCCAGGAACCGTGAGTGGCGCCCTAGATTCTTCTGTAGTACTCGATCTTTATTACGTACCTAGCCAGTGATGTATTCGATATATAATATTCGAGACGATGTATTCGAGATTATATATATTAAGACGATGATGTATTTGAGATTATATATTCGAGACGATGTATTCGAGATTCAGTTTTTCCTTATTGATTAATTGCATCCATGCATTGTAATTTGAATACTAAATTGTTTATATTTCTTCTGTATTAATTAGTAAAGTAAAAGCTATGGCGGACAATACCGGCAGAGAGAGAGAGAAGAGGAATTGTTCGACATCATACGCAGCCCTCAGAGGCTAGATGATCTGAATGATGACGGCTCCCAATATCTGAACAATACCGGAGAGGGTGACGAAAAGATATTGGATCTGGATGACCGAGCTAATGAAGTCATGAACTATGATTATGATGACACAGACAATGTTAGTGATGACACAGACAATGCTGATCTTCAAATAACAAAGACTTCCAGCGAGGTATATATTTATATAAGCATGCATCCTGGTGATCATCACATGTTTTTTTATTGGAGATATATTAACGAATCGATCTTTCTTCTTTCAGCCCTCCGGATCGAGCAAATCTGCTTCTACAGACAGCCAGACAAAGCGAGGCCTGGGCAGATTGTTGAAGGATGGTGTAAAGTACCACATCGAATCCACCAAACTTAGTGGCGAACCCCTCACGCCTAAGAATGTTGCGGACAAGTGGACTCGTCAGTGCGGAGTTCTTGTGAAGGACAAACTCCCGATCTCCATTCAAGAATGGAAAGAGCCAAAGACTAAATGTCCAGGTGTTACTTGGGTCGATGGCAGAGCCAAAGAAGACCTGGTGAAATCTCTGATGGAACATTTCACCCTACCAGATCATTTCACTGAAGCAGATGTGAAGAAAGTCAAGGCCGCTGCTCTTAAGAAGATGGCAATTGCATTCAACACCCACAAGAAAATTGTATGGGCCAACTACCTCGCTAATGAAAGAAAGACTCCAGATTTCAAGGGAACACTGAAGAAGCAAAGAGAGCACTGGGACGATTTTGTGACCTTCAAGGATTCAGAATTATCTAAGGAGCAGTCGATGAAAAACAAGGCAAATGCCGCAAGAAAGACGCAGTTCCATAGGCTGGGTCCAGGTGGCTACGCGGTGGGATTGCCTAAGTGGGATAAGTCTGAGCGAGAGATGGAGGATGCAGGGGTCACTCCGGTTACTAGGAACTGGCCCCCCAGGTGCAGAACTTGGTTCTATGCGCATGGGGGAGTGTTGGACCAGAAGACAGGCGAAGTTTCGCGGAAGGCAAGTCTAAAAGGAGCCAAACAAAAGATAATTGACGCAATAGAAGAAGCTCGAAGGGGGGAGTTCACGCCCAACAGAGAGAACGACGAGCTTACGCGTGCCCTGGGAAATCCTGAACACCCAGGAAGAACACGAGGCAAGGGCATTATTCCCTGGTATGAGGGCTTTTCGGACTGGAATGACGACTACAGGTCCCGTGCAAGAAAGAAGATGGAGGAGGAGAAGAAGAGGAATTTGGAGGAGGAGCAGAGGAAGCAAGACGCAGAACGCCTTCAAGACCTAGAAGCAAGGCACGCGAACCTGGCACTCAAATTCCAGCAGCAGCAGCAGCAGATCGACTCACTTAGCCAGGAAAGGGGGTCTCAGCAGCGGCAGTAGCAAGCGGATGATCGTCCAGCATTGGATAGCACCGTCCCATCCATGCCGAGAAGCAGCGTTGGTTCTGCCCCGGGCGACACACTGCTGGATACATACCCTGTGGATGACATCATAGAGAACACTAACTGTGAGCTACACTCCAAAATGAAGAACATATCCATGAAGGTGGCGGACGGCGTTGCTTTTCCAGTTACCCCCAAAGCAACCTACCATTGCATCCCGATTCCAGAGGGCTATGCTCGTGTCATGGTTGATGAAGTGGTGGACTCATATTCGGGGCTAACGCTTGACATTCCTGGAGGTGAAGACGAGCGCACACTGGGAGAGGCCATACATCGTATCATCCTATGGAGAAAGGATTGCATCATCTTTCGAAGTCAACCGACACTGCGTCGTCTGCGGACTCCTCCTCGAAGTCCGCTACCGAGTAAGCAGACTCGCGCTCCTCCAAGTCCACGAACGCGTGAGACGACTCCTTCTCGAAGTCCGCCACCTCCTCCAAGTCCCCGAACGCGTGAGCTGACTCCTCCGGTTTCAAGTCCGGCACAGCGTCATGCCACTTCTCTGGTTCCAAGTCCGGCACCGTGTCAGGCCACACCTCCTGCTTCAAGTCCGGCACATCGTCAGGCCACTTCTCCTGGTCCAACTCCACGTCAGCCGTCTCCGCCATCTCAGCAATCACAGAAGAGACATGCCGCAGCTTTGGTGCGTAGCGGTACGAGTCGAGGTAGTTCAGGAAGTACAGGCGGAGACAAGCGATATAAATATGGTCCAAGCCTCGCTCCTCTTCCTCAGAGGCCTTACAACATGACTAAGGAGCAAAACACAGCCATATTGCAAGCCCAAGTGGACGCCCATTTTGGACCGAAACCGGCACCGCCGCCAAAGGAGAAAGTGCCCGAGAAAGTAATTGACCACTTCATTCATATGGCTAGAGAACCAGCTCCCAAGCCTATTGACTCGGACTATGAGCGCCAAATCAGGAAGGCACATCGATCACGAGTACATAAGGAAGCGAGCTCAAGTTCGAGCCAACAAGCAGCTGGCAAAAAATGCGGGAGAACTGTTCCCCAGTTGGGAGAACAGGCGGCGCAAGCGATCCCCCACTTGTTGTGCCAACAACACATGAGAGGAGTAGTACGCGCGCCAAATATTATTGTGGGCAAACCGTTAGCGTTCCCCAGCAGGGCGATGTGGTAATAACAGAGGATCATATAATGCAGGCTCAAATACTCAATATCTCTGTTGGACAACTCCTCGAAATCGAGCCCATGCCTACGCTTAAAGAATCGGAAATAGCATGGCAATATGTCCGGGGCAAACCTTTAGTCCATCGAGACAAGGTCAAGGACCTCCCAACGAGAATGTATCAATTGCATCAATGGTACATGAACATTACCAAGATTTCCAATCGAGAGTCCCTCATGGTGAATGTCAAGAATGAGCATTATTACCATGAGAAAGCTCTGACCATTGAGTATTCAGAACTATTTCAGTTATACAATCAAGACGCACTCGACAAGTCTATCGTCAGTTGCTATTGTCTGTAAGTGATTTCTTTCTCTAATTTAAGTCTCAAGCTAGTTATGTAGTGATAATTTTGATCAATCATTACATGTAATTATCCTCACTATATTCTTTTTCTGTGGTATTCTATGCAGGATGAAGATGTATGAAATGAAAAAAGCTGGACGCTATGGCATTGGGTTCATTGACCCAAATACCATTAATCAGGACATATGGCAGATTGAACATTGTCAAGATGTTGTAGAGGAAAGCATGCTAGAGTTCTTGAAGCGCCTCAATAGCAATAAAGATATACTACTTCCTTACAACTTCCCGTGAGTCACACTGTCTTGTACTACAAATTCTGTTTTTGCTCACTAGCTAGCTAGATGTTAATAATTAAGTGTATACGGTTTACGGTAGTTGATTAATTTTATGCACATGCCCGCTTAATTAAGACATGCAAACGTGTGCGTATGCAGTTGGCACTGGGTCTTGTTAGACATTAAAGTTGAGGAAGGAAAAGTTGAATTACTGGACTCACTAACTAAAGAAGATAAAGACTACACCATCGTGAAGGGGATAGTCAACAGGTAATTTCATTATTAACTATATCTCGGCCTATTAATTATTAGTTCGTCATTTCCTGATATGAACTATTTAATAACCCCTTTATTAATTTTCTTTGCCAGCGGGCAGGGAATAGACAAAGTTCATCAAGGTGACTCCAGGCACGTGGCCAAAAAAGTTGTTTTGGCATCGACCCAAGCTAAGTAATTAAGTAGTACTAGCTAGCTACCATCTCTTTAATTCTTGTTTCAATATCATTAATTAATTATCATGCTTAATTAATCATTATCTGATTCAATTTCATTCTCGTAAAGGCCCTGAGGCAGGCGCCAGGGAATAATCTGCGTGCATACTACGTTTGCGAGAACATTCGCATGATGACGTGCGAAAGGAGCAGATCTGATAGACAGGACTGGATACGTTTGTCAGAACACTATTCACACCATTATCGATATCTAGTCACACAACTAACACACATGCATATATTGATCTCCTTCTTAACAGTTCAGATCGGTGCGGATAAGCTCCTATCATCGGACCGCATACTAGCACTTCAAGAGGAAATAGCCAGATTTTTGCTCGACCAGGTTATAGATCCCAAAGGAGAATACTATTACCCGCTACCGCCCCCATGAACCACTTGTCATCGTGCTCCGGAGGCACCAAAGGCAACATATATATGTAGGAGAAATTGTGTATATGTATATAGATGTGTATGTGTGAATAATTAATGGTGTTGGTTTGTGAGACATTCGATGATATATATGCGGTTCTACATACGAGAAAATCTATTTATATATATGCATAACGTGTACAATTTCTAGTATCGTGAAATACCAGCAAACAAAAAAATTGAATGGAAAATAAATCAAAAACCACCCCAAATATTTAGTACCGGTTGGTGTTACCAACCGGTACTAATGCCCTATGCGCACCCGGGCCTGGCTCGTGCCACGTGGTGGCACTTTAGCGCTGGTTCGTGACGAACCGGTAATAAAGGAGGGGCTTTAGTCCCCACTCTTTAGTGCCGGTTGGTAAACCGGCACTAAAGGCCGTTACGAACCGGTACTAAAGCCCGGTTCTGCACTAGTGTAACAATGATAATTTGTTTGTTCAGTCTCTACTTCAAATGAAGCATCGACATTGAGCCATGATTCTACTTCATCTATATATATTCTGGATGATTCGTTACTGTTGCCGTCATCGGACAACACAATTGCTACTTCATTTGATTTGTTTTGTTTCTATCATCTCAATTTATCTGTTTTGTAAAATCTGATCTGTTCTACTCAGCCTAATTTCTTCTTTTGGACATCTGGTACCCATTATGAGATGATTTTGTGCACCTTCATAGGAAGGCTCACTGATCCCTGTTTGTGTTTCAGCTCTACGTGATGTCTACAAGGATTGAGAAGACAATTGGTCTGATTGCTTTTAGAAGAGGTGGCAGAAAGAATAGAAACCATGATGCCTATGTTGATTCAAAGTATAGTTATTAAGCAAACCATTACTCTTATTAGTTCTTAGTTCCTCCTATATGTTTGAGAAATTCAAATGATGGAATCAATGGTCTATATTTCCTTTAAGTTGTGGAATATATATTGTGTAATGAATAGTGGACTTGGTGGGTGCCATCGTGCTTTGTTGTTTCGTGTAATAGGCTAAATCGAATATGAATCGTGTTCTATCAAGTTGGATATAATGTTATTGCATTGTAAATAAATTATTGTGTGCTGTAATTCTTATTTGCTTTTGGTATAATGTTCTAAACCTGTGCACTTTTCCTTCATCATGTCAACCTATCGAATTTGAAGCGTGACCTGCTGTGTTCGATGGTCATCATGTTGGATTTGACCGCACCCGGCAGGGGTGCGGGGTGCGGCAAGCCGCACTTTCCATCTAGTACGTTTATATCTGAGAATTAACCGTACTTACATAACATCATACCCTTCAGTTCAATTAATTAGCTAATCATTGACGATGAGGAATTTTTTTTCATTGAGCGGCAGTAGATATTTACCTAGCTTTGTGTCTTCAGGGACTACAAGAAATGCGTGAATGTGAATCATACGTATAAAATGCAACAAGTAGGTGGCATGGCCATTCATTCGTGTATGCAGTAGAAAATGCAACGGGTGGGGTAAAAACCGTGTGGTGTGCTCCGTAAAAGGAAAAACTGTGTATGCCAAGCTTGGGGCTCAAGTACATGACATGACACATGCACTGGGGGGGTGGGGCTGGGGGGGTCAGGCCATTGATTGTCAAGCGAGGGCTCCGTGTCCATGGGGGCCCAACCCAAGCTGGAGCTTGTGATGTAGAGGAAGGGGAAAGGACGTGAGAGTGGCAGGCCCTTTGATCAAAGCCTTGTACAGTACCACTCGCATTGGCACTGATGATGCCCATGGACGGAGCCGGAATTTTAGCACAGTCGTCGGATACGGCCACAGGGCCTACACAGGAGCAAGCGCCCAGGGCCTCAGCAATCGGCCGGCTGGGTTCTACTCCCTCCGTTCCTAAATATAAGTCTCTATAGAAATTTTACTATAAACTACATATGGATGTATATAGATGCATTTTAAATGTGGATTCATTTATTTTGCTCCGGATGCAGTCCATTCAGTGAAATCTCTACAAAGACTTACATTTAAGAACGGAGGAAGTACTATCTCGGAGTATAACTGAAAATTCCGCCACCCACGTCTTGCCAAAAAAAATTGGCTCAGAGTTGAACTGGGGATGCCGCGTAGGCGTGGGCGCGCCGATGATTCGGCGTCCACCATCCAGAGGAGTACAGCGACCAATTTTTCGGCTTGGCGCATGTCCAAACAGCGTGTGTGTATGTGTGTGTGGGGGTGTTTTCTGGGAGCTGTTTCCCAGTTTGTTTGTTTGACTACATGGAGCGTGGTGGTTTTACATCTCTTTGGTGCTTGGGGATCTTCTGAAACTGCAGGGCTTTTTTCTTTTTAATATTTGAGAAAGCACAGGTGTCTGCTCATGGTTTTGACGGCAACTATTTGAGTTTGCCGCGTAACTGTGCGGCTACAGATACTGCAACCCATGCGCACGTTTATATCTGAAAATATAAATGCACTTCTATGCGATGTTCACGTTTATAGTAGAGAAATACCCGTACATATATAACGTCATACTCTTTGGTTCAATGAATAAGCTAATACTGCGTCCGTCGATTTTCCTTTTCGAGCGGCAGTAGATTTCTTAACATGGATGAATCCTTGAGTTTAGTGTTTACCTATAAGGAAATCATTAGTGTGAATCATACTCGAATTTACCGTTACATATATGACACTGCAAAACAAATGTCTGCCTTATTCTTTTAGCAGTGTTTGTATTTGTTGTGTACAACAAATTTGATCATACTTTATATAAATTTCTGTCTGCACATGTTTTTATTATGATTCACATCCCTAGATTCATTTTTTTGTTCATATTTCCCCAAATGTACAATTACCTAAACTCATATTAGATTTTGTACACAAGAGCATCCTTACCTTGTGTGTGCTATATTTTCCCCATCTAATATATACTCTTTGTCTAATACCTCTGTTCAAGTAATGATGTCCCAGTAGACATGCTGTTAAACTTCCTTATTTTTGCTACTAACTAGTAGGAAATTGGTTTCATTTGTTTGTGAATTTTGTCTTTTATATCCCTGAAAAACAATGTTGTCTTTTATAACCATTTTATTTAAAATGTGCATGCAAAAATTATCGGTCGAAGCTGCTAACCTCTCCTACCTAATTATATTTTTTTTAAAGAATAGTGTTCGCTCATTACCTCCTTCATTTGTCCAACCTCTGTTTTGGTTTCCCCCTCCCATCTATGGTTTCCTCCCACCGGTTTCCCGTAAAAACTGCCTCAGCTGCCCCAACTAGGAGATTAGGGATTTTTATTCGGTGTAATTTTTGAAAATCTTAGGGTGCTTGTGTGCATGATGGCTAACATCCACCCTACCAATTTTTTTTGTCATTTCTGTAGGCAATGTTGAAGCAAAAACTCCACCAAAATTTTGGCTAGCAAACTACTTCCTCCGTCCGCAAATATAGGATGCTCTAACCTTTCTCGGAATCGGATGTATATAGACATGTTTTGATGGGTTTGTTAACTCATTTTAGCCTGTATGTAGTTCATGTTGAAACATCCAGAACATGCCTCACAAAAAAATAAGTATCCAAAACATGTTTATATTTGCGATCGGAGGGAGTATTTAGTAGGGCAAACATACCCTTTGCCGCAAGTCACAAGGAGGCCCTGGGATTATTATTTTTATATATCTAAAAACAATTGTCTATTGTTTTTGAGATAGGTCACCATCCATGAGACTAAAGATTAGAAGCAGGCAGCAAAAGCCACAGCCGGAAGGGAAACGCCGACGCCGGGGCATGCGTGCTGCATGGCACTGTTTCGATTTATCACATGAAAAAGAAGAGCCCGGCCGCTGTCCGGTAAAAAGAAAAAGGAAAAGGGAAAAGAAAAGCAGGCGTGGAATCACTGACAAAGAGGACGTGCGAAAGTTTTACGGACCAAAATCACAGATGGATGCGAGCGCACGATGCTGCGTACATGCATGGCACTGTTTGTTCGGACCAGCGGAGAAAAGAGAAAGCAGAGCAGAGGTAGGAGAAGAGCGTTCCCTCGAACCTGCGCCTGCACGACGCTCCCATTCATTTTCATCCCTCCCTCCCGGCCAGGGCCGGGGATGGTGTTGCGGTAATAGTAGGAGTACGTGGAATGAGGGCTGGACGGCCAGACCCCGGTCGACACGTGCCCGCCCGCGACGGTACAGGTGCAGCGCCCCTGGGCCCCTGGCGCGCGCGTCGCTTCGCCGCTGGCTCGCTCGCTCGCTCCATCGTCCGCCTTGACCGCCTCCCGCAGTCCCGCCTCGCGTGTGTCGTCCCGTCCTGTTCAGCGCGTGCTATAGTGCCTGCCAGCCGGGTCGGCTCGACAGGAGTATGCGTTATATCTCTATACTACTTAAAAAACATAAAGTATGAATCAAAATGTGATTGGATGGGTAAAGGAACAGTGGTATCTCTAACCCATCAGAGTTTAAGTCCCGTTGCTTGTATATTTCTAAATTTATTTTAAGATTTCCGGCGTCTCTTTCGTCTAACCTTTCTTATATACGTTCCACTCTTTCATTCTTCACTTTTAGTCTTTTCTGTCATCTTTAATTTTTCTCGCATCCATTCTCCCTAAAATAAAATCAATTGTCACATGCTTTATTAACTTATCAAATAAAAACACATTTTGTTTGGTAAGTAATTAAATTCTTACCAAACAAGTGCTTAACAATAAAATGGCAGGTAATCATGTGATTGCATACAGAACTTGCTAAGATCTTAGCGCATCAATATAATAATAAACATGCAGTCACGAGCTAATCTACTAGAATGTTTATGTTCCCGTTGCAATGCATGGGCAATTGTCTAGGGCTAAAAAAAGACAAGAGCAAACATGCGTGCGTGCGGGTCACCCCGGCCACCCGGCACGAGAGGGGGCCAAATTTGGTGTTTTCACCCTTTTGCCAAACTTTAGCCGGACCTGACACTGGTTGCAAAAAAAATCGGGATTTGAGCCTTTCTCCTACCGCCACCTGACCCGGCGGTAGGGTACCACATCCTATCGCCACACACCCAAGCGGTAGGGTGGCGACAGGCCCTAGACGGCCGTTAACGCCAGCTGACGTGGCAAAGGGGCCTACCGCCAAGCACTCAGGCGGTAGGGTGATCGAGCCTACCACCAAGCACCCCGGCAATAGGTATGTGTAGTGGATAAGGTGTTGGGGTGAATGGGTGGGCCACCCACACACCCATTCACCCCCAATCTCCTTCTCCCCCCATGCTCATCCTCTTTCTCCCTCTCTACCCCACCAAAGCACCCACTAAATCCATTTCCATTGCTAGAGATTTGTCCGATGAATCAGAAGCATTGTATCACCCAAGGTACCTCTCCCACTCCCCCTTCTTTTGGTTGGTTGGAATCACCTATTTTGGTTGCATTTGATCACATTGTTGCAAACCCTAGTTCTTGCTCTTGTTGTGGTAAAATCAATGAATATGATGCATATAGGGTTATGTTTGTGCTTTGACTATGTATTGTGTGCCTAGCATTGTTGGGGGTAGCAAGATCTTGTGCTAGAGTTAGTGGTTTTGCTAGGGAAGGGTTAGGGTTAGGGTTAAGGCTATGATTAAGATCTTGTTTGAATGCAATGCATACAAGTTCGTTGATTCAAAGTATGCATATGTACATAGTTCATCCATATGAATTTGCCGGCTCATCCAGCCCATGGATGACTTGATTTTTTTTCATTGTTCTTAGATGTTAATGTGCATTACTTGGACAAGGGCGGCATTTATGAATGGAAATGCCGATGAAGGGGAAGAGCCCTTGGTTTTTGACACAAGCCCAAGCTATGAGGATGTTGTAGTGAAAGTGAGAAGCATCTTACATTGGATTAACCCAAGTGATGAAGTGAAGCTTATTGGGAGGCATGATGTTGGAATGGGAGTAAAGTCCCAATTAAAGAGTATGCCCATCACCTCTAATTTGCATTGGAATGTGTACAAGGATAAAGTTGAGGGATCACAAGGCAAGTCACTTGAATTATTTGCCACAAAGGTTGAAGTTCCTCGGCTATAACTCGACTTGAACCTAAATGTGTCCTCCCCAATACATGATGGCAGTGTCGAGGTGAATGTCCAAAATTCTTCTAGCCAACCACCAAGTAGCCAACCAAATGAAGAAGAGATCAATGATAGAGTATAGTTCGAGGTGATCCTATTGCTCATCTGTGATGAAGATGCTATTGCTATCGTTGATGATCATGCTATTGCTCAATATGATGCTCACGCGGAAGAAGAGATTCACTACCATCCCATTGGTGACTTGGATGTCATTGTGTACCAACAAGACATGGACTGTAACCTCCCTTATAGTTGTATGTGTCGGTATAACTCGGATGACAAGGGTTTAGAGGAGGAATTGACGAGGATGGATTCACGGTGCAAGAAAACAAATCTTCAAGAAGGTGAATGGCAAGGAAAGAGGTCCCTCATTGTTTCATGATCTTAGTCTTGCCGACAAGGCCGTTGTTGATGGTGGCATGAGATTGGGGTTGGTTGAACCATCGCCTTTACCAAAGGTCGGTGATCCAATGCCCAAGGATGAGGAGGAGAATGCTCATTTAAAGAAAGGCATCAAGTTTGGATGCTTGTAAGAGTTCAAGATATGGTTGAGTGACTACGCCATTAGGAACCATAGGTTGTATATTGTTGGCCAGTCCAACCAAAAGGCGCGACGCCATCATATGTGATAAAGAAGGTTGGTCGTGGAAGGTCCATGGAAGAAAAATTCATGAAACTGGGCAATGGGTGTGGAAGAGTTGTGTGGCCACTCACGAGTGTATACCGCCGGACAGAGCTGACCAAAACAAGGGACACCGTGAACTCACCTCTGAATTTCTACGCTAGAAATTATTGAATGAGATCCCACGATCCAACCGTGAAGGTGAAGTTTCTCATGAGTTCAGTCTTCGAACGATTTGGATACGAGGTCAAGTATGGGAAGGTATGGATGGCCAAGGCAAACGCTATTAGGATGTTGCATGGTGATTTTGCAACCGCGTACAATATTCTACCAAGGATGTTGGGAGCCATTTCTCATCGGAACCCGGGCATGTGCCATAGGGCCGAGTCAATTGATAGAGTGTTTCACCGTGCCTTTTGGAGCTTTGAGAAATGCATCGAGGCATCTAGACATTTTCACCTCGTCTTGTCTATTGATGGCACTTTCTTGACCGGCAAATATAAGGGCACATTGATGGTGTCAATGGCCCACTCGTCCAATGACAAGTGTTGCCGGTGGCATTTGCCTTGGCCCCTTTCGAGCACGATGACAATTGGGAGTGGTTTATGGACCATGTAAGGACGAATGTGATTGGCAAGAGAGAGGTGTGCGTCATATCGAATCAGCATCATGGGATTCTCAAAGAAATAGATGTTGATATTCCTAGCTTTCCAAAGCTCCAACACCATTGTTGCATGAGGCACTTCATGGAAAAAATTTACCGGGCATGCAAGAGCAAGGAGTTTTGCAAATACCTTACCCATGTTTGTGTGGCATTCAACACAGACACATTCAAAAGCCGCTATGATAAACTCTTCAAGGCATTGGAAAAGAACAATGGGGAAGAGAATTCTTCACAAGGCATCTTCCGGAGAAGCATAAAGTGGTCACATGCTTACGATGAAGGAGGTTTGAGATATAGAGACATGACAAGTAACATGGTGGAATGCTTCAACAATGTGCTCAAGTGTATCCGTTCGTCGCAGGTGACTGCCATAGTGAAATATACTTTCTTCAAGATCAATGAGTATTTCCTAAGGCATTCCCGAATCACCGCCAAATGGATAGGTGAAAAGAAAGACTATCCCTTCAAGATTGATGACTGGTTGAAGTATCAAGCATGCAGGTCTTCGCATCAACAAATCATTAGATTCAATAAAAAAGAAATGACCTACCAAGACGACGAGCCGGGTGGCACAACAAGGGACAGCGTGACGTACATTGGTTTTTGGTACGAGGTGCACCTCAAAAACTGGCGGTGTCAGTGCGAGAGGCCACATAAGTACCGTTGGCTTTGCTCACATTTGATGACTGCGGCTAGGGCGAGAAACTTGCCCATATCAGATGGTACCACCATGCGGTTGCATGAGCTCACATTGGAAGAAAGGAGGTTGACATGGGCGCCTCGATTACGTCCCTTCCTCGATCAATCACAATGGACTGAGTATGATGGCCCACATATCGTGCCTGATCCCATACAAATGGAAGAAGAAGAAAGAAGAGGTTTAGGAGTGACATGGGCGATCTAGCCAGATACACAAGAATGAAGCAATTTGGTAGCGGTCATTTCATGTAGCCACCGGAAATCAACAATTGTGGACAATGTGACGATCTGGGACACAATGTTAGTGTAGTGACCAAACCTCAAACAGTCTGATCTCTGTGCTCAGTGTCATCCCTGGATCAGTAATGCTGACACCACACAGTACTTGGAGGATTTATAACAGAGTAGCAATCACACACTTATTACATCGAATGTCTCAAAAGAGAACTTATTGAAATAAATATGGCTTAAGGCCATCTAAAATCGATAACAGCGGAAGGCTTGGAAGATAAGTGAGTCCATCAACTCCAACGGCATCACTGAGTATAGAACCACGACCTAAAAGCATCTTACTCGTCGTCTGAAAAGTCTGCAACATGAAACGTTGTAGCCTGAAAACGGGTCAGCACATGGAATATGCTGGCAATGTAACACATAGAGAACAACAATAGAATAGGCTATACTACATGCATATTTGGCTGGTGGTAAAGCTCTATGGTTACAGTTTTTGCATAAAGCCAATTTTTCCCTACTACAAAGGAATAAAGTTATTTAACTAACATGGTGGTTGTTAAACATTGAGAATGGTTGACAGCATTCTCAATCCCAATTAAAAGTACTCATTAAAACCCAACAATATTAATTTAGAAGTAACATGATGAGATTCACATGATATCCAGGCACTAGATACTCAAGATGTCCATAACCGGGGACACGGCTAACCATGATTGGTTTATACACTTTGCAGAGGTTTGCGCACTTTTCCCCACATGACTCGATCGCCTCCACTTGTTTTCTCGCACTACATGGTGTTTGAGAAACGGATGACCGAGACATAGTCTTTCAGAAGCACTTGCACCTTACATAGGGGTAGACCGTACCAACCTACATCCCCTACATCTGCTAGTCCACCTCGTAAGAGTTCGCACAACTTAGTCAACTATGCTAGAGCCCATAATAGCATGTGGCTGCACACGGAAGTTTCTAGTTTGATTAAATGACCCCTTTGAGCCTGGGTGGCAGTCCGAAGAAATAGAGGCAAGTCCTGATAGAAACCAGGTGCCTCAATCCACCCAGATGTGTGTTTAAGTTGCCACCTTAAATAAACCATTAATTTAACAATCTCACATCTGTCATGGATACACTCACCCAATCCACGTCTACTAGCATAGCATGACATAATAAGCAAACGTAGAAGTAACTCCCAAAGATTTGATAATAAAATAGGTAATAGGTACTACCTCATCTACTTCCCTTCCCACAATTTAATCAGATCCTAATCATGAAATGTTTGAGGATTGATCTAATGCATAAAAACTGGGTAGTAGAAAGGTATGATCAAATGTTACTTGCCTTGCTGATGATCCGCGAGACCTAGAGACTCGAAGTAACAGGCGGCGCACTCCGGGTATTCTATCGCAGACAAACAAACAATCATACAATAAGTACTCATCTAATGCACAGGTAAAACTCGAGTAAAAGATCTAACCAGAATGTTCAACTTAAGAACTCCGATTTGCAAAACAAACAAATCAAACAAAGCAACGAAAGTGAAACGGCGAAAGAAAACAACTTCGTTTTACTAATCTGGATCTAAGTCAAATTTTGCAAAAGCAAAAACTTGTTTAATTAGATTATCCGGAAAGAGGGTTTTGAGACGAAACTCCAGGCGCTTGAATCGCCTGATTCAGATAAACGAGCGAAAAGTTAAACTAAAACGAAAATCGGATCAGGAATCGCGATCAGAAAAATCGCAGATTAAATCCGAGAAAAAGGAAAACGACGAACGGGTCAACAAACGAACATTCGTTAACTAAACTAATCTAACGAACACGTTCGTTAAAACGAACGAACGAGCGAACGCTCGCTAATTAAACTAAACCGAAAAAACCGATCTAACGAAAAACCGAAAAAAACCCGAAGAAAAACCGCTCGGTTTTTATAAAAAAACGGTGGCACACGGGTCGAGGCGGCGGCGAACCTCGGCGGCGGCGGTGGCGAAGTCTGGCGAGGCTCCGGCGGCGGCGGCGGAGTCCGGCGGCGGCGGCTGGCGGCGGCGGCGACTAGGGTTAGGGTTTGCGCGGGTGGGCCGGCGGCTGCGGATCGGGCTGGTGGGGCGGGGCGGCTGGGCCTGGGGCGCCGGGGCGGCGCTATATATAGTGCCCCCCGAGCGGAGTCCCGCTCGGGCACGGCCCGTAGGTCGGTTGCGTTTTTTTTAATAATTTCGCGCAGAAGAAAAGTAAAAAGAAATACTAAATGGACTCCAAAATTCCCGAAATAAATTTTCCCCGGCTTCTAAAATCAAGCCGGACAAGACGAACATTTATTTGTGGCCTAAATGCAATTTTGAAAAACGCGCATTTTTCCTAAATCTAAATAAAAGCGAAAAACCCCAAAATAAATCTTATTTGATTTTTTATTAAATCTTCATTATTTCTTTATTTTGGGAAAGTCATCTTATCCCCTCTCTGAAATTTTGGTAGTAGAAATAATTGAAGATAAAATAAATAAAATCAAATGATCCTATTTTCAAAATTTGAGAAAAACTCAAATATGAAAATAACGAAATCGCCAACTCTCTCCGTGGGTCCCTGAGTTGTGTAGAATTTCTAGGATCGAGCCAACAATCTAACAAAATATGATATGCAATGATGATCTATGTATAACGTTCCAAATTGAAAATTTGGGATGTTACAAACCTACCCCCCTTAAGATGAATCTCGCCCTCGAGATTCGGGTTGGCTAGCAAATAGGTGAGGGTGGTCCTTGAGCAGATCTTCCTCTCGCTCCCAGGTGGCTTCCTCCTCGGTGTGGTGGCTCCACTGAACTTTGCAAAACTTGATAACCTTACTGCGGGTAACTCTGCTGGCATACTCCAGAATCTTAACTGGTTTCTCTTCATAGGTCAAATCTTCTTTCAACTGAATCGCTTCCAGTGGCACAGTATCTCTCAGTGGTATATCAGCCATCTCTGCATGACACTTCTTCAACTGTGAAACATGGAACACATCGTGAACTCCTGACAATCCCTCAGGTAATTCCAACTTGTACGCTACTTCTCCCATGCATTCCAAAACCTTGTATGGCCCCACAAAACGTGGCGCTAACTTTCCTTTAACTCCAAAACGCTTAACTCCTCGAAGTGGAGATACTCGAACATAAACTCTGTCCCCGACTTCATATTCTGTCCCCTTGCGTTTTGAATCTGCATAGCTCTTCTGCCTTGATTGAGCTACCTTGAGCCTGTCGCGAATCAACTTCACTTTATGTTCAGACACCTTAATCAAATCCGGTCCAAACAACTGGCGATCTCCTACCTCATCCCACAACAACGGGGTTCTGCACCTCCTTCCGTACAAGGCTTCGAAAGGGGCCATCTTCAAACTGGATTGATAACTATTGTTGTAAGAAAACTCCGCGTATGGCAAGTTGTCATCCCAACTTGATCCATAATCCAAAACACAAGCTCTAAGCATATCCTCCAAAATCTGATCGACTCTCTCGGTCTGTCCATCTGTCTGTGGGTGGAAAGCTGTGCTAAACTCCAGCCTAGTTCCCAATGTTTCGTGCAACTGCTTCCAAAAATTCGAGGTGAATTGGGTTCCTCTATCTGACACGATACTCCTCGGAACTCCATGCAAACAAACAATCCTTGTCATGTATATCTTAGCCAATTTGGTGCTACTGTAGGTAGTCTTTACTGGAATGAAATGAGCTACCTTTGTCAAACGATCGACTACAAACCAAACCGAGTCATAGCCTGAACGAGTCCTGGGCAATCCCGTGATGAAATCCATGCCTAGTTTATCCCACTTCCATTCGGGTATAGGCAATGGCTGTAACAATCCTGCTGGCTTCTGATGTTCTGCCTTCACCCTCTGACATACATCACAAACTGCTACATACTCTGCAATATCCTTCTTCATTCCGGTCCACCAGAAAGTTTCCTTCAAATCCAAATACATCTTCATATTTCCGGGGTGAATCGAATATGGTGAATCATGTGCCTCTTGCAGAATCAACTTCCTGATCTCCGGGTCATTGGGCACATAAACACGGTCCTCAAACCATAAGGTATCGTGCTCATCCTCACGAAATCCTTTAGCCTTTCCCTTGCTCATCCTTTCCTTAATGGAAGCAATTTCCTTATCTGCCTTTTGAGCTTCTCTGATTTTATCCATCAAAGTAGACTGAATCTCCAATGCTGCTACATAGCCTCTCGGAACTATTTCCAAACATAGCTCTCGAAGATCCTCGGCTAACTCCTTGGGTATTTCTCCCGTCATTAGTGTATTGACATGGCTCTTGCGGCTCAATGCGTCTGCTACAATGTTAGCCTTCCCGGGGTGATAATGCAATCTCATATCATAATCCTTAATAAGCTCCAACCATCTCCTCTGCCTGAGATTTAACTCCTTCTACGTGAAGATGTACTTCAAACTCTTGTGATTCGTGTACACCTCACAATGATTTCCAATGAGAAAATGTCTCCACGTTTTCAGTGCGTGCACTACGGCTGCTAACTCCAAATCATGAGTAGCATAATTCAACTCATGAGGCTTAAGTTGTCGTGAAGCATACGAAACAGCTCTTCCCTCCTGCATAAGCACTGCTCCAAGTCCTCGACGTGAAGCGTAGCAATACACTTCATAATCCTTGGTCTGATCTGGCAGAATTAATACTGGTGAGGTAACCAAACGTTTCTTCAACTCTTGGAAACTAGCCTCACACTCCTCAGTCCAAATGAACTTAGTATCCTTCTTCAACAACTCTGTCATAGGCTTCGCAATCTTCGAGAAATTTTCAATGAATCTCCGGTAGTATCCTACGAGTCCAAGGAAACTCCTGATCTCTCCAACTGTTGTTGGTGCTTCCCAGTTTGTCACAGTGACAACTTTAGTGGGGTCTACTGTGATACCTTCTCCGGATATAACATGTCCGAGAAATCCAACTTCCTTCAACCAAAACTCACACTTACTGAACTTGGCATATAGCTGATGTTCTCGGAGCTTCTCAAGTACCAAACGCAAGTGCTCCTTATGTTCCTCTTCATTTTTCGAGTAAACCAAAATATCATCAATGAACACCACGACGAACTTATCCAAAAACTCCATAAACACCTTGTTCATCATGTTCATAAAATAGGCTGGGGCGTTAGTCAGACCAAATGACATAACGGTATACTCATACAACCCATACCTGGTGGTAAAAGCTGTCTTCGGTATATCTTGCTCCCGAATCTTCAACTGATGGTATCCTGATCGCAAATCGATCTTGGAAAACACCTTAGCTCCTTGCAACCTATCAAACAGATCATTGATCATTGGTAGTGGGTACTTGTTCTTGATTGTTACTTCATTCAATCCGCGATAATCGACAACCATTCTTAACGATCCATCCTTCTTCTCCACTAGAAGTACTGGCGATCCCCAAGGCAAAGAACTTGGGCGAATAAAACCTTTATCCAACAACTCCTTAATCTGCTTCTTAATTTCCTCCAAATCTTGGGCTGGCATCCTGTACAGTCTCTTGGATATAGGCCCAGTGCCTGGCAGTAGTTCAATTAAGAACTCAATGTCTCTATCCGGTGGCATGCCTGGCAACTCTCTTGGAAATACATCGGGGAAATCCCTTACCACTGGTACTTCCTCCTGCACAACTCCTGATAAGGAATTTACATGTGCTCTTCTCGGCTCATGCCGTGATACATACTTGATTCTTCTTCCTTCAGGGGTGGTAAGCAAAATCGACTTACTGGCGCAATCAATATTGCCTCCATACTTCGATAACCAATCCATGCCTAATATCACATCCAAACCTTGTGATTCCAAAACTATTAGGTCCGAGGGAAATACATGGTGTCCAATCCTTAATGGCAGTCGATCACACCATATACTAGCCATGTATTCTGCTCCGGGTGAGGTTACTAGCATGGGTGACCTAAGTGCTTGGGTCGGTAGTTTATATTTATCCACAAATCCCCTTGATATGTATGAATGCGATGCACCAGTATCGAAAAGAACAACTGTAGTAAATGTCTTAACCAAAAACTTACCTATTACTGCGTCTGGCTGAGCTTCAACCTCCTCCACGGTAACGTGGTTAACTTGCCCCCTGTTGAAAGGGTTCGGCTTCTTTCCTGAGCTTCCATTGCCATTTCCATTTTGGGCTTCTGGGCAATCATTTGCATAATGCCCAGTCTTACGGCACTTAAAGCAAGTGATGTGGCTCAGGTCTACCTTGGATGGTGTTGACGGGTTGGTGCGGTTCTGTCCATTGCTTCCTCCATTCCTGTTCCCATTCTTGGTGCCATTATGATTGTGCGAGCTACCTCCTCCATGGGTATGCTAAAATTGTCCTCCTGTCTTTGGGGTAAAGCGTGGCTTCTGCTGAGCTCTAGAATTGTACTTCCCCTGTGCATACTTACTCTTACGATTGTCAATCTGCTGCTGTTTCCCCTCAATCATAAGAGCACGATCTACTAACTCCTAGTAGTTATTGAAAGTGGCTACCATCAACTGCATGCTCAGCTCATCATTCAGTCTTTCTAGAAACTTCTCCTGCTTAGCTGCATCCGTAGCAACGTCATCTGGGGCATAACGTGCTAGCTTACTGAAATCATCCACATACTGGCCAACTGTCCGTCCTCCTTGGCGTAAGTTGCGAAACTCACGCTTCTTCATGGCCATAGCTCCTGCTGAAACATGGGCAGTATGGAAAGCTTGCTGAAACTGATTCCATGTGACAGTGTCTACAGGGTAAGTGGCTGTAAAATTCTCCCACCATGCTGCTGTGGGCCCGTCAAGCTGATGTGCGGCAAACTTCACCTTTTCTCCATCTGTGCATCCTGCAGTGGTCAACTCCCTCCCTATCTTACGAAGCCAATCATCTGCTACTATAGGCTCGGTGCTACTGGAAAACACCAACAGATTCAACCTTAAGAAACGTGCCAGATGGTCAACAGGTGGTGGTGGTGGGTTGTTGTTGTTGTTGCCTTGGTTCTGTACCAATGTTTGAATCAAGGTATTCT
This sequence comes from Triticum dicoccoides, assembly GCF_002162155.2. NCBI lineage: Eukaryota > Viridiplantae > Streptophyta > Magnoliopsida > Poales > Poaceae > Triticum > Triticum dicoccoides. The sequence goes on along the minus strand of NC_041393.1, from coordinate 27,114,891 downwards.
ACTGCTGAATCAACTGAGTGATCTCTGGTGGGAAAACAAACTCGGGGTCGCGTCTCGGAGGCATCTGAGGGTTTAGAGGGGAGAGTTAAGAATAGAATGAGGTCTAGTGAGATAACACTACCCATATGCACATGAGACAAAAGCACACAATATCATTCCAATCATTTCAAACAAGAGCATACAACGGTCTAACTATCATTACAAAAGTGCTTGGACTAAAACTAATTAAATGGTGGAAAATTCTACTACTGTTATGGTGGTCAACTAGAAAAACTGCTCCGATGTAGATTCCATGATATCTGCTCCAGCTTCATCAACATAGTCATCATCACTGTCGTCGGGATCTGAGTCGGTGTCGTCGATGATGATATAATTATCTGGACAAGTAGGTTCATCCTCTTCCTCTCTGGGTGCTGATCCTCCCATGAATACTCCAATCTTCTCCTTAAGGTCACCGTTCTGTCTTACTAGAGCGACGATTTCTTCCATATAGTCCTTACGTGTAGCCTTGAGTTCTGCTTCTAGCTCCTTGATCCTGGTCATAGCCTTCTGTAGTTCCTCCATATCTGCGCACATCTGATTCTCCTGGCGTCGGATGTGTTGGTTTAACTCCTGAATATAAGCTACAATTGATCTGTCCTTCCTGGTGGTGATCATCTCCCAATGCTCATCTCGGCGCCCACAAATCTGCTAGATAGTATTCTTGAGGTCGTTGTTGTAAACTTCTCCAATTCGTCCCATGGCGATGTGAGCTGCCATGCTTTTTCCCAGACTCCAGGTTGGTACATCAAAGGTAAACTCTATTGGCTCCGTGACTGGTGCAAACGTCCTTCCTGGAATGTAGACTTGAATCCTCCAGTGCTCCTCTTCGGGTAAAGTGGCGTTGAAAGTCCCGGTGAAGCTTGGTACTCCTAGGTTCAAGTATCTAGTGACTTCCTTCAAGTGATATCCAAAAGGTGAATTTTCATCTGGTTGCGTGAACTTGATCCTTGCATCCGCCATCCTAAAGAATAGAAAAGATGAGGAGTCAGAAATGAGAAGAAAGAGTAGTGATCTAGGGCTTAATCTTAATGGCCGTCTCCTACAGTCAGCGTGTGATCTGATACCACCTTTGTAGCGACCAGACCTCAAACAGTCTGATCTCTATGCTCAGTGTCATCCCTGGATCAGTAATGCTGACACCACACAGTACTTGGAGGATTTATAACAGAGTAGCAATCACACACTTATTACATCGAATGTCTCAAAAGAGAACTTATTGAAATAAATATGGCTTAAGGCCATCTAAAATCGATAACAGCAGAAGTCTTGGAAGATAAGCGAGTCCATCAACTCCAACGGCATCACTGAGTATAGAACCACGACCTAAAAGCATCTTACTCGTCGTCTGAAAAGTCTACAACATGAAACGTTGCAGCCCGAAAACGGGTCAGCACATGGAATATGCTGGCAATGTAACACATAGAGAACAACAATAGAATAGGCTATACTACATGCATATTTGGCTGGTGGTAAAGCTCTATGGTTACAGTTTTTGCATAAAGCCAATTTTCCCTACTACAAAGGAATAAAGTTATTTAACTAACATGGTGGTTGTTAAACATTGAGAATGGTTGAAAACATTCTCAATCCCAATTAAAAGTACTCATTAAAACCCAACAATATTAATTTAGAAGTAACATGATGAGATTCACATGATATCCAGGTACTAGATACTCAAGATGTCCATAACCGGGGACACGGCTAACCATGATTAGTTTATACACTCTGCAGAGGTTTGCGCACTTTTCCCCACATGACTCGATCGCCTCCGCTTGTTTTCTCGCACTACATGGTGTTTGAGAAACGGATGACCGAGACATAGTCTTTCAGAAGCACTTGCACCTTACATAGGGGTAGACCGTACCAACCTACATCCCCTACATATGCTAGTCCACATCGTAAGAGTTCGCACAACTTAGTCAACTATGCTAGAGCCCATAATAGCATGTGGCTGCACACGGAAGTTTCTAGTTTGATTAATCTCATGATCCCTTTGAGCCTGGGTGGCGGTCCGGAGGAATACAGGCAAGTCCTGATAGAAACCAGGTGCCTCAATCCACCCAGATGTGTGTTTAAGTTGCCACCTTAAATAAACCATTAATTTAACAATCTCACATCTGTCATGGATACACTCACCCAATCCACGTCTACTAGCATAGCATGGCATAATAAGCAAACGTAGAAGTAACTCCCGAAGATTTGATAATAAAACAGGTAATAGGTACTACCTCATCTACTTCCCTTCCCATAATTTAATTAGATCCTAATCATGCAATGTTTGAGGATTGATCTAATGCATAAAAACTGGGTAGTAGAAAGGTATGATCAAATGTTACTTGCCTTGCTGATGATCCGCGAGACCTAGAGACTCGAAGTAACAGGCGGCGCACTCCGGGTATTCTATCGCAGACAAACAAACAATCATACAATAAGTACTCATCTAATGCACAGGTAAAATTCGAGTAAAAGATCTAACCAGAATGTTCAACTTAAGAACTCCGGTTTGCAAAAGAAACAAATCAAACAAAGCAACGAAAGTCAAACGGCGAAAGAAAACAGCTTCATTTTACTAATCTGGATCTAAGTCAAATTTTACAGAAGCAAAAACTTTTTTAAGTAGATTATTCGGAAAGAGGGTTTCGAGACGAAACTCCAGGCGCTTGAATCGCCTGATTCCGATAAACGAGCGAAAAGTTAAACTAAAACGAAAATCGGATCAGGAATCGCGATCAAAAAAATCGCGGATTAAATCCGAGAAAAAGGAAAATGATGAAAGGGTCAACGATCGAACGTTCGTTAACTAAACTAATCTGACGAACATGTTCGTTAAAACGAACGAACAAGCGAACGCTCGCTAATTAAACTAAACCGAAAAAACCGATCTAACGAAAAACCGAAAAAAAACCCGAAGAAAAACCGCTCGGTTTTTATAAAAAAATGGCGGCACGCGGGTCGAGGCGGTGGCGAACCTCGGCGGCGGAGGTGACTAAGTCCGGCGAGGCTCCGGCGGCTAGCGGCGGCGGCGGCTAGGGTTAGGGTTTGCGCGGGTGGGCCGCCCGCGGCGGATCGGGCTGGCGGGGCGGGGCGGCTGGGCTTCG
>NC_041393.1:27063405-27111259 GCF_002162155.2 Triticum dicoccoides | reverse complement strand
AAAAATAAATACTAAACGGACTCCAAAATTCCCGAAATAAATTTTCCCCGGCTTCTAAAATCAAGCCGGACAAGACGAACATTTATTTGGGGCCTAAATGCAATTTTGAAAAACGCGCATTTTTCCTAAATCCAAATAAAAGTGAAAAACTCCAAAATAAATCTTATTTGATTTTTTTATTAAATCTTCATTATTTCTTTATTTTGGGAAAGTCATTTTATTCCCTCTCTGAAATTTTGGTAGTAGCAATAATTGAAGATAAAATAAATAAAATCAAATGATCCTATTTTCAAAATTTGAGAAAAACTCAAATATGAAAATAACGAAATCCCCAACTCTCTCCGTGGGTCCCTGAGTTGTGTAGAATTTCTATAGCCAACAATGCAACAAAATATGATATGCAATGATGATCTATGTATAACATTCCAAATTGAAAATTTGGGATGTTACAGTTAGGAGATGCACCAAAACTCCAAGGACCAATGCCAACACTCCCACTACTCAAACGGGTGGCTGGAGAGGAGGTTCCGGTGGCACACGAGGAGGTAAGATTGGAGGGCATGGAGGACGGATGAGTCTTAGAGGTAGTGCACGTGGTGGTGATACGTCTCCAACGTATCTATAATTTTTGTTTGTTCCATGCTATTATATTATCCATCTAGGATGTTTTATACGCATTTATATGCTGTTTAATATGATTTTTGGGACTAACCTATTAACCTAGAGCCCAGTGTCAGTTTCTGTTTTTTTCCTTGTTTCTGAGTATCATAGAAAAAGAAAACCAAACGGAGTCCAATTGACCTAAAACTTCACGGAGATTATTTTTGGACTAGAAGAAGCCCACAGAGTACCAGAGATGGGCCAGAAGAGTCCCGAGGCACCCACGAGGGTGGGGGGGCGCGCCCTACCCCCGTGGGCGCGCCCCCCTATCTCGTGGCCGCCTCGAAGACCCCCTTGACTTGTCCCCGATGCCAACACCTCTTATATATATAGAAACCCCGAGAAAATAACCTAGATCGGGAGTTCTGCCGCCGCATGCCTCTGTAGCCACCAAAAACCAATCGAGACCCTGTTCCGGCACCCTGCTGGAGGGGGGATCCATCATTGGTAGCCATCTTCATCATCCCGGCGCTCTCCATGATGAGGAGGGAGTAGTTCACCCTCGGGGCTGAGGGTATGTACCAATAGCTATGTGTTTGATCTCTCTCTCTCGTGTTCTTGATTTGGCACGATCTTGATGTACCGCAAGCTTTGCTATTATAGTTGGATCTGATGATGTTTCTCCCTCTCTACTCTCTTGTAATGGATTGAGTTTTCCCTTTGAAGTTATCTTATCAGATTGAGTCTTTAAGGATTTGAGAACACTTGATGTATGTCTTGCATGTGCTTATCTGTGGTGACAATGGGATATTCACGTGATCTACTTGATTTATGTTTTGGTGATCAACTTGCGGGTTCTGTGACCTTATGAACTTATGCATAGGGGTTGGCACACGTTTTCGTCTTGACTCTCTGGTAGAAACTTTGGGGCACTCTTTGAAGTTATATGTGTTGGTTCAATAGATGAATCTGATTGTGTGATGCATATCGTATAATCATACCCACGGATACTTGAGGTGACATTGGAGTATCTAGGTGACATTAGGGTTTTGGTTGATTTGTGTCTTAAGGTGTTATTCTAGTATGAACTCTAGGATAGATTGAACGGAAAGAATAGCTGCATGTTATTTTACTACGGACTCTTGAATAGATCGATCAGCTGAAAGGATAACTTTGAGGTGGTTTCGTACCCTAAAATAATCTCTTCATTTGTTCTCCACTATTAGTGACTTTGGAGTGACTCTTTGTTGCATGTTGAGGGATAGTTATATGATCTAATTATGTTATTATTATTGAGAGAACTTGCACTAGTGAATGTATGAACCCTAGGCCTTGTTTCAACGCATTGCAACACCGTTTGTGCTCACTTTTATCATTAGTTACCTTGCTGTTTTTATAATTTCAGATTACAAAAACCTATATCTACCATCCATATTGCACTTGTATCACCATCTCTTCGCCGAACTAGTGCACCTATACAATTTACCATTGTATTGGGTGTGTTGGGGACACAAGAGACTCTTTGTTATTTGGTTGCAGGGTTGTTTGAGAGAGAACATCTTCATCGTACACCTCCCACAGATTGATAAACCTTAGGTCATCCACTTGAGGGAAATTTGCTACTATCCTACAAACCTCTACACTCTGAGGCCCAACAACGTCTACAAGAAGAAGGTGGTGTAGTAGACATCAAGCTCTTTTCTGCCGCCGTTGCCGGGGAGGTGAGTGCTTGAAGGTATATCTTTAGATCTTGTAATCAAATCTTTTAGTTTCTTGTTTTATCACCAGTTTAGTCTATAAAAGAAAACTACAAAAAATGGAATTAAGGGTGCCTCATATGCTTCATCTTTTTAATGTCTTTCGTGAATATGATGGGAAGGAAAATTGTGCTTAAGTACTAGAAGAAGAATTACATAGAATGATTGGCATAAAATATGTGAATGATTATCATGATTGCAATGTTGTTAGTATGAATTCTTTGAATACCTATGATGCTAATGATATGCAAATCCACAAGCTTGGGGATGCTATGTTTGATTAAGATGATAATTTTTGTCCCCAAAGTTTTGATGAGCAAATTTATTATGGTAAAAGCATGCCTCCTATTTATGATGACTATTGTGATGACACATATGCCATAAAGAATAAACATAACCATAAAACTTGTCATCATGATTTTAATTTTCAATTGGATTATGCTTCACATGATAGTTATTTTGTTGAGTTTTCTCCCACTACTATTGATGAGAATAAATTTGCTTATGTGGAGAGTAGTAAAATTTCTATTCAAGTAGATCATGAAAATACTGCTTTATGTGTTGGTTATAATATTGAATACATTCATGATGCTACTCAAAATTATTATGAGGGAGGAATATATGCTTGTAGGAGCAATCATATCAAGTTTCCTCTCTATGTGCTTAAAGTTTTAAAGTTATGCGTGTTTTGCCTTCCTATGCTAGTTGATTATTATTCGCATAAGTTGTTTGCTCACAAAATCCCTATGCATAGGAAGTGGGTTAGACTTAAATGTGTTATTAATATTCTTAATGATGCTCTCGTTATGTTTCAATTATTATCTTTTATGCGAGCATCATTGAAAGCATCATGCCTAGCTAAAAGGCATTAAAGAAAATCGCTTGTTGGGATTCAACCCAATATTTACCTTTACTGTTTTTGTGTGTTCACATGATTATGCTACTGTATTAATCATGTTTTATAGCTTTTGTTTCAATAAAGTCCCAAGTAATACCTTTAGGATAGCTTACGGTGATAGTTGTGTTGATCATGCTGAAAATCAGAAACTTTTGCACCCAGTAAATTAGTTTTGATAATTCACAGAAACAAGATTTTGATCTGATTCTTTTTGATCTAGATTGGTACAGAAATTCTCAGGTTTTCCTAATGTTCTATAATATTTTGAGTTAAATAAGTATTCGAGAGTTATAGATTACTACAGACTGTTCTGTTTTTGACAGATTCTGTTTTCTATGCATTGTTTGCTTATTTTGATGAATCTATGAGTAGTAGCGGAGGGTATGAACCATAGATAAGTTGGAATACAGTAGATATTACACTAATATAAATTGATAATGAGTTAACAACAGTACCTAAGTGGTGGTTTATTTTCTTACACTAACAAAGATTACGAGTTTTCTGTTGAGTTTTGTGTTGTGAAGTTTTCAAGTTTTGGGTAAAGATTCAATGGACTATGGAATAAGGAGTGGCAAGAGCCTAAGCTTTGGGGTGCACAAGGCATCCCAAGGTAATATTAAAGGCAACCAAGAGCCTAAGCTTGGGGATGCCCCGGATGGCATCCCCTGTTTCGTCTTCGTTCATTGGTAACTTTACTTGGAGCTATATTTTTGTTCACCACATGATATTTGTTTTGCTTGGAGCATCATTTTCTTTTGTTAGTATTTGCTTGATGTTATTTAGAATAATGTTTTTCATCTATATTTTCAATAAAAAATTTAAGGATAACCTTTACCATGCTTATTTTGCAAGTATACATGTTGCTGTTTCAAAACAGAAAGTTTACCGCTGTTGCAAAAATTCCATAGAAAACTCAGAAAATGATAAAATGTTGAAACTTTTTGCATATTGAGCTCTGATAAATCTTCTACAGTGTAGTAGACTTTCATAATTTTTGGAGTTACGGAAGTATGCCGAATCTTGCATTCTTTACAGACTGTACTGTTTTGGCAGGTTGCTGTTATGTTCGCATTGTTTGCATATGTTTGCTTGTTTAATGATTCTATTTGATGATAGGAGTATTAAATATGCAGAGACATTTAGTATGCAATGTTGAATAATAATTTTTGTGATTTGTTACAGTATAAAATGATAAGGTTTTTGCATTGGTTTATACTAACTTATCTCACAAGTTATTGTTGAGTTTGGTGTGGATGAAGCTTTCGAGATTTAGGAAACTGAGATATAAAAGGAATTAAGGAGACACAAAATCTCAAGCTTGGGGATGCCCAAGGCACCCCAAGATGATATTCCAAGGAGTCTCAAGCATCTAAGCTTGGGGATGCCCCGGTAGGCATCCCACCTTTCTTCTTCAACATTTATCGGTTAGTATCGGTTGAACCTAAGTTTTTACTTCTTCACATGATGTGTGCTATCCTTGAAATGTCATTTTGTTTTGTTTTTCTTGCTGTTTGAATAATATCCCAAGATCTGAAATTCTTAAATGTTAGAGAGTCTTCACATAGTTGCATAATTATTCGACTACTCATTGATCTTCACTTATACCTTTCGGAGTAGTTTGTCATTTGCTCTAGTGCTTCACTTATATCCTTTTAGAGCACGACGGTGGTTTTATTTTGAAGAAATAGATGATCTCTCATGCTTCACTTATATTATTTTGAGAGTCTTTTAGAACAACATGGTAATTTTCTTAGGTTATGAATTTTAGTCCTAAAGTGATGAGCATCCAAGATAGGTATAATAAAAACTTTCATATAAAGTGCATTGAATACTATGAGAAGTTTGATTCTTTATGATTGTTTTGAGATATGAAGATGGTGATATTAGATTCATGCTAGTAGGGTAGTTGTGAATTTGAGAGATACTTGTGTTAAAGGTTGTGATTCCCGTAGCATGCAAGTATGGTGAACCGTTATGTGATGAAGTTGGAGCATGATTTATTTATTGATTGTCTTCCTTATGAGTGGAGGTCGGGATCGTGCGATGGTTAACTCCTACCAACCCTTCCCCTAGGAGCATGTGTGTAGTTCTTTGTTTTGATGATTTGTGGATCTTTGCAATAAGTATGTGAGTTCTTTATGACTAATGTTGAGTCCATGGATTATACGCACTCTCACTCTTCCACCATTGCTAGCCTCTCTTGTGCCGCGCAACTCCCGCCGGTACCATAAACCCACCATATACCTTCCTCAAAACAGCCACCACACGTACCTATTATGGCATTTCCATAGCCATTCCAAGATATATTTCCATGCAACTTTCCACTGTTCCGTTTATTATGACACGTTTTATCATTGTCATATTGCCTTGCATGATCATGTAGTTGACATCGTATTTGTGGCAAAGCCACTTTTCATAATTCTTCCATACTTGTCACTCTTGATTCATTGCACATCCCGGTACACCGCCGGAGGCATTCACATAGAGTCGTACTTTGTTCTAAGTATTGAGTTGTAAGTAAATAAAAGTGTGACGATCTTCATTATTAGAGCATTGTTCCAGTGAGGAAAGGATGATGGATACTATGATTCCCCCATAAGTCGGGATGAGACTCCGGACGACAAAAAAATAAAAAAAAAGGAAAAAAAGAGGCCATAAAAAGGAGAAAAAAGGCTCAAATAAAAAAATAAAAAAAGAGAGAAAAAGAGAGAAGGGGAAATGCTACTATATATATCCTTTTACCACACTTGTGCTTCAAATTAGCACCATGATCTTCATGATAGAGAGTCTCCTATGTTCTCACTTTCATATACTAGTGGGTATTTTTCATTATAGAACTTGTCTTGTATATTCCAATGATGGGCTTCCGCAAAGTGCCCTAGGTATTCGTGAGCAAGCAAGTTGGATGCACACCCATTTAGTTTCCTTTTGAGCTTTCATACACTTATAGCTCTAGTGCATCCGTTGCATGGCAATCCCTACTCACTCACATTGATATCTATTGATGGGCATCTCCGTAGCCCGTTGATACGCCTAGTTGATGTGAGACTATCTTCCTCCTTTTTGTCTTCTCCACAACCACCTTATTCTATTCCACCTATAGTGTTATGTCCATGGCTCATGCTCATGTATTGCGTGAAAGTTGAAAAAGTTTGAGAATACCAAAGTATGAAACAATTGCTTGGCTAAAACCGGGGTTGTGTATGATTTAAATATTTTGTGTGATGAAGATAGAGCATAGCCAGAGTATATGATTTTGTAGGGATAACTTTCTTTGGCCATGTTATTTTGAGAAGACATAATTACTTTCTTAGTATGCTTGAATTATTATTATTTTTATGTCAATATTAAACTTTTGTCTTGAATCTTTCTGATCTGAACATTCATGCCACATTAAAGAAAAGTACATTGATAATTATGTTAGGTAGCATTCCACATCAAAAATTCTATTTTTATCATTTACTTACTCGAGGACGAGCAGGAATTAAGCTTGGGGATGCTTGATACGTCTCCAATGTATCTATAATTTTTGATTGTTCCATGCTATTATATTATCCATCTAGGATGTTTTATATGCATTTATATGCTGTTTTATATGATTTTTGGGACTAACCTACTAACCTAGAGCCCAGTGCCAATTTCTGTTTTTTCCTTGTTTTTGAATATCGCAGAAAAAGAAAACCAAACGGTGTCCAATTGACCTGAAACTTCACGGAGATTATTTTTGGACCAGAAGAAGCCCACGGAGTACCGGAGATGGGCCAGAAGAGTCCCGAGGCACCCACGAGGGTGGGGGCGCGCCCTAACCCCCTGGGCGCGCCCCCCTATCTCGTGGTCGCCTCAGAGACCCCCTGACTTGTCCCTGACGCCAACACCTCTTATATATACAGAAATCCCCAGAAAATAACTTAGATCGAGAGTTCCACCTCTGCAAGCCTCTGTAGCTACCAAAAACCAATCGAGACCCTATTCTGGCACCCTGTCGGAGGGGGGATCCATCACCGGTGGCCATCTTCATTATCCCAGCGCTCTCCATGACAAGGAGGGAGTAGTTCACCCTCGGGTCTAAGGGTATGTACCAGTAGCTATGTGTTTGATCTCTCTCTCTCTCTCTCTCTCTCTCTCGTGTTCTTGATTTGGCACAATCTTCATGTACCGCAAGCTTTGCTATTATAGTTGGATCTTATGATGTTTCTCCCCCTCTACTCTCTTGTAATGGATTGAGTTTCCCTTTGAAGTTATCTTATCAGATTGAGTCTTTAAGGATTTGAGAACACTTGATGTATGTCTTGCATGTGCTTATCTGTGGTGACAATGGGATATTCACGTGATCTACTTGATCTATATTTTGGTGCTCAACTTGCGGGTTCTGTGACCTTGTGAACTTATGCATAGGGGTTGGTGAGGGAGTCCTAGATTAGGGGGTATCCGGACATCCGGACTATATACATCGTCCGGACTATTGGAGCGTGAAGATACAAGACTCAAGACTCCGTCCCGTGTCCGGATGGGACTCTCCTTTGCGTGGAAGACAAGCTTGGCGATCCGGATATTGTGTTTCCTTCCTTGTAACCAACTCCATGTAAACCCTAGCCCTCTCCAGTGTCTATATAAACCGGAGAGGATGGTCCTTAGAAGGCCGATCACAATGACACTCATACCATCATACGCTAGCTCTTAGGGTTTAGCCTCTATGATCTCATGGTAGATCTACTCTTGTACTACTCATATCTTCAATGTTAATCAAGCAGGAAGTAGGGTTTTACCTCCATCGAGAGGGCCCGAACCTGGGTAAACATTGTGTCCCTCGCTTCCTGTTACCATTAGCCTAGACGCACAGATCGGGACCCCCTACCCGAGATCCACCGGTTTTGACACCGACATTGGTGCTTTCATTGAGAGTTCCTCTTTGTCGTTGCTGCAAGGCTCGATGGCTCGTCTCGTCATCAAGGACAACATTACCTCGGGGGGAGCTCTGGCTGTAGGCCAAACTCTTCGAGTTGGCGGCTTCATCATGGCTGCCCCATCGGCGGCCGCGCCGATGATGGCCTCTCGGGTCATCAAGCATAACCTTCGCGTCGGTTCGGAACTCGCCGAACAGATGGATCCGATGGAGCTCTCCTCCCTTAATGAGCTCTTGGATCACATCGCCGCTCTGGGAGTCGCTACAGACTATGACCAGATCGGGCTTAAACCTGACCAAAGGGACATTAGATCCCCGCCGGCCACCCATGAGATAGCGGTAGTGGAGGAACCACATACAGATTACCCCTCTATTTTGAGGATGAATCGTGTCCGGATCACCGAGCTCCCTGAGCCGAACTCCCGCTCGAGGGAAGATATGGCCTAGATCCCGGACTTAGGATCGGGTATTCGGCCAGAAAAATTGGGCAGCATCCCGGATCCCAAGCTGTCGAACTCGGTGGCTCCCCTGCCCCTAGGCGCTAGGCCAGATCAGAATCGGGACTCATCCACGGACACCCATATGTGCTTAAGCCGTCTCTCCCATATCGGACAAGAGCCCCACGAGACAGTACATCGCTACTGGACCAGATTCCTCCTTGTGTTAAATAAGATCAAGGACTGTCGCGAGGAGGACGCAGTCTCACTTTTCTGCAAAAACTGTACGGACAAAGGAATCCTTAACACTATAAGTCGTCGTGATATAGTACACCTTGCTGACTTAGCAACCATAGTACAAAAATACTGTGCGATGGAAAGCGCCTGGAAAACCCAAACATAATTTTGGGATAGCCCGGCTCTCACCAAAACCTTTGTTCAAGCTAAACAGGCGAACTCTCAAAGGTCGGCAGATCCAATCCCCAAGAAGTCGAAACCCGCCCCAGGGCGTGGAACCTTATTAGAAGAATGGCTCAATGGGCCATGTAAGCTTCACAGTACGCCGGACACAACACCAACCCATAGCCTTAGGGAATGTTGGATACTCCGGCAGGTAGCAAAAAGCGGCGAGGATCTCCTCGTGAGCCATAAAGCAGAACAACACCCCACCAAGGAACACAATACGGTACTAACAGTCTTCGAGACTTTCGCCTCAAACAATAGGCGCAAGCGAGCTCATCAAAGCTCCGCTGAAATATGCCATGTGGCAAAAATAAACCCTTGGAACGACACTGCTATAACTTTCAATGCTAGTGATGAATCTCGATTCCAGACTGTTCGGACACCAGCCGCTCTCGTCCTTAGCCCAATCGTGGACGGCTTTCAGCTCACTAAAGTACTCATGGATGGCAGAAGCGGATTAAACTTGATCTATGAAGAAACGCTTAACAAGATGGAAATTGACAAAAGCCGCATTGAGCAAAGTGGCACAACCTTCAAGGGAATTATCCCTAGTCGGGAAGCGCGGTGTGGGGGAACAATCACACTCGATGTGGCATTTGGCACCCCGGAGAATTACAGGTCCAAATAAATCACACTGCAGGTGGCTCCTTTTAGCAGCGGATACCACGCCCTTCTAGGGCGGGACGCGTTCTCAAGCTTTCAAGTTATACCCCAGTACGGGTACATGAAGCTTAAAATGCCCGGGCCCAATGGAATCATCACTCTAGCCAGTGATCCGAACGTCGCACTTTGCTCCGAAAACAAAACCGCAACATTAGCCCTGGAAGCATTATCCGAAGCCCTAGCAGCCGAAGAATTAACAATGCTGCGAGCCACCGTGGACAGGGACGACGTGGTACTCAACAAGCGACCCAAGTCCACCTCATTTAAACCCGCAGACGAGATAGTCAAATTCCAAGTCCTTCCAATAGACCCCACGAAGACAGCTTCCATCGGGACACAGTTGAACCCCACAATGGGCGCCGCACTACGGGACCTTTTACGCCAAAATTGGGACATTTTCGCCTGGCACCCATCGGACATGCCGGGCATCCCGCGCGGACTGGCCGACCATAGCATTAACATACTAAAGGGATACAAACCTGTCAAACAGACCCTAAGTCGATTTTCAGAGCCTAAACGACAAGCAATGGGGGAAGAGCTAGCCAAGCTACTTGAGGCCGGATTCCTCAGAGATATCAAACATCCGGATTGGCTGGCAAATTTGGTAATGGTACCTAAGAAGGACAAATCCTGGCGCCTATGCGTCGATTTCAAAGACCTCAACAAGGCTTGCCCCAAGGATCCCTTTCACCTCCCTCGCATCGATCAAATCATCGAGGCCACAGCGGGACACGACTCATTGTGTTTTCTCGACGCATACTCTAGATACCATCAAATAAAGATGGCAGATTCTGACCAAGCTGCAACAGCTTTCATAACGCCATATGGCCCTTTTTGCTTCAACACTATGCCTTTCAGGCTTAAGAATGCCGGTGCAACCTATCAATGCATGATTCAAACATGCCTGGAAAAACAAATCGGCAAAATAGTGGAGGCATACATGGACGACGTGGTCATAAAAACAAGACACGTCGAAACCCTAATAGATGACTTGAGGCTTACATTTGATAACCTCCGGATATACGACATCAAGTTGAATCCGGAAAAATGCGTTTTCAGCGTCCCCTCGGGGAAACTGCTGGGCTTCATTGTTTCCAATAGAGGAATTGAAGTGAATCCGGCAAAAATCAGAGCTCTATCACAGTTGGCTATACCAACAGACCTCAAGCACATCCAGAAACTAGCTGGATGCGTGGCCGCTTTGAGCCGCTTTATCTCCAGGCTAGGAGAAAAGACATTACCTCTTTACCGCCTCCTTCGGCGCACCAAACACTTCGTGTGGACGGATGCAGCCGCATCCGGACTCGATGAAATAAAGACCTTACTGGCCAATAATCCAGTCCTAACAGTGCCAAACATCGGCGAACCTATGCTACTGTACATAGCTGCAACAGATCAAGTTGTAAGCGTAGTGCTCGTCATCGAACGAGATGTTGACGGATACAAATTCCCGCTCCAAAAGCCGGTTTATTACGTATCCACGGTCCTCACCCCATGCAAATCCCGATACCCACACTACCAAAAAAAAGCATACGCGGTCTTCATGGCATCTCATAAGCTGCGACACTACTTTCAAGAGTGTTCGATTACGATGGCCTCTGAAGTACCACTCAATGACATAATAAATAACCACGACGCTATGGGCCGGATTGCTAAATGGGCCATCGAGCTCCTTCCGTTCGACATAACATACAAACCACGACGGGCCATCAAGTCGCAAGTACTGGCAGACTTTGTCGCCGAATGGACAGAAGCTGAACTCCCTAAAGAGTATGGCGCGTACTCCAACTGGATCATGCACTTCGACGGCTCTAAAATGCTGGCCGGATTGGGAGTGGGTGTAGTCCTGACGTCTCCCACCGGAGACACAGTCCAGTATGTCCTCCAAATATTATACACAGACTCCAACAATGGAGCCGAATATGAGGCTCTGTTGCACGGTCTTCGGATGGCAGTCTCTATGGGCATCCAACGCCTGGAAGTGTGCGGGGATTCGAACCTCGCAATATCACAAATTAACAGAGACTTTGATGCCAAGGATCCGAAAATGGCGGCCTGCCGTAATGCCATCCTCAAAATGTCAGCTCGGTTCGAGGGGCTCGAATTCCACCATGTGGCTCGAGAAAACAATCAAGCGGCTGACGTCCTTGCCCGCATTGGTGCTAAACGCGACCCTCTCCCACCTAACATATTCCTGGAAAGGTTGTTCAAACCATCTGTAGTATGGGAAGGGGAGTCCGGCAATACTAGCACGGACCCGCACTCACCCCCAGATTCCGAACCGTCAGACATAATCGGAGGCTCCGCCACCGAAATTACACCTTCGGCCCACGAAATCATGGCCATAGTTTCCCCGTGGACTGAACCTTTCCTGGCCTACCTAAATAGGCAAGAGCTCCCCGAGGACCAAAATGAAGCACACTGCATCATCCGGCGTTCTAAGGCTTACAAGGTCCATGAAGGGGAACTCTACAAGAAAAGTGCTACCGGAGTGATCCAAAGATGCATCTCCGAAGAGGAAGGGCGGCAGCTCTTGGCTGAAATCCATGCCGGACTGGGCGGGCACCACGCCGCGGCTCGAGCACTAGTCAGCAAGGCCTTCCGTATAGGCTTTTATTGGCCAACGACCCGAGCAGACGCACAGGACCTTGTCCAACACTGCGTTGGTTGCCAGATCTTTGCCAATCAGAGTCATATGCCCCCCTACCGATCTCCAATCAATCCCCTTAACTTGGCCCTTCGTGGTCTGGGGGTTGGATATGGTTGGACCTCTTAAAGGGGGAAGCCATAAGAAAAAATACTTATTGGTCATGGTGGACAAGTTCACCAAATGGATAGAAGCCAAACCAGTCAAAACGTCCGAATTCGGACCAGTCATAGACTTCATATCCGGGGTCGTACACCGATACGGCGTCCCTCATAGCATCATCACTGATAATGGCTCCAATTTCACAGCCGATGAAGTGAAAACTTGGTGCGACAAAATGGGCATTAAGATCGACTACGCTTCTGTCTACCATCCTCAAACAAACGGCCAGGTCGAATGGGCAAACGGTCTCATCATGAGCGGCATCAAACCCAGACTAGTGTGATCCTTGACAGAGTCGGACACGCACTGGGTCGAGGAGCTCGACTCCGTACTCTGGGACCACGCCGAATCGAACCACCAGATATACAACATTTTTTATGGTGTACAGTGCGGAAGCAGTACTACCCTGCGATATAATACATGATTCGCCACGCGTACACATGTACGAAGAGAAGGAAGCCGAGTTAGATCGGCAGGATAACTTGGACGCCCTGGAGGAGGAGCGCGATGTCGCGAAGGCCCGCTCCACATTCTATCAGCAACAGGCTCGACGATACCAAAGCAGAGAGGTGCGGGCCAAAACTTATAATATTGGCGAGCTCATTCTATGCTTACAGGAGAAGAAGAAGGACAAGCTCAAACCCAAGTGGGAAGGTCCCTTCGTCATTGACAAAGTTCTCACCGGAGGAGCGTACTGCTTACGTAATGCGTCCAATAACAGACTTGAGCCGAATCCATGGAACGCGGCCAGACTCCGGAGATTCTACGCCTAGCGCTGAACAAAGTGTTTGTCTGCTTACCTCCTCCTTTTTAATTATGCTCCCTCCCTTTTCCTTTCTCGACCTTTTTTTTTCTTCACACAAAGTATTTAATACAGTATGGACTCCCGGATTACTCCGGCCGCACTATGTGTGTAAGCAATACCTGGGGGCTTCCTATATGGAAGCTAAAAATAATTACTCTACTGGCTTTTCGCCCATCACATGTGCATTTCTTTTCCACATGTGCCTTTTCTTCACCATTATATGCATCCATATGACTTAAGATGTGGCCAAGCTGGGTTGCCTGGCTCTTGTGTTTATGCCCTACGTTCCCATTAATTCGGCTAGGGCATAAGGGGAGCACCTCTGCGATTGTTACTGCCGGTTCAGCCGAATGTGTACCTCAGACTGGGTGAAGCCGAAAGCTAGTTTCCTTAAGAGAATATTCGATTGGTGAACAAAAGATGTATTCGTTTATTACAACGCAAATCCCCAGAAGTCTTGTATCCTGCGCCATCGTTTGCAGTCCGGACATGTGCATTGTCGCATGCGTACCCAGGGAAAGGAACCCCTAACGGAACTATTCTCCCTGGAAGATGTTTCTTACTATCCATGTAATATAACATAACTAGTTGGGTACTTGTCTGTTCAAGCACTTATGACCCCTACGCCTGGTTTCCATGCATACCCCGGTTTTGTTTAACTGAGTGGGTATTCGGACACACCCCGGACTGTAGTATCCGGGGGCTGAAGCGAAAAGGTCTGCCATGACAAATGATTTTAATCCGGCTAGGGGCTACTTATGTCCATTGAATTACACAATCACTTGGACTGACTATATTCCTCCTCTATACCATCCAACATGCTATCTAGGTTACAATCCTATTGAGAATACTTTGCGGCTAACGCCACCTGGTCATATACCAGACTCATGGAAATTTCTTGCCCATCTGGCCCTGCCGGTTCGACTTCGGCCATATGGTTCGGGTCTAGCTTGGTGTAGCGCGTCTTTACTACAGCCTATGCTTCTCTTCCACCTTGTCGGCAGGCTGACATCTTCCACAATTGGAAGCGCCGCCTGATACGTCTCCGTTGTATCTACTGTTCCAAACACTTTTTCCCTTGTTTTGGATTCTAACTTGTATGATTTGAATGGAACTAACCCGGACTGATGCTGTTTTCAGCAGAATTGCCATGATGTTGTTTTTTGTGCAGAAAATAAAGTTCTCGGAATGACCTGAAACTCCACGGAACATCTTAGAAAAAATAATAAAAAATCCTCGCCAAAGATGAAGACCAGGGGGCCCACACCCTGTCCATGAGGGTGGGTGGCGCCCCCCCTCCTGGGCACGCCCCCTACCTCGTGGGCCCCCCGGTGGCCCTCCAACGCCAACTCCAACTCCATATATTGGCCTTCGGGGAGAAAAAAATCAGAGAGAAGAAATCATCGCGTTTTACGATACGGAGCCGTCGCCAAGCCCTAATCTTTCTCGGGAGGGCTGATCTGGAGTCCGTTCGGGGCTCCGGAGAGGGGGATTCGTCGCCGTCGTCATCATCAACCATCCTCCATCACCAATTTCATGATGCTCACCGTCGTGCATGAGTAATTCCATTGTAGGCTTGTTGTACGGTGATGGGTTGGATGAGATTTATCATGTAATCGAGTTAACTTTGTTAGGGTTTGATCCCTAGTATCCACTATGTTCTGAGATTGATGTTGCTATGACTTTGCTATGCTTAATGCTTATCACTTGGGCCCGAGTGCCATGATTTCAGATCTGAACCTATTATGTTTTCATGAATATATGTGAGTTCTTGATCCTATCTTGCAAGTCTATAGTCACCTACTATGTGTTATGATCCGGCAACCCCGAAGTGACAATAATCGGGTCCACTCCCAGTGATGACCATAGTTTGAGGAGTTCATGTATTCACTATGTGCTAATGCTTTGTTCCGGCTCTCTATTAAAAGGAGGCCTTAATATCCCTTAGTTTCCAATAGGACCCCGCTGCCATGGGAGGGTAGGACAAAAGATGTCATGCAAGTTCTTTTCCATAAGCACGTATGACTATATTTGGAATACATGCCTACATTACGTTGATGAACTGGATCTAGTTCTGTGTCACCCTATGTTATGACTGTTACATGACGAACCACATCTGGCATAATTATCCATCACTAATCCGGTGCCTACGAGTTTTCCATATACTGGTTTTTTCTTATTAATTTTCCGTTGCTACTGTTACAATCACTACAAAATACTAAAAACATTACTTTTGCTGTCTTTACTTTTGTTACCGTTACCACCACTATCATATTACTTTGCTACTAAACACTTTGCTGCACATACTAAGTTTCCAGGTGTGGTTGAATTGACAACTCAGCTGCTAATACTTGAGAATATTCTTTGGCTCCCCTTGTGTCGAATCAATAAATTTGGGTTGAATACTCTACCCTCGAAAACTGTTGCGATCCCCTATACTTGTGGGTTATCAAGACCCTTTTCTGGCGCCGTTGCCGGGGAGCATAGCTCTATTCCTTGAGTTACTTGGGATTTATATCAGCTGGACACTATGAAGAACTTGAAAGATGCTAAGACAACAATTTATCCCTCAACTACGAGGGGAGGTAAGGAACTGCCATCTAGCTCTGCACTTGATTCACCTTCTGTTATGAGTAAGCTAGCGACACCTGAACCTGCTTCTGCTATTCGTTCCAATATGTCGCATGTTATTGATGATGCCACTTCTGCTATGCATGATACTTATGATGAAACTACTTCTATTCTTGATACTACTGTGCCCCTTGGTGAATTTCTAGATGAGCAAATTTCTAGGTCTAGAGAAAGAGAAATTATTGAATCTGAATACAATGATGAGAGTGATGATGAAAATATGCCTGCTATTCCTGAGGGTTATCTTTTTGATGCGGAATCTTCTGCAGCTATTTTTGCTTGCCAGGATACACACGACCTTAAGAGGTTGCTAGTTAAATGGAGTAAAGAATCTCTTAGAGATAGAATGAGACCCGACCCTGCTTTTGCTACTTCACCTATCTGTGTTGCCGATAAGGATTATTATGAACTTTCTGTTGATCCAGATATAATCACTTTGGTTGAATCTAATCCTTTTTATGGCTATGAATCTGAAACAGTTGTGGCACATCTTACTAAGTTAAATGATATAGCCGCCCTGTTTACTAAAGATGAGAGATCACACTACCTTTATTTACTCAAAATATTTCCGTTCTCATTAAAGGGTGATGCTAATATATGGTTTAATTCTCTTGATCCTGGTTGTGTGCATAGTCCCCAGTATATGATCTATTACTTTTCTTCTAAATATTTCCCTGCTCATAAGAAACAAGCTGCCTTGAGGGAAATATACAACTTCGTGCAAATTAAAGAAGAGAGTCTCCCACAAGCTTGGGGGAGGCTTCTCAAGTTACTTAATGCCTTGCCTGATCATCCTCTTAAGAAACCTGAAATACTTGATATCTTTTATAATGGACTAACCGATGCTTCCAGAGATTACCTGGATAGTTGTGCTGGTTCTCTTTTAAGGGAAAGAACACCAGATGAAGCTGAAATTCTATTGGATAATATGTTGACAAATGAAAATAATTGGGCACCTCCAGAGCCAGCTCCAGAGCCAATTATTGAGCCTATTCCTAAACCAACTCTGAAGAAGAGAGGTGTTCTATTTCTCAGCCTCGAAGATATGCAAGAGGCAAAGAAATCTATGAAAGAAAAAGGTATTAAAGCCGAAGGTGTTAAGAATTTACCTCCTATTGAAGAAATACACGGTCTTAATTTACCGCCTGTTGAAGAAGTATATGATCTCAATACTTTATTCACTGAAGAACCTCCTGATCCCGATATTCCGACATAGGTAGTAAAGGTAAATTCTCTCTATAGATATGATAAAGCTGAAGTCCCTCCTACTAAAATTGCTAGTCAATGCTTGGATGAGTTTGATAACTTTATGTTTAAGCAAGATGACTTTAATGCTTATTTTGGTAGACAATTAAAACAAGATGCTTATATGATTAAACGCTTGAGTGATTACATGGCTAATATTAGAGGTGAACTTAAAATTGTTAGCAAACATGCTTCTATGGTTACCACTCAAGTAAAAAAAGTACTTAAAGCTCAAAAAGAAGTGCTTGATGAAATGAATAGTAAGAGAAATGATTATGCTATTAGAGTGGCTATTAGAACTGGTAGAATGACTCAGGAACCTTTGTATCCTGAAGGCCACCCTAAGAGAATCGAGCAAGATTCTCAGAGAAATGATATTGATGTACCTAGTTCTTCAAGAAAGAAGAAAAAGAAGAATGATAGGACTTTGCAAACTTCTAGTGAACCTATTGCTGAGCCACGTGAGAATCCAAATGATATCTCTATGTCTGATGCTGAAACACAATCTGGTAATGAACATGAACCTAGTGAAAATGTTAATGATGATGTTCATGATAATGCTCAACCTAGTAATGATAATGATGTAGAAGTTGAACCTGCTGTTGATCTTGATAACCCACAATCAAGGAATCAACGTGATGATAAAAGAGTCTTTGTTGCTAGGAAGCATGATAAAGAAAGGGAACCATGGGTTCAGAAACCCATGCCTTTTCCCCCAAAACCATCCAAGAAAAAGGATGATGAGGATTTTGAGCGCTTTGCTGAAATGATTAGACCTATCTTTTTGCATATGCGATTAACTGATGTGCTCAATACAAATCCTTATGCTAAGTATATGAAGGATATAATTACTAATAAAAGAAAGATACCCGAAGCTGAAATTTCCACCATGCTTGCTAACTATACTTTTAAGGGTGGAACACCAAAGAAACTTGGAGATCCCGGAGTACCTACTATACCATGCTCCATTAAGAGAAATTATGTTAAAACTGCTTTATGTGATCTTGGAGCCGGTGTTAGTGTTATGCCTCTCTCTTTATATCGTAGACTTGACTTGAATAAGTTGACACCTACTGAAATATCTTTGCAAATGGCTGATAAATCAACTGCTATACCTGTCGGCATTCGTGAGGATGTGCCTGTTGTGGTTGCAAATGTCACTATTTTAACGGACTTTGTTATTCTTGATATTCCCGAGGATGATAGTATGTCTATTATTCTTGGAAGACCTTTCCTTAATACTGCAGGGGCTGTTATTGATTGCAACAAAGGCAATGTCACTTTTCATGTTAATGGCAATGAGCACACGGTACACTTTCCAAGGAAACAACCTCAAGTTTATAGTATCAACTCTATTGGGAAAATTCCATCGATTATATTTGGAGGTTTTGAATTTCCTCTCCCTACTGTTAAGAAAAAGTATGATATACTTATTATTGGGGATGTCCATATCCCCGTTGAGGTAACATAGTGTTATTCGAAATTTCTCCGGTTTCATGTTAATCGGAATGAGTTTGTTAACAAGACTTGATCAACCTTGTTAGTGGATTCTTTTTGATGAACATGAGATGGACGAAGCTAGAAGCACAACCTTCTGTACCCTCTTTATATTTTCTGTTATTTAGTAGAAATAAAGTAAATAGTATTTTTTTCTGTCTGTTCCCTGATTTATCCATGCAAATATAAAAACATCCCGAAAATAAAAGTCCTGAGAATGCCATGCCAATTTAATATGATTTTTTCGGGAATATTTGGGGATTTTCTGTGCAAAAATTACCGCGGGGGGAGCTGCCACCTGGCCACGAGGGTGGAGGGCGCGCCCTACCCCCCTGGGCGCGCCCCCCTGCCTCGTGGGCCCACGGTGGCCCTCCTCCACTTATCCCTGCACCCATCTTCTTCCTCTACCTCACACAAACACGAAAAACCAACTCAAGCACGAGTTCTAGCCCCTATTGCTGTGATTTTCGATCTCCTTGCTCAAAGCACCTCTCGCAAAACTACTTGGGGAGATTGTTCCTTGGTATGTGACTCCTCCATTGGTCCAATTAGTTTTTGTTCTAGTGCTCTATTCATTGCAAATTTATGCTGCATAGGTGACCATGTTCTTGATCTTGCATGTCAAATTCATATGGTCCCAAGTTGTTCTAATGCTTGATTTAGGTTCTAGGCACTCGTGGGAGTAGTTGCTATCAATTTTATTGAAGTTGGTTCACTTTTATTTGAAGTTACTAAAAATTTCAGACTGTTTCAGAAATAATGAAGAGACTATTGAGGGGCTCGTCGAGCCGAAGCTCAAAGGAAAAACAAAAGGAAGAAGAACAGAAGCCCAAATTTAATTTGCCTCGCATCGCGGAGGTCCGGCCGTGTGAATGGCCTTCCGATGACTTCTTGAGGAGAGCCGGGATTTATGAGGATTTCTATTTATTGATTGAGAATGTTGGCCTCACCGACTTCGTCCGAGACAGACGTCATCAGTATCTCTTACTCACAAATACTTTTGTGCAAAACTTCTATTTTCCCCCTAAGAAATCACCTCCTTCAGTAGAGTTTCATTTATATGACGTTGTTAAGAAGATGTCATTAGCTAAATTTTGCGAGGTTTGCAAAATACCCTTTGAGGGCACCTTGGATGAACCACACCGTAACAAAGTAGAAGCTTTTATTAACACTATCACGGTGGGAGAAACCAGGAAGGTTTATGATGCAAGAATTACTAGCATACATTTTCCTGTTTTACGCTACTTTGCCTTATTTGCTAGTCGTTGCTTGATAGGTCGCGGAAACTGTGGAAACCTTAGTGTTCCTGATGTTATCATTTTGTTTCATGGTTTATATCGTAATAACTCTGTTAGTATGGGTGGAATTGGTTCTAGACGGTTATGTCTGAACCGTACTAAGGGCCCCGTCTTTGGAGGCATTTATGCTTCAAGCGTAGCTTAATATTTTGAAATACCTATTAGGCATGAGGAGAAAGAGGAAACATCATTGCCCGTGCTTATTTAGATTATAAGAGTATGCTAGCGCATGATTTTCTTGTTAAGAGTGGTGAAGGGGAGCTCAAATATAAATTATACTTTGATAAACATCACCCTGAGACTATTACTTTGCCTCCTCCCTCTTTCTTTAACTTGTCTGCAGGTCCTCACATCGTTCCGTGGGCAGCCACTCAAGCCTATCGAATTCCTGCACCAGTCCCAGAGCCAGAGCCAGAAGACGAGCTTCCACAACAGTCTGTTTATTCTTGGGATCCAGAGGTGGTTGCCAGCCAGTGGCAGTCAGAGTCTTCTTCATCGCAGTATGACCCCAGCTTCACCTACGGGTATCCGCTAGGTTATCCCTGGCAATAGACCAACTTAGGCCAAAAGCCTAAGCTTGGGCGAGTACGTATTTCCCACCGACATTACATTCATGTTCACACACACTCATTGCTAGATGTCGGTGCTCATACTCTTTCACTGTAATATCCATGCTAGATTACTTTCTTTTTCCTACTTTCTTCTTGTGTGTTTAATAAACCTTAAGAAAAAAAATAGTAGTAGTTTATTTCTTTGCTGTAGTAATTAAAAAGGAAAACCCAAAAATATTTCCCTTTCTTCTTTTGCTTGTTGGGAGCCTTCCCGTGTAAATAGTTTTTATTTCTTTTCTTTGGGGGTCAGTAGGAGAAGATCATGATTAAATTGTTGAAGTGGGTCTTATATGCATCATTGTTAATTTAACCAAGAGGCCATATTGCCTTGTCTTCTCCTGTTTATTGAATGCTCGTAGATTCCAGCTTAGTCCAATGCACATGCACTATTATTATTATTCATACTGTTCCTTCGTGCAAGTGAAAGGCCATTATGATGATATATGATGGATTGACTGAGATGGAAAAGCTAGTATTAACTTGACCTCTCTTGTTTTTGTAAAGATGATGAGTCCATCGTTCTTGATTCAGCTTATTATGAATAAACATGTTGCAATGACAATTAGAGATCATAGTTCCTTGTGCCATGCTTGATTAGCTATGAGTTATAATGGTCTACCTTGCGTGCCAACATGTTATTAGAATGATTATGATGTGGTATGATGGGATGGTATCCTCCTTTAAATGAATTGAGTGACTAGACTTGGCACATGTTCACGCATGTAGTTGAATCAAATCAACATAGCCTTCATGATATTTATGTTCATGGTAGATTATATCCTAATCATGCTTGCATTCGGTGTAAATTAGTTTTAATGCATGTTTATGACTGTTGTCGCTCTCTCAGTTGGTCGCTTCCCAGTCTTTTGCTAGCTTTCACTTGTACTAAGCGGGAATACGCTTGTGCATCCAATCCCTTAAACCCCAAAGTTATTCCATATGAGTCCACTATACCTTCCTATATGCGGTTTTTACCTGCCGTTCCAAGTAAATTTGTATGTGCCAAACTCTAAACCTTCAAATAATTATTCTGTTTTGCATGCTCGAATAGCTCATATGTCAACTAGGGCTGCCCTTATCTTCCGTGTTAGGCGGGTTATTCTCAAGAGGAGTGGACTCCGCTCCTCATTCACGAGAAAATGGCTGGTCGCTGGGATGCCCAGTCCCATGCTTTATGCAAACTAAATCAAAATAATTGCAAACAAAACTCCCCCTGGGACCTATTGAATGTTGGAGGCACTCGTTGTTTTGAGCAAGCCATGGATTGATGCTTGTGGAGGAGGGGGAGAATAAACTTTACCATTCTGTTTGGGAACAACCTATAATTTGTTTAGCATGGAAGATATCGTCATCTCTTAGTTGTTATGTTGACAATGAAAGTATGTCGCTCAAAATATAATTTATCTCTATTTCAAAACCGAGCTCTGGCACCTCTACAAATCCCTGCTTCCCTCTGCGAAGGGCCTATCTATTTACTTTTAGGTTGAGTCATCATCCTTCTTATTAAAAAGCACCTGCTGGAGAGCACACTGTCGTTTGCATTCATTATTATTGGTTTATATTGGGTATGACTTGACTGGATCTCTTTTACCATGAATTACAATGTTTAGTCAGTCCTTGATCTTTAAAGGTGCTCTGCATTTGTGTTTTGCGGTCTCAAAAAGGGCTAGCGAGATACCATTTTGTTATATCATGTTATGATTATTTTGAGAAAGTGTTGTCATCCGAGTTTTGTTATTATAGCTCTCTAGCTGATTATGCTATTGATATGAGTAATTGTGAGTCCTTTGTGTTATTGTTAGTATGGTTAGTTCATAATATTTGGTGAAACTTGAATGCTCGCTTTTCATGTTACAACAACAAGAGCAAACAGAGCTTGTAAAAGTCTTTCTTTTTCTCTTTCAGTTTGTCAACTGAATTGCTTGAGGACAAGCAAGGGTTTAAGCTTGGGGGAGTTGATACGTCTCCGTTGTATCTACTTTTCCAAACACTTTTGCCCTTGTTTTGGATTCTAACTTGTATGATTTGAATGGAACTAACCCGGACTGACGCTGTTTTCAGCAGAATTGCCATGATGTTTTTTTGTGTGCAGAAAATAAAAGTTCTCGGAATGACCTGAAACTCCACGGAACATCTTAGAAAAAATAATAAAAAATCCTCGCCAAATATGAAGACCAGGGGGGCCCACACCCTATCCACGAGGGTGGCGGGCGCGCCCCCCCTCGTGGGTGCGCCCCCCTACCTCGTGGGCCCCCTGGTGGCCCTCCGACGCCAACTCCAACTCCATATATTGGCCTTCGGGGATAAAAAAAGCAGAGAGAAGAAATCATCGCATTTTACGATACGGAGCGGCCGCCAAGCCCTAATCTCTCTCGGGAGGGCTGATCTGGAGTCCGTTCGGGGCTCCGGAGAGGGGGATTCATCGCTGTCGTCATCATCAACCATCCTCCATCACCAATTTCATGATGCTCACCGCCGTGCGTGAGTAATTCCATCGTAGGCTTGCTGGACGGTGATGGGTTGGATGATATTTATCATGTAATCGAGTTAGCTTTGTTAGGGTTTGATCCCTAGTATCCACTATGTTCTGAGATTGATGTTGCTATGACTTTGATATGCTTAATGCTTGTCACTAGGGCCCGAGTGCCATGATTTCAGATCTGAACCTATTATGTTTTCATGAATATATGTGAGTTCTTGTCCTATCTTGCAAGTCTATAGTCACCTACTATGTGTTATGATCCGGCAACCCCGAAGTGACAATAATCGAGACCACTCCCGGTGATGACCATAGTTTGAGGAGTTCATGTATTCACTATGTGCTAATGCTTTGTTCTGGTTCTCTATTAAAAGGAGGCCTTAATATCCCTTAGTTTCCAATAGGACCCCGCTGCCACGGGAGGGTAGGACAAAAGATGTCATGCAAGTTCTTTTCCATAAGCACGTATGACTATATTCGGAATACATGCCTACATTACATTGATGAACTGGAGCTAGTTCTGTGTCACCCTATGTTATGACTGTTACATGATGAACCACATCCGACATAATTATCCATCACTAATCCGGTGCCTATGAGTTTTCCATATACTGGTTTTTGCTTATTTACTTTTCCGTTGCTACTGTTACAATCACTACAAAATACCAAAAACATTACTTTTGCTGTCTCTACTTTTGTTACCGTTACCACCACTATCATATTACTTTGCTACTAAACACTTTGCTGCAGATACTAAGTTTCCAGGTGTGGTTGAATTGACAACTCAGCTGCTAATACTTGAGAATATTCTTTGGCTCCCCTTGTGTCGAATCAATAAATTTGGGTTGAATACTCTACCCTCGAAAACTGTTGCGATCCCCTATACTTGTGGGTTATCACCGCCGTGCTCCTTGAAGCATGTCCACAAGCTCCCCCATGCCATTCGGCAGGAAGCTTGATGACCACAAGGCCTGAGCAACGCCCTGCATCGCCTGCCGAGCTCGCTCGTGCAGTTGTGAGAGGTCTTGCAGTAAATCGCCTGCAGATGCGGGCATCTCCTCCTCGGGGCGACCCGTTAACATTCCTACAAGCAAAACTCTTTCAATATACTTCCTCGCCGAACTATGCCACAGTTCGTCTAGGCAATTACCATAAATGCCGCGACGAAGCCTTTTGTTCTCCTTCACTGAGTCCGCTAGCTGCGCGCGGACGTCTTTCAATTCCACGTCTAGCCGAACCATTGGCATCTTGAAGATTATTCTTATCCTGCTTAACTTGCGTAAGAATGCGCTCACTAGCCTTTAGCTGCCTCTGGAGATGCGAATCGTCATCCCTTCCGCCCTCCGGATTCACCCCGGGGTTATCTGCAGAATTTTCTGTTAAAGTCATCATACCAGCCACTTACTAACTGGTGCATTTTCGTACAATCGAGATAAATGTTACCAGATGAGGCCTTCTGGGATTCCTCTAGCTTGGCATTCGTGGCCCTCAGTTGGGTCTTGCACCCCTCCAGCTCCCGAGACAATTGCTCATTCTTATCTACAAGAACCTGCGCATAAATTGATCCTTAAAACAGTTGTTCCAACCGTTTCAAGTCTCAGGGGCTACTGCTATACATGCTTATCAAACTTTCCTACCCGTATATCTTTGGTATACTGGTCCGTCACCCGGGCAAGCCCGCCTTGAGCAGCTCGGATGTATGCGTCCCCCGAATTGAAAGCATTAAATGCTTCTTCGAAAAGGATGTTGTTGCGAAGCACGGCCCGTCGACGCCGGTGATTCATGGCGCTCTCTACTTCGGAATTCATGGAAGAGAGCATATCTGCATCCTCTGTCGGAGGACTATGCGGCATCGGCCCCACGCCCGCCTCCTCTCTTGAAGCCGGTTCTGGAATCCGACTAGTAGAGGCGTGATTGGCAGGATCCCCGGATATAGTCCGGATACTCCTCTTCCTGCCAGGATGTAAAGGGTGTCGTTATACTTCAAATACAATAATTACATGATAGGTTATTGCCTTACCTCTGTAGCGGCGTTTCATCCCTAACCGCCTTCCTCTTGAGCCTACCCAATCCGGACGCCTGTGGCCAACGGGTCCCTAGGGCGTCGCCCCTGCGCTCCGACCGTCGTCTCTGCAAAAACACGACACTTCAGGGGTAAGGCATGACATCAGGAAGGAGTCCTCTTCGGAGGATAGAGTCTTCGACTTGGCTTACACGGGACGTAGGAAGTAGTCCGGGATAATCGGTAGTAATAGCCACTGAGGCGCTGTCACAGCTCGCCCGATAAAATATCCCGTCGACAAGATCCACGGTCATATCCGGATCTTCTTCGAGTCCTGGATCCAGGGCCCTTTCGGGGTCCTCTGGCTGTGGGGAAGGGCTGGAGATTCCTTCTACGGCCCTCCTCTGTTCCTGCTTGGAAATATCAAGGCAGGTAATCTTAGTGATGAATGACACAATAAGTGAAGCGGGAAAATGAATGACGACTTACCCAGTTTGGGGGATTGTACATGGAGAATCCGTCTCGCGGTTTGATGTGAAGGAAGTCTTCCTCTTCTCCTTTGTATAAATCGGACAGTATCCTTGCCAGAGTAGTGGCGGAGTCTGGACCCTTACGGCCACAACGGGTGGCATCGTCTTCCCCATTGAAATGCCACATGGGATTGTCCCGATATTGAAGAGGTTGCACTCCCCACATTATGCATATTGCCATAACCTCGACTATCGTCAGTACGGATTTGGCCAGCAACTTTATCCTGCTCATCAGGAAGTGTATCTCCCTGGTGTCCTCCTCTTGGGGGCCTCGGGGGCACCAGCTTAGATGTGCCCTCAGCGGGGCGTTACTGAACTTGGGGAGACCTGTTCGGACTGGATCCGGAAGGGGAACGTCGTCAATGTAGAACCACTCCGAAGGCCAGTTCTTTGGTGCCTTTTTGGGAGTGCCGGATAGGTATCCGGTCTCGGCGATACGCCATACTTCGGCCCCACCCACTTGGCATAGGGACTCTCCCCGGTCATGGGGAACAAGGCAGAACAACTTCTTCCATAACCCGAAGTGAGCCTCGCAACCTAGAAATAGCTCACAAAGGGCGACGTACCCTGCTATATGTAGTACGGAAGCTGGGGTAAAGTTGTGCAACTGGAGGCCGTAGAACTCCAGGAGCCCGCGAAGGAACGGGTGGATAGGAAACCCGACGCCCCTTAACAGATGCGGAATGAGGCATATTCGCTCCTCTGGAGATGGATTAGGAGATCTCTCCGCTTGTTCCCCGCCATTATAGGTGGCTATTCTGGCTCGGACGGGGACCATGAACGCCGGTGGGAGAAACCCTTGGGTTTGTAACTCTATCAAACGGCCATGAGGAACTGAACACTCTTCCTAGTCCCCTGGCTTGGAGCAAGGGGAGCGAGCAGAAGAGCTGCGACGACCGGCCATGTTGGAATGGTTTTTCCGGGGCGCTCTGTTGGATGCTTGCTCGAGGGGGAAGAGTGAGGTTTGGATCTGGGAATCCCCGTCTCTTCAAATAGACGGCTAGCCCGAAGGATCGGGGGTGGCAAATACAAAAATGCCTCGACTCCTCGCATTCGCTCGACACGTGGAAATGGTCATTGTTGAGGCACTGAAGCCGAGGAGTACAACATTGATGAGAAGCCAAACACTGTTCATCATAATAGGTACATTGGAGTATTCGGAGATGGAACCCGCCTTGCAAAGCCGAAGACAAGACTGCGCGCCGGACTCATTGTCATTGAAGCCTGGTTTAGGGGCTACTGAGGGAGTCCTGGATTAGGGGGTATCCGGACAGCCGGACTATATACATCGTCCAGACTATTGGAGCGTGAAGATACAAGACTCGAGACTCCGTCCCGTGTCCGGATGGGACTCTCCTTTGCATGGAAGACAAGCTTGGCGATCCGGATATTGTGTTTCCTTCCTTGTAACCGACTCCATGTAAACCCTAGCCATCTCCGGTGTCTATACAAACCGGAGAGGATGGTCCTTAGAAGGCCAATCACAATTACAATCATACCATCATAGGCTAGCTCTTAGGGTTTAGCCTCTACGATCTCATGGTAGATCTACTCTTGTACTACTCATATCTTCTATATTAATCAAGCAGGAAGTAGGGTTTTACCTCCATCGAGAGGTCCCGAACCTGGGTAAACATTGTGTCCCTCGCTTCCTGTTACCATCAGCCTAGACACACAGATCGGGACCCCCTACCCGAGATCCGCCGGTTTTGACACCGATAGTTGGCACGCGTATTCGTCTTGACTCTCCGATAGAAATTTTGGGGCACTCTTTGAAGTTCTATGTGTTGGTTGAATAGATGAATATGAGATTGTGTGATGCATATCGTATAATCATACCCACGGATACTTGAGGTGACATTGGAGTATCTAGGTGACATTAGGGTTTTGGTTGATTTGTGTCTTAAGGTGTTATTCTAGTATGAACTCTAGGATAGAACGAACAGAAAGAATAGCTTCATTTTATTTTACTACGGACTCTTGAATAGATCGATCAGAAAGGATAACTTTGAGGTGGTTTCGTACCCTACAATAATCTCTTTGTTTGTTCTCCGGTATTAGTGACTTTGGAGTAACTCTTTGTTGCATGTTGAGGGATAGTTATATGATATAATTATGTTATTATTGTTGAGAGAACTTGCACTAGTGAAAGTATGAACCCTAGGCCTTGTTTCAACGCATTGAAATACCATTTGTGCTCACTTTTATCATTAGTTACGTTGCTGTTTTTTATAATTTCAGATTACAAAAACCTATATCTACCATCCATATTGCACTTGTATCACCATCTCTTCGCCGAACTCGTGCACCTATTCAGTTTACCAATGTATTGGGTGTGTTGAGGACACAAGAGACTCTTTGTTATTTGGTTGCAGGGTTGTTTGAGAGAGACCATCTTCATCCTACACCTCCCACAGATTGATAAACCTTAGGTCACCCACTTGAGGGAAATTTGCTATTGTCCTACAAACCTCTGCACTTGGAGGCCCAACAACATCTACAAGAAGAAGGTTGTGTAGTAGACATCAGGTGGTACTAGTGGAGGGCATGGAGGAAGGACGAGTCTTAGAGGTAGTGCACGAGGTGGCACTAGTGGTGGGCGTGGAGGTGCCAGCGGAGGTGGCCGTGGTTCTGGTGGTACTATGACGTGAAGGATTGATAGAGGAAGTTCTATTGCCTTTTTGCTTAACCTGGATGGTTGAAATAATATGAATGGTACTTGTTGTTTTGTTGTTTTATTGACTCTATACACGTTTATTTACTTCACTAACAACCAATCTTATCTTTGTAGTCATGGCTTCATCCGGTTCCATGACGAGGGCACCATGTGCTAACCGAGAGGACATGCCGAACAAGTGGGGGAATGTCAAATTGGACAAGGTGAAGGAAAAGGTTATGAAAACCCCATCATGTTGGTGTGGAGATGTTGGCAAGGTGAAGGTGTCCACGGACCGCAAGAAGTCATGGACAGAAGGAAGAAGATTCTTTGTGTGTCCCAACTATGCACATGATCGTCCGCTTCCAACTAACACCTATGACGTACCACCAGTGTGTGCAAAGAGTATTCTCAATCTTGCTTCAACTCGAACTCATATTACTAACAACAAACTTGTTTCTTCGGTGTAGGCACCACCGCCACTTTGCAAGTTTTTCACATGGATAGATCAAGGTGTGTCAAAAGATGTTCAAAAGCATCAATATCGAGATTGTCTTAGGAGGCAGTGGCAGATCGAAGAAGCATTATGAAGAGGCGAGGATGAAGAGCGTCATGAGAAGGAGAAGATGGAGTGGAAGAAGTGCGAGAAGGAGAGGGGACACAAAGAGAAGGTTGCTAGTGAAGAGAAGAGGGCAAGAAAGATTGCAAGGGCTTGCAATGCCCAAGAGGAGGATGAGCACATGAAAAGAAAGGGAAATGGCCCCGTGTGACCCAATGAGGCCTTCTCTATCGTGGCTATTTGAGAACTACTAGATCATGATTGGCGCGTGTTGCCGCACCTGTCTATCGTGACTATAGAATAGTAGGCACATCTACACATATATGAAGGCATACAACATGAAGGTTTTGTTTGCATAAAGTGATATTTAGTGGGGAATTTTGGCTTATAGCCCGAATTTAGGAGTATTCTTTTTAATGCCTCGCCATTTAGCGGGAAATTTGTGAAAGTGCGGTTGCTTCGGGAATACATGAAACCGGACCATACATTGTATAGAGAACATTATTTTCAGCCAAAGAGAGTTGGAAACAAACATCCACAATTGCTATAGTCACACAACAATCCTAATGACTCGTCCCATGCACAAATGTACAGTATAGATAGAAGCAATTCAGTTATATTGTCTTTCCATGTATACATAACAAGCAACCAGGATTTGCATTGGATGAAAGGTAGATAGATGAAAGAAATGTGAAAGTGGATGTATGATTCCTAAGTTGGGATTGAAGTTGCAACTTGCAAGAGCAGATCCATGGATAAATTATTAGGCTAGAATTTTCCTGAATGAATACACTTGAAGTCAAAAACCATAGTCCAAGAATTTCCTCAGCAAATGGATCAAAATCAGGATCCGGTGCTTCGACATAACCATGGGACAAATTTCTCATTCAATCCCGATGCAAGACTACGCACTTTAAATCCTAATGGTTTATGGCCAGAAGGAATTAAATCAGGCTTGAAAATTATCATCATTTGGCTATGGCACTTTATTTCTAGATGATCTCGAGTAGCAGAATGCATGATCAATAAGTGTCATTTTTCATGATTGATGGATCAGGCATATATATATATTGTCCATTCCAACTTAAAAATTACAGACTAATGAAGTTTTACTTGGCTCAAATGATTTTAAAGTGTCAATAGCAATATAGCAGGGAAGAAGAATGCCAAGAAGAGTTATCTATTCTTACAAAGTATCCGGGCCTTAACAAAGAAACCAATCCCTATAAGACGGAGATGGAGCTCGCACCTAATTAGCCTGAAGAGTGTATTTGCATTGTCACCCTCCTGTAGTAAATATTTTAAGAACTTCGTCAACCAAAAAATATGGATTAAATCGAGAGACAGTCTCATTCTCTAAGCATCCACACTTTGAGAACTATATAAAGAACTTTCATAAATGAGAAGATGAACTGATAATAAATAGTTAAAGAAAGATCTTGGACCATGAAAACGCTATCCAACTATTTTCTGCCTAAAAGCAGAGCAATGGTAAAATTGTAATTCTGAAACTATATTAACTTGGGGATAACAACATCTACATGTTCAAACAAAGCATGTCATTCATGGGCTATATATAAGTTGTGCATAACTATATAGGATTTAAGAAAATTCACTCATCAATATGAGTATTCACTCTGTTAACCTGAATGGCTTTATTACTGGTGTGCGATGGGTCCAAATTCGGAAATCAAGTGCTTACCTTAGATAGAAATTTCTGATGCCCTATGTCATGCTTTGACAGTTTTCTCTCATGCATGAGCTTCTTTTCCACCACTACTTTATCTGAAGGGAAGATTTTTGTTAGATGAAACTCCCTACATTAAAGATATCAATAATAGTGACTAGGAAAATAAAAATTAATCAACATAATATTTGAGTACATGTCAATCTGAATTGACGGTGATAATACCAAGTTGTGAGCTACATCAAAAATTTAATTTTTGCAGAAGATATATTTTGGGGCATTGGGACCTAGCATATACATGTTCTATGCATTGAAATTTTTCACTTATCAGCCTAAGTAAGGCATATCAGACCTTGTGGCTATGCATTTACCTTAATCTTACCTATGACAAATGTCCCTCGATAACATTGCAGTTCCGAATACACCATTGCTACTGTGGTGGCATAAGTCAGATTAGACAAGTGCCAAATTGAAGACTCCCTCTAGTGGTTAATGCGTTTCAAAAAAGACTTTGCATACTGCATTGATTCAGAAAATCATCTTAGTTCTTCACAGACGAAAAGATTGACACATGTTCTTCTGAGTCTACAAACAAAATAACTGATTGCTAGATAGCAAGGATATTCCTAAATAAATTCGTTGTAATCCTGTATAGAATATAAGTTATGTGTCAGCATCGTGGCATGCAACAACATTAGAGATCGCAAAAAGAAGAGGTGGTCGCATCACCGTTGGATGGTTTCTGGAGTGCTTTGCTGCAGCCTACAGCCATCTTGAATCAACCATGCGAACTGACAGTGGGGGAGCGGAGATACAGAGGGCATTAGGCACCGCCGTCATTGTAATCTAATTTTTTTAGGGCTTCTCAAGTGTTAATCAAACCTTCAAATCAACTACTCACAGATTAACAAGATCTCAATTTCAAATATCTGAAACGAGCATGAGGGGAACGAGGCATGGGGAAGTTGTGACCTCTGGACCGACTGGAACACAATTGCTAAGCGTTGTCAAGGTCGATCCATAGTCCGCGGCAATGACCAGATCAGGAGTGCGCCGACGAGCAACACAATGGGTTGGATCAGGAGGAGGTGGTTGGGAGGGTGATCTTGTAGTTGCCACGTTGGAGTCTGGCCATGGCGGCGGTTCCTACTGCTAGGTCATTGAACAGCCGCCGCATCGCTGCCAAATCGATGGACAGCTGGGACAGGAAAAGATGTGGCCGCGAAGGATCTTCATGTTCCCCAAGTATTTCTACATGTCTCCATTGCAATTGTACAGAGTGTTAGTGTCAGAGAGCTTGGAGGAAGCTTGAAGATAACCCACAAGTATAGGGGATCGCAATAGTTTTCGAGGGTAGAGTATTCGACCCAAATTTATTGATTCGACACAAGGGGAGCCAAATAATATTCTCAAGTATTAGCAGTTGAGTTGTCAATTCAACCACACCTGGATAAATTAGTATATGCAACAAAGTATTTAGTAGCAAAGCAGTATGGAAGTAACGGTAACAGTAGCAAAAGTAACAGTAGCAGTTTTGTAGTAATTGTAATAGCAGCAACGGTAAAGTAAATAAGCAAAGCACAATATGTGAAAAGCTCGTAGGCATTGGATCAATGATGGATAATTATGTCGGATTTGATTCCTCATGCAATAGTTAGAACATAGGGTGACACAGAACTAGCTCCAGTTCATCAATGTAATGTAGGCATGTATTCTGAATATAGTCATACGTGCTTATGGAAAAGAACTTGCATGAGATCTTTTGTCCTACCCTCCCGTGGCAGCGGGGTCCTAGTGGAAACTAAGGGATATTAAGGCCTCCTTTTAATAGAGTACCGGACCAAAGCATTAACACTTAGTGAATACATGAACTCCTCAAACTACGGTCATCACCGAGAAGTATCCTGATTATTGTCACTTCGGGTTTGTCGGATCATAACACATAATAGGTGACTATAGACTTGCAAGATAGGATCAAGAACTCACATATATTCATGAAAACATAATAGGTTCAGATCTGAAATCATGGCACTCGGGCCTTAGTGACAAGCATTAAGCATAGCAAAGTCATAGCAACATCAATCTCTGAACAGAGTGGATACTAGGGATTAAACCATAACAAAACTAACTTGATTACGTGGTAAATCTCATCCAACCCATCACCGTCCAGCAAGCCCACGATGGAATTACTCATGCATGGCGGTAAGCATCATGAAATTGGTGGTGGAGGATGGTTGATGATGACGATGGTGACAAATCCCCCTCTCTAGCGCCCCGAACGGACTCCAGATCAGCCCTCCCGAGGGAGATTAGGGCTTGGCGGTGGCTCCATATCGTAAAACGTGATGAAACTTTCTCTTTGTTTTTTTCTCCACGAAAGCAAATATATGGAGTTGGAGTTGAGGTCGCTGGACGTCCAGGGGGTCCACGAGGCAGGGGGCACACCCTAGGGGGGGCAACCTCGTGGACAGGGTGTGGGCCCCCTGATGCTAATTCTTTCGCCAGTATTTTTTATTAATTCTAAAAAATTGCTCCGTCGATTTTCAGGACATTCCGAGAACTTCTATTTCTGCACAAAAATAACACCATGGCAGTTCTGCTGAAAACAATGTCATTCCGGGTTAGTTCCATTCAAATCATGCAAGTTAGAGTCCAAAACAAGGGCAAACGTGTTTGGAAAAGTAGATATGACAGAGACGTATCAACTCCCCCAAGCTTAAACCTTTGCTTGTCCTCAAGCAATTCAGTTGATAGACTGAAAGTGATAAAGAAAAACTTTTACAAACTCTGTTTGCTCTTGTTGTTGTAAATATGTAAAGCGAGCTTTCAAGTCTTCAGCAAAGATAATGAACTTACCATATTCACAATAACACTTAGGTCTCATGTTTACTCATATCAATGGCATAATCAACTAGCGAGCAATAATAATAAAACTCGGATGACCACACATTCTCAAAACAATCATAATATGATATAACAAGATGGTATCTCGCTAGCCCTTTCTGAGACCGCAAAACATAAATGCAGAGAACCTTTAAAGATCAAGGACTGACTAAACATTGTAATTCATGGTAAAGAGATCCATTCATAGTCATACCCAATATAAACTAATAGTAATGCATGCAAATGACATAGTGCTCTCCAGTAGGTGCTTTTTAATAAGAGGGTGATGACTCAACATAAAATTAAATAGATATGCCCTTCGCAGAGGGAAGCAGGGATTTGTAGAGGTGCTAGAGCTCGATTTTGGAATAGAGATAAATAACATTTTGAGTGGTATACTTTCACTGTCAACATAACAACTATGCGATCTCGATATGTTCCATGCTACACACATTATAGGCGGTTCCCAAACAGAATGGTAAAGTTTATACTCCCCCACCACTAACAAGCATCAATCCATGGCTTGCCCGAAACAACGGGTGCCTCCAACTAGCAACAATCCTGGGGGAGTTGTGTTTAATTATTTTGATTTGATTTGAGCATGGGACCGGGCATCCCGGTTACCAGCCATTTTCTCATGAATGAGGAGTGGAGTCCACTCCTCTTGAGAATAACCCACCTAGCATGGAAGATACATACAACCTAGTTGATACATGAGCTGCTCGAGCATACAAAACAGAATTTCATTTGAAGGTTTGGAGTCTGGCACATACAAATTTACTTGGAACGACAGGTAAATACCGCATATAGGAAGGTATGCTGGACTCATATGGAATAACTTTGGGGTTTATGGAGTTTGGATGCACAAGCAGTATTCCCGCTTAGTACAGGTCAAGGCTGGCAAGAGACTGGGAAGCGACCAACTGAGAGAGCGACAACAGTCATGAACATCCATTAAAATTAATCAACACCGAGTGCAAGCATGTGTAGGATATAATCCACCATGAACATAAATATCGTGAAGGCTATGTTGATTTTGTTTCAACTACATGCGTGAACATGTGCCAAGTCGAGTCACTCAATTCATTCAAAGGAGGATACCACCATATCATACCACATCACAACCATTTTAATAGCATGTTGGCATGCAAGGTAAACCATTATAAGCTCCTAGCTAATTAAGCATGGCATAAGCAACTATAATCTCTAATTGTCATTGCAAACATGTTTAATCATAATAGGCTGAATCAGGAATGATGAACTAATCATATTTACAAAAACAAGAGAGGTCGAGTTCATACCAGCTTCTCTCATCTCAATCAGTCCATCATATATCATCATTATTGCCTTTCACTTGCATGACCGAACGGTGTGTATAATAATAATATTGCACGTGCATTCGACTAAGCTTGAATCTGCAAGCATTCAATTCAAGGGAGAAGACAAGGTAATATGGGCTCTTGGTTAAATCAACAATCATGCATATAAGAGCCACTTAAACATTTTCATTATGGTCTTCCGCTCGACCCCCAAAGGAAAGAAAAGAAATAAAACTATTTACAGGGGAGAGCTCCCAACAAGCAAAAGAAGAATGATAAATCTTTTTGGGTTTTCATTTTAATTACTACTACAAACATGGAAATTAAACTAACTATTTTTTTTGGTTTTCTTAAGGTTTATCAGACACACAAGAAGGAACTAGAAAAAGGAATTAAACTAGCATGGATAGTACAATGAAAGAGTATGAGCACCGACAAAGTGTGTGGACATGAATGTAATGTCGGTGAGAAATACGTACTCACCCAAGCTTAGGCTTTTGGCCTAAGTTGGTCTATGCCCATGGATCGCGGCTACTCTCCTATGTCGGGGCCGAGCGACGCACATTTCTCTCGTACACGTACGTGCGTGTGTGCGAGGCGTTTGCTCTAACTGAACCCGAGCGAGGCGTTGGGCTCTAACTGAACCCGAGCGATTGCACTGCAGGCTACGCGTTACTGAACCCGATCGAGCAATTCCTTCGCTACTGCTGCTAACTGAAGCCAATTGACGCTGCCTCTGGATGAACAGTGAGCGTTGCAGGGGGGGTTGGATGAACAGTGAGCAGTGGGGGTGGATGAACAGGACCCTGTGGCGTTGCCTCTGGATGAACAGGACCCCGATCGATCGAGCCGGTTGGGGCTGGATGAACATGACCCCGTGGAGGGCTGGATGAACAGCACGACCCCGTGGAGGGCTGGATGACCAGTAGACGGTGGAGGGGTGGATGAACAGTAGCCCATGGAGGGGTGGTTGAACAGGAGCCCGTGGAGAGGGGTGGTTGAATAGTAGCCGGTGGAGTAGCGCGCCGTGGAGGCTAGATGAACAGGAGCCCGTGGATGAACAGTCGCAGGTGGAGGCAGGAGGAGGTCGACGGTGGAGATGAACAGTATCCCGTGGAGTCCCGTTTTGCGGTACGCCACACCCCTCCCAATGAACATGACCCTCGTTATGATCGTAGCACTCCAACACAAGTCCGTTTCGTCCATTTTGTGGTACGCCACACCCCTCCCGATCAACAGGACCCCGTTTCGACCGTAGGTGGTCCAACACAAGTCTGTTTCCTCCATTTTGCGGTACGCCAGACCCCTCCCGATGAACAGGATCCCATTTCGAACGTGGCCGGTCGAACACAAGGCCGTTTCCTCCGTTCTGCGGAACACCAGGCCTCGTTTCCATCGCCTGTTCCGTCCAAGCCCTCCCGATGAACACAACGACGCATTCCATTCTGACCCAGCCGGTTGGCTCCCCATGAACACGATGACGACGTTGTTTCTCCATTCCGACCCAGCCATGTACACGAGCCCTGGCCGTACGTATGCACGAGTAGGCGTTCGAGACCCCGCCCGTATGTACACGTACGTGTCCGTATTTTCTTTCTTGCACACTGGCTGCTGTACGTACGTGTACATGCTACGTGCGCGCCTCTACTACGACACGTACGTGCCTCTACATCCACTAGTATGTATGTACACGTTCGCGACCAGAATGACAATGCTACGTACGCTTCGACCAGGTGGGTCCCGACTGTCAGGCACTTCCTTGCGTGCGAAGATGTAGCTAGTGGGTCCCAGCAGTCAGGGGGCGAATCGTTTTTTTGTTAGCTGGGCACACTTCCTTGCATGCGAAGATGTAGATGGTTGGTCCCAGCAGTCAGGGGGCGAATCAATTTTTTCGCGAAATACGGTGGCCTGTCCGGTGGGTCCCTGCTGTCAGGTGGAGGAATAATTATTTTGCGCGTAATAAGGAGGCACTTCTTTGCGGCCGTCGTGGACCCAACTGTCAGCCTCTCCACGT
Organism: Triticum dicoccoides; assembly: GCF_002162155.2. NCBI lineage: Eukaryota > Viridiplantae > Streptophyta > Magnoliopsida > Poales > Poaceae > Triticum > Triticum dicoccoides. The sequence continues at coordinate 27,074,514 of NC_041393.1, read as the reverse complement.
ACAGTACTCCGATGAAAGTTGTTCCTTGACCACGTTAACCACGCCGCGCAGAGAGCACTAGGGCGGTGGACGACGGCGAGGCCTAGGAAGGGGACGACACGGAGCCGGGGAAGACGCGGCAGTAGAAGCCCGCGCAGAGAGGAGTACGAGGGTTCACTAGTTCGGCTGCGGTGTAAGGCTGCCGTCTCCGCAGAATAACAGGGGGTGTGGGTGAGTAGAGGGATGGCCTGACCAGCGGTGGGAGTAGTAGGGGAGGTGAGGCCTTCGCGGCATCACATCCGGCCACGGGAGGCAGGAGCACGCGACACGACCGGCGCTGGTTTGGGCGGCTGGAGCAAGAAAACCAGAGGTTGAAGAAGCACTACAGCCGTTGGATGAACATCATATGGTAACAGGAGCTAGAACCGTTCAGATTGACTAAGTTGACAAAGCCCTCCGTCCCCGTCAACTTGGTAGGCCCACAAGTCAGCCTCCCACTATGTTGGGTTCCAGCTGGCAGGGGGAGTATTCATTTTTTTTGTGTAATAAGGAGGCACTTCCTTGTGTGCGAAGATAGCTGGTGGGTCGGACCTATCAGCGGGGGGCACGTGTTTTTCGCGAAACACAGAGGCCCTTCTGGTGGGTCCCAGATGTCAGGTGGAGGAATCATTATTTTGTGTGTAATAAGGAGGCATTTACTTGTGTGCGGTCGTGGACCCAGCTATCAGCCTATCCACGCACAGTCTACTTCCGATGGTGTCATTCGTTGACCACATTGACCATGCCGCGCAGAGCGCATCCAAGGTGGTGGACAACAGCGAGGCTCCAGACAGCAACGAGCCAGAGATGGGAAGACACGGGAGTTGAGTCACAGACGGAGAGGTGTACGAGGGTTAACTGGTTCTAGTGCGGTGTGGTTCGACAGTCGGTGGAGAAGAACAGGAGGTGTGGAGGGGTGGAGGGATGGCCTGGCCAAGAGCGCTTCATAGCGAAGCGTGCTAAGAAGAGCTGCTAGCAGCAGGAGGTAGGAGGTGTGATACGTCTCTGTCATATCTATATATTTTGATTGTTCCATGCCAATATCATTCAACTTTTATATACTTTTGGCAACTTTTTATACTATTTTTTGGGACTAACATATTGATCCAGTGCCCAGTGTCAGTTCCTATTTGTTGCATGTTTTATGTTTCGGAGAAAACCAATATCAAACGGAATCCAAACGGGATAAAAATGAACGAAGAATTATTTTGGAATATTTGGGATTTTCTGGAGGAAGAATCAACGCGAAACAGTGTCCGAGGTGGCCACGAGACAGGGGGCGCGCCCCCTACCCCTGGGCGCGCCCTGGGCTCTCGTGGGTCACCCGTAAGGCGGTTGAGGCTCTACTTTTGCCGCAAGAAAGCTAATTTTATGATAAAAATCTGGGCGAAAGATTCACCCCAATCGGAGTTACGGATCTCCAGATATAAAGGAAATGGTGAAGGGGCAGAACCAGAGAGCACAGAAACAGAGAGATAGATCCAATCTCGGAGGGGCTCTCGCCCCTCCCAAGCCATGGGAGCCAAGGACCAGAGGGGAAACCCTTCTCCCATCTAGGGAGGAGGTCAAGGAAGAATAAGAAGAAGGGGGCCTCTCTCCCCCTTGCTTCCGGTGGCGCCGGAGCGCTGCCGGGGGCCATCATCATCACGGCGATCTTCACCAACACCTCCGCCATCTTCACCAACATCTCCATCACCTTCCCCCATCTATATCCAGCGGTCCACTCTCCTGCATCCCACTGTACCCTCTACTTGAACATTGTGCTTTATGCTTCATATTATTATCCAATGATGTGTTGCCATCCTATGATGTCTGAGTAGATTTCTATTGTCCTATCGATGATTGATGAATTGCTATGATTGGTTTGAGTTGCATGTTTTATTATTGGTGTTGTCCTATTGTGCCCTCCGTGTCGCGCAAGCGTGAGGGATTCCCGCTGTAGGGTGTTGCAATGCGTTCATGATTCGCTTATAGTGGGTTGCATGAGTGACTGAAACACAAACTCGAGTAAGGGGATTGTTGCGTATGGGATAAAGAGGACTTGATGCTTTAATGCTATGGTTGGGTTTTACCTTAATGAATCTTTAGTAGTTGCGGATTCTTGCTAGAGTTCCAATCATAAGTGCATATGATCCAAGAAGAGAAAATATGTTAGCTTATGCCTCTCCCTCAAATAGAATTGCAATAGTGATTACCGGTCTAGTAACATAGTCAATTGCTTAGGGACAATTTCACAACTCCTACCACCACTTTTTCACACTCGTTATATTTACTTTATTTGCATCTTTATCTAAACAGCCCCTACCTTTTATTTACTTGTTCTTTATTATCTTGCAAACCTATCCTATCACGCCTACAAAGTACTTCTAGTTTCATACTTGTTCTAGGTAAAGCGAACGTTAAGCGTGCGTAGAGTTGTATCGGTGGTCGATAGAACTCGAGGGAATATTTATTCTACCTTTAGCTCCTCGTTGGGTTCGACACTCTTAGTTATCGAAAACTGTTGCGATCCCCTATACTTGTGGGTTATCAAGGCCTTTTTCTGGCGCCGTTGCCTGGGAGTCATAGCGTGGGGTGAATATTCTCGTGTGTGCTTGTTTGCTTTATCACTAAGTAATTTTTATTTGCTGTTCTTAGTTGTTCTGTATCTTTAGTTATGGATATGGAACACAAAATACCAAAAAAATTAGAGGTACTTGCTACTCATGTAGATGGGGTAACTCCTAAAACCCCCGCTTCTCATTATGTGAAAGATATTATGTACTATTTTGATAATCCTGAGAAAACCCCATTCAACTTTATAATGGGAGAGACCTTGGATCAACGTTAATACTTTAGGGATTATCGCTCGACACAAAAAGGGAAACTATTATGGGATCAATTTATTATGTTGCGTTGGTATGCCTGGGATCTATGCTTGAGATATGATATTACTTGTTGCTCTAGGATGAAGGCTCCACACCTTCCCTTTTCATACAAATTCCATGATAATGAAACCTTAGCTTCTTATGCTAATGGTAGATATGATTACAATGATGTGGAACAAATAGAAGAATTTGTTGCTTTTATGGGTGCTTATGAGATTGAATCTATGTTTAAAGCGTTTGACGACTTTGATGATTCAGTTTATAGGCTTGAAAATCTTGCTATACTTAGATATTTCTATGAAAATTATGAATACAATTACTATATTAATGCTTTTATGAAGAAAGTCTCCGCCGTCCAAGAAGAGACTAATATTTTGTAGGAAGTTATGGAAGAAGAAATTGATGAAACTGTGAGCTCATTGGATGAAAAAGATGATGAGGAGAGCGAAGAACAAAAGGAGGAAGAGCGGATTAGGTACCCATGCCCACCTTCTAATGAGACTAACTCTTCAACTCATACATTGTTTAATTCCCCTTCGTGCTTATCGAAGGATGATTGCTATGATGATTGCTATGATCCCGTTGATTCTCTTGAAATATCCCTTTTTGATGATGCTTGTATGCTTGTGGCCAAGATGCCAATATGAATTATGCTTATGGAAATGAACCTACTATAGTTCCTTATGTTAAACATGAAACTGTTGCTATTGCACCCACGCATGATAGTCCTATTATCTTTTTGAATTCTCCCTACTACACTATATCGGAGAAATTTGTGCTTATTACGGATTATATTGATGGGTTGCCTTTTACTGTTGCACATGATGATTTTGATAGATATAATATGCATGTGCTTGCTGCTCCTACTTGCAATTATTATGAGAGAGGAACTACATCTCCACTTCTTTATGTTTCCCATACGATGAAATTGCAAGAAACTGTTTATACTATGCATTGGCCTTTACTTGGTGTGCATGAATTGTTCTTTTATGACATGCCGATGCATAGAAAGAGAGTTAGACTTTGTTGTTGCATGATATATATTACTTTGTGCTCACTACTAAATTACAAATCATTGTTAATTAAAATTGGCTTTGATATACCTTGGGATCCGGGTGGATTAAATACTTGAGCACTGAATGCCCAGCTTAATGGCTTTAAAGAAAGCGCTGTCAGGGAGACAACCCAGAAGTTTTAGAGAGTAATTTAAGAGTCATTTATTTCTGTTGAGTGCTTTCATATAGTTTAAAAACAAAAAAAATAAAGATGGGAACCTAAAAACTTTTCGAAAAGGAAAGTGAAAGTGAGAAAGACAAGCATTGTTGAAGTGGGGAACTAGCCTTGAACTTTGTTCATGCTCACGGAAACTTTGTGAATCTTGATTACAGAAACTTTTCATCAAAAATAAATATCCCCTTGTACAATTCCATTGTATTATAAAAATAATGTGCCAAGGTTTGCCTTTAGGATGTTTACAATGCTTGTTGGTTTGTACGGTGCAGGACAGAAACTCTGGCTGTAGTGCTCGATTTTACATTTTTAACTGGAACGCCAAATGGTTCTGATTCCTTTTGCACTGTCTTTCTGTACAACTTGTTTATTTTTTATAATTTTGGTAGAATATTTGGGGTACCATAAATAGGGTGAGTGTTCAGATTGCTATGGACTGTTCTATTTTTGACAGATTCTGTTTTTGATGCATAGTTTGCTTGTTTTGATGAATCTATCAATTTATATCAGTGGATTAAGCCATGGAAAAGCTATATTACAGTTGACAAAATGCAAAAACAAGATATGAATTGGTTTTATACAATACTTAGAGTGGTGATTTGCTTTATTATACTAACGGATCTTACCGAGTTTTCTGTTGAAGTTTTGTGTGGATGAAGTGTCTAAGCGAGGAGGTCTCGATATGAGGAAAAGGAAGAGAGGCAAGAGCTCAAGCTTGGGGATGCCCAAGGAACCCCAAGTAAATATTCAAGGAGACTCAAGCGTCTAAGCTTGGGGATGCCCCGGAAGGTATCCCCTCTTTCTTCAACATGTATCGGTATGTTTTTGTATTCGTTTCATTTATGCATTATGTGCATGTCTTGGAGCGTCTTTTGCATTTAGTTTTAATTTTTCTTTTATGCACCATGCTGGTTGAGATAGTCCTTGGTTGATTTATAGAATGCTCATTGCACTTCACTTATATCTTTTGAGTATGGCTTTATAGAATGCTTCATGTGCTTCACTTATATCATTTGAAGTTTGGATTGCCTGTTTCTCTTCACATACAAAACCGCCGTTTATAGAATGCTCTTTTGCTTCACTTATATTTGTTAGAGCGTGGTCATCTCTTTTGTAGAAAGAATTAAACTCTCTTGCTTCACTTATATCAATTTAGAGAGATGACAGGAATTGGTCATTCACATGGTTAGTCATAAAATCCTACATAAAACTTGTAGATCGCTGAATATGATATGTTTGATTCCTTGCAATAGTTTTGCGATAGAAAGATGGTGATATTAGAGTCATGCTAGTGGGTGGTTGTGGATTCTATAGACACTTGTGTTGAGGTTTGCAAGTCCCGTAGCATGCACGTCTGGTAACCGTTGTGTGACAAATTTGAAGCATGGGGTGTTTCTTTGATTGTCTTCCTTATGAGTGGCAGTCGGGGACGAGCGATGGTCTTTTCCTACCAATCTATCCCCCTAGGGGCATGCGTAGTAGTACTTTGCTTCGAGGGCTAATAAACTTTTGCAATAAGTATATGAGTTCTTTATGACTAATGTGAGTCCATGGATTATACGCACTTTTACCTTTCCATCATTGCTAGCCTCTTCGGTACCGTGCATTGCCCTTTCTCACCTCAAGAGTTGGTGCAAACTTCGCCGGTGCATCCAAACCCCGTGATACGATACACTCTATCACACATAAGCCTCATTATATCTTCCTGAAAACAGCCACCATACCTACCTATCATGGAATTTCCATAGCCATTCCGAGATATATTGCCATGCAACTTCCATCATCATCATATACAAGACTTGAGCATTTATTGTCATATTGCTTTGCACAATCGTAAGATAGCTAGCATGATGTTTTCATGGCTTGTCCATTTTTTGATGCCATTGCTATGCTAGATCATTGCACATCCCGGTACACTGCCGGAAGCATTCATATAGAGTCATATCTTTGTTCTAGTATCGAGTTGTAAGTAAATAAAAGTGTGATGATCATCATTATAGAGCATTGCCCCATGAAAAAAAAGAAAAAAAAGGAAAGGCCAAAGAAGCCTAAATAAAAAAGGGGGCCAAAGAAGCCCACCCAAAAAGAAAAAAAAAGAAAAAAAAGAAAAAAAAAGGGGCAATGTTACTATCCTTTTTCCACACTTGTGCTTCAAAGTAGCACCATGTTCTTCATATAGATTGTCTCCTATGTTGTCACTTTCATATACTAGTGGGAATTTTCATTATAGAACTTGGCTTGTATATTCCAACGATGGGCTTCCTGAAATGCCCTAGGTCTTCATGAGTAAGCAAGTTGGATGCACACCCACTTAGTTTTCAGTTTGAGCTTTCATACATTTATAGCTCTTAGTGCATCCGTTGCATGGCAATCCCTACTTCTCACATTGACATCAATTGATGGGCATCTCCATAGCCCGTTGATTAGCCGCGTCGATGTGAGACTTTCTCCCTTTTTGTCTTCTCCACATAACCTCCATCATTATATTCTATTCCACCTATAGTGCTATATCCATGGCTTGCACTCATGTATTGCGTGAGGGTTGAAAAAGCTGAAGCGCGTTAAAAAGTATGAACCAATTGCTCGGCTCGACATCGGAGTTGTGCATGATGGGAGCATTTTTGTGTGACAAAAATGAAGCATGGCCAAACTATATGATTTTGTAGGGATAAGCTTGCTTTGGCCTTGTTGTTTTGAAAAGACATGATTGCTTTATTGGTATGCTCGAAGTATTATCGTTTTTATGTCAAATGATAGACTATTGCTTTGAATCACTCGTGTCTTAATATTCATGCCATGATTAGACACATGATTAAGATTATGCTAGGTAGCATTCCACATCAAAAATTATCTTTTTTATCATTTACCTACTCGAGGACGAGCAGGAATTAAGCTTGGGGATGCTGATACGTCTCTGTCGTATCTATAATTTTTTATTGTTCCATGCCAATATTATTCAACTTTTATATACTTTTGGCAACTTTTTATACTATTTTTTGGGACTAACATATTGATCCAGTGCCCAGTGCCAGTTCCTGTTTGTTGCATGTTTTATGTTTCACAGAAAACCAATATCAAACGGAATCCAAATGGGATAAAAACGGACGGAGAATTATTTTGGAATATTTGGGATTTTCCGGAGGAAGAATCAATGCGAAACAGTGTCCGAGGTGGCCACGAGACAGGGGGACGCGCCCCCTACCCCTGGGTGCGTCCTGGGCTCTCGTGGGCCACCTGTAAGGCGGTTGAGGCTCTACTTTTGCCGCAAGAAAGCTAATTTTATGAGAAAAATCCGGGCGAAAGATTCACCCCATCGGAGTTACGGATCTCCAGATATAAAGGAAACGGTGAATGGGCAGAATCAGAGAGCGCAGAAACAGAGAGATAGATCCACTCTCGGATGGGCTCTCGCCCCTCCCAAGCCATGGGAGCCAAGGACCAGAGGGGAAACCCTTCTCCAATCTAGGGACGAGGTCAAGGAAGAAGAAGAAGAAGGGGGCGTCTCTCGCCCTTGCTTCTGGTGGCTCCGGAGCGTTGCCGGGGGCCATCATCATCACCGTTATCTTCACCAACACCTCTGCCATCTTCACCAACATCTCCATCACCATCCCCCATCTATATCCAACGGTCCACTCTCCCGCATCCCGCTGTACCCTCTACTTGAACATGGTGATTTATGCTTCATATTATTATCCAATGATGTGTTGCCATCCTATGATGTCTGAGTAGATTTCTATTGTCCTATCGGTGACTGATGAATTGCTATGATTGGTTTGAGTTGCATGTTTTATTATTGGTGATGTCCTATTGTGCCCTCCGTGTCGCGCAAGCATGAGGGATTCCCGTTGTAGGGTGTTGCAATGCGTTCATGATTAGCTTATAGTGGGTTGCGTGAGTGACTGAAACACAAACCCGAGTAAGGGATTGTTGCGTATGGGATAAAGAGGACTTGATGCTTTAATGCTATGGTTGGGTTTTACCTTAATGAATCTTTAGTAGTTGCGGATGCTTGCTAGAGTTCCAATCATAAGTGCATATGATCCAAGAAGAGAAAGTAAGTTAGCTTATGCCTCTCCCTCAAATAGAAATGCAATAGTGATTGCCGGTCTAGTAACATAGTCAATTGCTTAGGGACAATTTCACGACTCCTACCACCACATTTCCACACCCCTAGGCTTTATTTACTTGTTCTTTATTATCTTGCAAACCTATCCTATCACACCTACAAAATACTTCTAGTTTCATACTTGTTCTAGGTAAATCGAACGTTAAGCGTGCGTAGAGTTGTATCGGTGGTCGATAGAACTTGAGGGAATATTTATTCTACCTTTAGCTCCTCGTTCGGTTCGGCACTCTTACTTATCGAAAACTGTTGCGATCCCCTACACTTGTGGGTTATCAAGAAGGTGGTCCCGGCGGCGTTGGAGGAAGAAGACGAGAGATTGAAGATGGATGTCGGTCGTTGGATGTAAATCCAACGGCTAACATGTCAGAATCATTTGTTGACTAAATTGACATCGACTTGCATTGGCTTTGACCTATTGGCCCACATTTCAGCCTCCAAAAATGTGGCACGTATTCAACCCATTTTTTTCACAATTTACAGTCTTTTTTTGCACGGTAGAATTTACAGTCAATTTGATCTTTTTTTTTCAGTTACAGTCCATTAGTTGGGCTGGGTGAACAAATAGTGTAGCTTCCATGCGGCCCATTTATTTTATTTCCTAAAAAATTACAGGCCATTTGCACTTTCTCGAAACATGATTTTGTTGGGCTGATTCTAATTATAATGTTGGGTTGGGCCAGCAATGTTATCAAAAAAGAAAAAGGGGCTGAGCATTTGTTATAAATATATTTAAATAATAAGTGATATTATTACATTCGTCCTTAAATCTTAGCAAGCTTTTGTACACAATCACTAGGATTTTCGTGCCAAAACAATCCAGGATTTTATTGTTATGAAATTATTTTTATAAGTTAATAAGATGTGGGATATTGTTTTCTTACATATGTAAGTATCTGTTAAATATACGATGACAATAAAAATAATATATAATAACATATAAAATAATTTAAATATATATAATATAGTTAGAAGGGAAACATAAGTTGGACCTGGCGTTCCTATTCTTATATACAAAAATAGAACAGACCTCTGCGTTTTCTTCAAAAAAATACATAAATTGAGCTGCCGATGTTTCAGGAAAAATAAAACCTCGGATGGGAGGTCCATAGGACGGTCGATACATGATGGCCCTCAAGAAAATACAACAGGCCTATGGACCTCCCATCCAAGGTCGTGGGCTACGCATGTTAAAAATGAAAGCCTAGATGGGGCAGCCCAAAACCCAGCTGATACTTGCTGCCCCAGTGATAATAAATGATACCTGCCAACTCACCAGCTTCGTTGTGAGTTTATCTCCTATAGTAACTACGTTGAAGCACCTAAAAATGTAACTATGTTGACAAACCCGTGGGCCCCAATTTCAGTATAGCATTAGGAGGAACATTTTTTCGATGAGGCACTTGCTTGTGTATGGCCATAGACCTGGTGGGTCCCGACTGTCCGCCTCTCCACGTACAGTCCTCTCCAGATTCCTGTCGTTTGTTCAGCATGTTCACAATGGCAGACAGCAGCGTCGCGGCGAGCGCACAAAGGTGCAGGATGGGATCCGACCACCTGAGGAAGTGCCTTATTATTAACGAAACTACTAAAATAGCCTAGTGGCCAAGTGACACTACCCGACAGCTGTTCCGCCCGGGTTCGATTCTACCTGTGCAGGGAAAATATCTCCAATTTTTTTGCCTCTGCCTTTATTGACATGTGGGTCCCCATTGTCATCTACACACACCACGTCCAACACTTTCCAAAACTTTGTCTCTCGTTTTCTCTGTGTTTCGCACACTCGACATTGTGTGGGCATTTTGACTGTGCATCATATGAAGATGTGCTATGCATGAATGTTGATCAACATGATGTTAACTGGCTGGTAGTTCCGTTTTCAACCATGAATAAAACTTCCAACATGATTGAGGGAGTTCCGGACTAGGGGGTGTCCGGATAGGCGAACTATCATCATCGGCCGGACTCCAAGACTATGAAGATACAAGATTGAAGACTTCGTCCCGTGTCCGGATGGGACTTTCCTTGGCGTGGAAGCCAAGCCTGGCGATACGGATATGTAGATTTCCTACCTTTGTAACCGACTCTGTGTAACCCTAGCCCTCTCCGGTGTCTATATAAACCGGATGGCCTTAGTCCATAGGACGAACAACAACAATCAGACCATAGGCTAGCTTCTAGGGTTTAGCCTCCTTGATCTCGTGGTAGATCCACTCTTGTAACACACATCATCAATATTAATCAAGCAAGACATAGGGTTTTACCTCCATCAAGAGGGCCCGAACCTGGGTAAAACATCGTGTCCATCGTCTCCTGTTACCATCCGCCTAGACGCACAGTTCGGGACCCCCTACCCGAGATCCGCCGGTTTTGACACCGACATTGGTGCTTTCATTGAGAGTTCCTCTGTGTCGTCACCGATAGGCTCGATGGCTTCTTCGACCATCATCAACGACGCAGTCCAGGGTGAGACCTTTCTCCCCGGACAGATCTTCGTATTCGGCGGCTTTGCACTGCGGGCCAATTCGCTTGGCCAACTGGAGTAGATCGAAAGCTACGCCCCTAGCCGTCAGGTCAGATTTGGAAGTTTGAACTTCACGGCTGACATCCGCGGGGACTTGATTTAGCTCTGCAGCCGGACAGTACCCTGGAGGCTGCACTCGAAACCTCTCCGATCTTCAATTCGGAGCCAGCTGCGTAGATCGAGGACGGATGCCTAGACACCGCCTCGGGGGCTGCAACCTCTACGGCGATAGAGCCGAACACTGACTTTGTCCCTCATAAAGCTCGTGACTCCGAGGCGCCGGACTCCTCGCCGGACTCCGAACCTCCCGCCCCCCCCCCCGATCGAATCTGATTGGGCGCCGATCA
>NC_041393.1:27039176-27063160 GCF_002162155.2 Triticum dicoccoides | reverse complement strand
CCGATCATGGAGTTCACCGCGGCGGACATCTTTCAACACTCACCTTTCGCGACATCTTGAGTTCGCTAAAGTATCTCTCGTTATCAGGAGAACCCTGGCCGGACTGCGGACAGGATAGTTGGGATGCGGACGACGAAGAAATTCAAAGCCCACCCACCACCCACTTGGTAGCCGCTGTCGACGATTTAACCGACATGCTAGACTACGACTCCGAGGACATCGACGGTATGGACGACGATGCCGGAGACGACCAAGAACCAGCGCCTACTGGGCACTGGACAACCACCTCATCATATGACATATACATGGTGGATATCCCAAAAGATGGGAATGGCGAAGGAACAGAGGAGGATGACCCCTCCAAAAAGCAGCCCAAGCACCGGCGTCAGCGGCGCCGCTCTAAATCCCGCCACAGCAAGAATGAAGACTCTGGCACCGGAGACAATAATACACCGGACAGTGCCGAAGACAACCCACTCCAGCAAGATGCAGCGCAGGAGGACGGAGACGCCAGCCCTTATGAAGGAGCGGCAGAAGAAGAGGCAGAGGATTATACGCCTCCCTCCGGAGACGAAGCGAGCCTCGACGATGATGAATTCGTCGTGCCTGAGGATCCTGTCGAACAAGAGCGTTTTAAACGCAGGCTTATGGCCACGGCGAACAGCCTCAAGAAAAAGCAGCAACAGCTTAGAGCTGATCAGGATCTGCTAGCCGACAGATGGACTGAAGTCCTCGCGGCCGAAGAGCATGAGCTCGAACGCCCCTCCAAAAGCTACCCTAAACGCAAGCTGCTCCCCCGATTAGAGGAGGAGGCTTACGAACCCGCATCACCAGGAGACAATACGGCTGACCGACCACCCCGTGGTCGCGACAGAGAGGCCTCTAGGCCCTTTACTAGACCCGTACCCCGGTATCGCTCGAAAAGCACACGGCCACAGGGGAACACTCCGGACTTGCGAGATATATTGGAGGATAAGGCAAGACAATCAAGATCGATCTATGGATCACGTGGGCGTCCCACGATATGTGATGACAACCGTCGCACCGGACACAGTAAGTCCGGTCAGGCCGAACAAAATAGACCAAGCTCCCTTGAGCTCCGTCGTGATATCGCCCAGTACAGAGGCGCCGCACACCCACTATGCTTCACAGATGAAGTAATGGATCATCAAATCCCCGAAGGGTTTAAACCCGTCAATATTGAATCCTATGATGGCACAACAGACCCCGCGGTTTGGATCGAAGACTATCTCCTTCACGTCCACATGGACCACGATGACGATCTTCACGCCATCAAATACCTCCCCCTCAAGCTTAAAGGACCAGCCCGGCATTGGCTCAACAGCTTGGCAGCAGAGTCAATTGGATGTTGGGAGGACCTGGAAGCCGCATTCCTCGATAACTTCCAGGGCACTTATGTGCGACGACCAGACGCTGATGACCTAAGCCACATAATTCAGCAGCCAGACGAATCGGCCAGACAATTCTGGACACGGTTCCTAACCAAGAAAAACCAAATCATCGACTGTCCGGATGCGGAGGCCCTCGCGGCCTTCAAGCATAACATCCACGACGAGTGGCTGGCCCGGCATCTAGGACAGGAAAAGCCGAAATCCATGGCAGCCCTCACATCACTCATGACCCACTTCTGCACGGGTGAGGACAACTGGCTAGCACGCAGCAACAACCTCAGCAAAAATTCTGGCAGTCCAGACTTCAAGGACCGAAATGGCAGGCTGCGTCGTAACAAAAACAAACACCGCATTACGGCGACAATATTGAGGATACGGCAGTCAATGCCGGATTCAGATGCTCTAAACCCGGTCAGCGGAAAAAGCCATTCAAAAGAACTACTCCGGGTCCGTCCAATTTGGACCGAATACTCGACCGCTTGTGCCAGATACACGGCACCCCCGAAAAGCCAGCTAACCACACCAACAGGGACTGTTGGGTATTCAAGCAGGCAGGCAAGTTAATTGCCGAAAACAATGACAAGGGGCTGCATAGCAATGACGAGGATGAGACCCAACCGCCGAACAATAGAGGACAGAAGGGTTTCCCCCCACAGGTGCGGACGGTGAACATGATATACGCGACGCACATACCCAAAAGGGAGCGGAAGCGTGCACTCAGGGATGTCTACGCGATGGAGCCAGTTGCCCCGAAGTTCAATCCATGGTCCTCCTGCCCGATCACTTTTTACCGAAGGGACCACCCCACCAGCATCCGCCACGGCGGATTCGCCGCACTGGTCTTAGACCCAATCGTCGATGGATTTCACCTAACCAGAGTCCTGATGGACGGCGGCAGCAGCCTGAACCTGCTTTACCAGGATATAGTGCGCAAAATGGGCATAGACCCCTCAAGGATTAAACCTACCAAAACGACCTTTAAAGGCGTCATACCAGGTGTAGAAGCCAATTGTACAGGCTCAATTACACTGGAAGTGGTCTTCGGATCCCCGGATAACTTCTGAAGCGAGGAGTTAATCTTCGACATAGTCCCGTTCCGCAGCGGCTATCATGCCTTGCTCGGACGTACCGCGTTTGCAAAGTTCAACGCGGTGCCGCACTACGCATACCTCAAGCTCAAGATGCCAGGCCCTCGAGGAGTCATCACGGTTAATGGAAACACTGAACGTTCTCTCCGCACGGAGGAACATACAGCGGCTCTCGCGGCAGAAGTGCAATGCAGCCTCTTAAGGCAATTCTCGAGTCCGGCCGTTAAGTGGCCGGACACAGCTAAGCGCGCCCGGAGTAACTTACAACAAGACCACCTGGCACGTTCCGAGCACGCGTAGCAGTGCGGCCCCAACCCCAGCTCCTGCGAAACGTTCCAAGCAGGTCCTTCACGTACACCATTACGCTCTGAAGATACCATGGACATGGGGAGAGGGGCACGACCACGATAAACCCAGACTGCGGCTCAACCACACCAGGGGCTCTCAAGTGTGTCGTTCTTTTTTCTTTTCTTTTTACCTTTTATTTTTTACCCACAGGACTCCGTTTGTCAGAGGCCCTGTCCGGCAGCAGAACTGCCGAACTCACGATGCAACAGCCAGGGAAGGATAAAGGCTACAACGAATATACAGGTGGTCTCCATTACGAGCATTTTTATACACCAATCTGCAGCCTACCCCTGGAGGGGGACATGTTTAACAGTCCCATCCCTTGCTTATCACACTATTTGTATCGTTCTGCATTCGTAGCAGCACTTATTGAATAAAACAATGCAGCACCTTTTTGCTTATAATTGCATTTCTTTTTCATACATATGTTCATTCACGACATGTTGTGTCCGTACACTTTGGTACGGCTAATATACACCAGGGGCTTATGTTTCCCGCATTATGGTGTGATGAGTCCAAACACTTTCACAAGTGCGGCACCCCGAACTTATAGCACTATATGCATTGGCTCCGAATCATGTCTTGGGTCAATAGTTGGGTTTGCCCAGCTCCCATGTTTTGGTACATTACGTTCCGTTATATCAGCTAAGGTAGCACTGGGAGAACCACTGCGATTGCGCCCCAGTTGAGTTGGGTTAACGCCTCAGTGGAGAAAGCTAAAACTGACCGTCATGATGATGCGAGAGTCGGTCGCTGTTCGAGAGGTTTTTTGCGAGTCTTTAAAGACTTATGCCGCTTAGGGCAAGGAGCCGGATACTGTCCGGCCAAGGCGTGGATAGCGCCCCAAATTCGGCCTTCCGAAGGCTAGGGGCTTAGCCGAAATTTAAAATTATAGAATTCTATGGCTAAGTGAGAGTGTTCAAGCATTATAAGTCCGGTTGCCTTGTTCGCTGTGTTGAGCGCCTCCCTAGATGGACCCAAAAATGGGAACAAGAGCGCTCAAGTTTATCCCGAACACCCCAGCACTCGTGGCATGGGGGCTGAAGCCGACGACTTGCCATCTCTCAGATTTGATAAACAGCCGCACAGAAGGTAATATTTTAAATTAACAAGCGTTGCTTAGCGCATATGAACTAAGTTTTCAGCGCACAGGATAACAAAATGCGAGTCTACTCAAATATTACATCTTTGGAGAACTCACCCGCAATAGTGCGGGCGCCCTTCAGAACACTCTTATAATACATCTCGGGCGTGCGATGCTCCTTGCCCTCTGGTGGCGGGTCCGTCACGAGCTTCTGGGCATCCATCTTGCCCCAGTGCACCTTTGCGTGGGCAAGGGCCCGACGGGCACCCTCAATACAAGCGGAATGCTTGATGACTTCAACCCACGGGCACGCATCCACCATCCGCCGCACCAGGCCGAAGTAGCTCCCAGGCATGGCCTCCTTAGGCCACAGCTGAACTATGAGGCCCTTCATGGCCTGTTCGGCCGCCTTGTGGAGCTCGACCAGCTGCTACAGCTGGTCGCTAAGGGGCACCGGATGTCCGGCCTCAGCATACTGAGACCAGAAGACCGTCTCCGTCGAGCTCCCCTCCTCGGCCTGGTAGAATGCGGCAGCATTGGACACGCTGCGAGGAAGATCTGCAAACGCTCCTGGAGAGCTCCGAATTTGGGTAAGCAATAGATAATTAACACTCACATGCTTACTTTGCATGAAAAATGCCTTACCCGCTGCCATTTTCTTCACCGCCTCAATCTCCTGAAGGGCCTTGTAGGCTTCGGCCTTAGCGGCTTTGGCACTCTCAAGAGCCGTTGCAAGCTCAGACTCTCGAGTCTTCGAGTCACGCTCCAAGCTCTCATGTTTTTTCACGAGATCCTGGAGCTCTTGCTGTACCTCCGCCACCCGCGCCTCCTGTTTCTCTCGCTCGGTGCGCTCCGCGGCCGCATTGCGTTCGGCCGCGACCACCGCCTCCTTTAGGGTCGCCACCTCGTTAGTGGCCCCTGCAATACCCACGTTATCCTTGCTATTTTTCTTGCAACCAAATCCTTTTCTGTAAGGTACAATTTTCATAAGGTATTACTCAGCTTCTTTTTCCTCGAGCTGCTTCTTGGCATGGCCGAGCTCGTTCTCGGACCGCTCAAGGTTTTCCTTCAAAGTATTGACCTCCGCAGTCAGTGCGGCGGAGGTCAGCAGCACAGCCTGCAATCCCATATTGACATTTTTTATGACTCCTGCGTTTATCTTTCTAAAGATCCTCAGTCCGGCTTTTCTTTCCGAACACCAAACCGAGCATCAGGGGCTACTGTCTATGCGGTACCATTTTACATATATTGAAATTCTTACCTCAAAGCCTGTTAGAAGGCTGCTGCAGGCTTCGGTTAGCCCGCTCTTGGTGAGCTGAACCTTCTGAATCACCGCACTCATAACAGTGTGGTGTTCCTCTTCGATGGAGGCGCCGTTAAGCGCCTCCAGCAAATTATCCGGCACCTCCGGTTGGACGGAGGTAGCCGGCGTCGCGGTCTTGCCCTTCTTACGAAGGGGTCGCCCGCCGGACTCCGGAGCCACTATGGCCTCCGGGGCTGAGTCCGGTGCAAAGTCCGGGAGGTTGTCCTGTGACACCTCCGGGGCCTCCTCCTCCTGGTGGGTCCCTTCTTGGGATCCCACTTTGGCATCGTCTGCGGCACGGGGGGTGGAGGCAGTCGGAAGGGAATCCATATCCGACGCACCCAAGGACCCGCTCGATGAAACGGGAAGATCATCCTTGGGCGGACTGCAGGGTTGTGTGCGGCATTAGAAAGACATTATGTGGCGAAAAGAAAAAACCTTGAAGTTATTCGGGAGTCCGGATACTTACGATGTCGCCAGGGGCTTGGCCCTTGGAGGCCAGTCCTCGTCGTCGTCACTGGCGTTGGCGGAGTAGTCTGGGGGAAGAGTTTTTCCCTTCTTGGACCCTTCGGCCTCCCTTGTTGGGGAGGCCTTCCTTTTCTTCCCTCCCCCCGCTGGGGGAGAGGCTTTTTTCTTCTCCTCCTCGCCTTGGTGGGAGGAGTCGGCCTCGGATTCATCATCCGACAGCACCTGAAAATGGGAGCTCTTCCGAGTCCCCGTGGCCTTCTTCTTGGCCTTCTTCTCCGGCACCACGTGGGGTGCCGGAGCTAGCAGCCCCGTTAGATGGGCGTCCGCTGGCTCCTCTGGCAATGGGGCCGGACAAATAGTCCGTTCGGCCTTCGCCATCCAGTCCTGTCAAATGTAAAGGGAGTTTAGATCCCGCATAGAGTCAAACTATGGAAAACAAGTGGCTAAATCACTTACCTCGTCAGCTGGACGCTGCGAGCGGAATCCACGATCTTCGGTAGCGGATGCGGGAGCCTCGGCGCCCTTGAACAGCACCTTCCAGACATCTTCGTACATAGTGTCGAAGAGCCCGCTCAGGGTCTGGTGCTGCGCCGGATCGAACTCCCACATGTTGAAACCCCGTCGTTGGCACGGGAGAATCCGGCGGATGAGCATGACCTGGACTACGTTGACAAGCTTGAGCTTCTTGTCCACCAGCTTCTGGATACAGGCTTGGAGTCCGGTCAGCTCCTCCGAATTCCCCCAGATCAGGCCACTCTCTTTCCAGGAGGTGAGCCGTGTAGGGATGCCGGATCTGAATTCGGGGGCCGCTGCCCAATCGGCATCACGCGGCTCAGTGATATAGAACCACCCCGATTGCCACCCCTTGATGGTTTCCACGAAAGTACCCTCCAGCCATGTAACGTGGGACATCCTGCCCACCATGGCGCCTCCGCACTCCGCTTGGCTGCCCTTCACAACCTTCAGCTTGACACTGAAGGTCTTGAGCCACAAGCCGAAGTGGGGCTGGATGTAGAGGAAGGCCTCGCACACGACGATAAACATAGAGATGTTGAGGATGAAATTCGGGGCCAGATCATGGAAATCCAGGCCGTAGTAGAACATGAGCCCCCGGACGAAGGGATGAAGTGGGAAGCCCAGTCCGTGGAGGAAATGGGGGACAAACACTACCCTCTCATGGGGCCTGGGGGTACGGATGAACTCTCCCTCGTCGGGGAGCCGGTGCGCGATGTCGCTGGACAAGTATCCGGCGTCGCGCAGCTTCTGGATCTGCCCCTCCGTGACGGAGGAGGCCATCCACTTGCCTCCCGCTCCGGACATAGTTGGAGAAGGTTGAGGTGAGAAGTGCGGACTTGGGCGCTGGAGCTCGAGTTCGCGGAGATGGATAAGCCAAGGAGGAAGAAGGCGCAGGTAAAAGGGTTGGATCTTTATCCCCTTATATGGGCGGACAGAAACATGCGTCCCCACCGGCCTGGTAAAACTCGCTTATCTCCCAAGTGTCACAATCAATGGCGCGGTTGGGTTACCCACGTCCGTATTGATGGGAATCCCGGAATAAGGGGAACACGATCTCTGCTTCAACAAGACGTGCCAAGGAAACCGCTTCGCTAAACGCGCTAAGGTGGAACAATAAAAACAATTTGAGTAAAGGCTTGGAAGTGGTGTGACGTCACGCCGCAGAATACGTCAGCCTATTTTGAGAGTACTTTCATATCTGAAATTCAAAAGACAACACAAAACACAATTCACAACCTGCAAATACTGACAACCCTAAGCTCCTCCTGACAATTCACAACCTGCCCGACTATTGGGCTGGGGGGCAGTCCCCTCCTATTCCTCGGCGGCAGATAGCCGCCCCGTGAGACGATGTGAACGGCGAGGGAGAGGATGGAGGGAATCGTCATCAGGCCAACTGCTTTTCTCCTCTTGCAGTTGGGTTCGGTCGACGAAGACTCCACCGGCTCGCTCTGGCAGGACACCCTCACAAACGGCACCTTGTAGATGCTCGATCCATCAATCTCTGGTGGATGCTCCATCTGGAATCAATACTCCCACCACTGCTCCCTCACGATCGGATTCGGTGAATCTGTTTGTTCCATGGCCCAGAGGAGCAGCTCTATGTACTCCTGGGCGACTCCCTCCGGGAGTATCGCCGCCTTTTCGCTCTGTTGCAGATATTTGGCCATGGATGTCGCTGTCGCCGCTAGTTAGTCCTTGTTGTCAAACCAAGACTGTATCTCCAACATCCTAGCTAGCTTCACAGGGTCGCCGTCTGTGATCCTCACGTATCGGTTATACTCCTCCATCGATCTACTTCTCCACAACACCTTCACTCGCCGGTGGTGGTTTTTGAATGGAAGAGGAGAGGAGCAGCGCTGGTTTTGGATTAGAACGGGAGAGGAGCGACGCTGGTTTTGGACTGGAACAGGAGAGGAGGGGAAGTGGTTTTGAAATGGAAGAGGAGAGGAGCAGCACTGGATTTAGATTGGAACAGGAGAGGAGCGGTGGTGGTTTAAGAGGAGAAGAGCGGAAGAGCGGTGCTGGTCTTGGAAGTATTTTTTTTGTTGTTTTGCGTATTTTGGGTCAAAGTTTGACCACGTACTGTATTTCATAAGCAAAATGTGAATGCATGTCACCAAAAATTGTACCGTATGGTTCGTATCTGAATGTACTTTCAAATTATATTATTTGCAATGTATAACATATATTTTATGTTCGAAAATCATGGTCAATTATGACCCAGAATAAAAGGGAGACTAGTTAATGTGGGGTCACTTTCTTAATTGAAGGGTAAATTGATTTTGATTTTGATCATGTCACAGCGCGCCGGCCCTCTCATGCAATCCTAAAAATCGCTGCTGCACGCTCCCCTCCCTCTTCTCCATTGCAAAACCACCTCCTCTCCTCTCCATCATCTCCATTCCAAAACCACAGTCTCGCCTCTCCCTCTTATGATCTTCTCCATTGCAACACCACCTCCTCTCCTCTCAATCATATCCATTCCAAAACCACCGTCTCGCCTCTCCCTCTTCTCTATTGCAAGACCACCGTCTCTCCTCCCATCTTCCAAAGCTAGCACCGGACCACTCAGAAGGACATCTATGGAGAGGATGCAACAGTGAATCAGGAAGATCACCGACGGCGACCAGGCAAAGTTAGCCAGGTTCAAGGAGATCCTTACTTGGTTTGACAATGAGTGGGAGATTTCGAGGACGGTGCAGGCCACGTGGCAATGTATGCGAAAGAGCGAGATAGCAGCGATGAGGGCGGTGATGTACATGTACTCCTCGATGGCAGTCACGCCGCAGTCCTCCGAGTTCATCGAGTATCTCCTCTAGGCGATGGAGCAGACAGATTTGCCCGAGGCGACAGTCAGGCAGAGGTGGTGGGTGTACAGGTCGAAGGTCAAGCACCCAGAGGATAACGAATCGATCGAGTATGGTGTGCCGTTCGTTAGGGTGCACAGCCAGCCGGAGCCACAGGAGTATTTGTTCTCCCACCACAAGAGGAGGCCGGATGCCGCGACGTTGCTTCCCCGCCGTTCTCCACGGTTCCCTCGATGCTTGCCTCGTTTCAACGGCGGCGGTAGGGTTTAATGTAAGCTTCGCACTAACCTAATCTTCCACCTGCTCATGCTTACAATCAGTGTGACAGCTAATGAAAATCATGCTTACAATCAGTCTCCGAGTACTACACCAATCACCCTAAAATAGCTCTGGACCTTTGGGTCAAAGTTGTGAAACAGTGTACAAATAAAGAAAAATATATTGGTGCTTCTTTCAGAAAAGAGTACTCCCTAGAAAACTGCCAATATAAGCTACTAGTATTTGGTTAGAGGATTTGCTGCTGAGAAAGATCTGTCCACAGAGAGCGCCACACATCCCACTGGTGGGGGTGGATGCCAATGCGTGCATGCAACATAGTTGGTGTCGGTAATTTTCACTTGGCACACCTCGCACTCTACATATATGCCAGTTCCATACGTACATTTGTGCAGTTCCACCAAAATGCAGTTGAATAACCCTGTTTGCACAGATAATGAAAAAGCATGATTACATTATAGTGGCACTAGTTGATGAAACACACAAAATAAATAGAAGAAAATATTGCGATAGTATCATAGTATGCCATGCTGCGAGGGCGAGATGGGCCCTGCTACGCCTCATACGGTACGCCTCATACTGGAAATCATCCCAAGTCTCCCAGATACACCTTCTACAAGTGATGAACATCAGTGTACAGCGGTAGTACAAGGAGGCGCCTTGAGACATTCAAATCTCTATTTTTGTACAGATCAACTAAAATTAAGCACCCTAGTTTGCAGAAACGCTTAAACATTAACAATGGGACTAGTTGATGAAACATACATTAACAAAGAGAAGCACTTTCTTTATCTACATTGGAAATGAAATGATAGAGAGGACACTCGCTCTATTTTAACTGTATTATTACTTCATTTTATCAGTGACACTAGGGTTGAGCAGGTGGCAAACGAGGTGTACCGTGCGTCGCAAGGATGGAGGCCGGGGGTGCTTAGACTGGGATGCTGAAGCTGGCTCTTTCAGTCACCAACATGGATGATTCAATTCATGGGACCTTTTGCTGCAGTTCACCTAAAATGAAGCAATGTCCCGTGAGCTAGCAGCTTCTTCTTCATTTTTTTAGGAAAAGGGCTCCAGCCCCGGTTCCATTTCCATCAGAAAACGAAACCCACAGAGCTTCTTCTTCATTAGTTGCAATAAAATTGAGCAACATCAAGGTTGGTTGTGAAGCTCCTGGAATATTCAACTAAAATTTGGATATCATTTGTGCAGTTCAACTAAGATTGAGCGTGAAATGTATATCTCTGTTTGCACAAAAAAGGTGGAAAGGAGGGTGACTAACAAGTGATGAAACATGCATCAAATGAAAAGAAGCACGTTCCTTATCTGAATGGCAATCCTACAAGGACGGTAGCAATTTCTAGAGTAGTGGCATTGCTAGATATTAGTGTGGGCATTAGGATGAACTATGACAACCGTTAAATACGACATTACTTTGGGCACGGGAGAGTAGGCGGACCAGGACAGTTGCATTTCTAACGAAAAGAACCAACTTATCTTAATCGGAAATTTAGCAGGACATGTAAAAGAGTGCTATTGATTCATATTACTGGAGGCATTACATTGAAAACAACATTGGTTTAACGTGTCCTTAATTTTAACTGTGCGACTGCTACATTTTACCAGTGGCATTACATAAGAGTGGCTCGGGGCAACAAACATCAGAATAGGATATCTGTGTTGGTCCCATTTTTGTTTGGTATAGCCACCTTATACTATGAGAGGCTAGCAAATCTAGTGCTGGACTTACTCTGTTGACTTGCCCCCCAGTCCCCACTTTCTTTCCTTTTTCAACCAATAGATCGGGTTTATATTGAGTTTGTACTGCGTTTCCCTTTATTTCCCTATTAGACCTAGAGACCAGTTGGATAGCCAGTCTCTGCTACTTTTCGCCCCCATTATTTCCTCTTTCGACCAAGTCCTAGATTCAGGTAACAAATCCTCCCCCCCACCCCCTTTCTTCCTTGTTTGAACCAAGTAGTACTAGATTCGAGTGCATGAACTAGTTTTACCTCTTAACCGTAAAAAAATAGGTGGTTTTCAAACAGCCGATCGATCCTATCTACGAGGGGGCCTGAGAAATAGTAAAAGATACAAATGCAGCGACGTCAGGAGCTCGGGAAGTAGAGCAAGACTAGTTTCGAAGGAAGTTATACCTGATGGTCACTGGGATGTCGCTAGGTGGGTGGCGGGAGGCCGGATCTGCCCACACTACGGTAGCAAGGAAGAAGGGGTCGGAGGCCCTCCCTCGCCAGCACTGCTTGGGAGAGAATGGCAAGGTAGGATGATCGGGACGCGCCAGCAGTTGGTAAGAGCCGTCGCCGAGGACGACCGCGTGGACGTTGCACCTTCTCACCTTCCCCGACAAAGAGGATCTGGCTGGATCTAAGACCAGCAGTGAGCAGAGAGAGAGTGTGTGGCCACTGCTGTCGTGTTTAGATCTGGAGAGGACGAGACAATGTGAAGAGAGCAACACTAGCAAGCAAGCGCGGAGGCTCCTGCCTATATAGTGGAGTACTAGTTTTCTTTTGTCTACTGGAGCCGGCTTGACCTTGTCAATGACTGTTGAGAAGTCTTCATGCACGTGGCCCGGAGGCGTAGTTGTCGTCATTTTGATCTGAAGCACCGGATTATAACATATAACACAAAAAAATGCCACATGACAAGAAATCGTAACCTCACTGCCCAAAGGAGACAACATGAATCAGGAATGGACAAACTATACGAGGAACAAAGCTCAAATTAAAGATAAACTCGTAGAAAAGGGCTCCATCGATAGATGTCCTAATTAACATAGCCGGCTTGACCTAGATGGCAGCCGAGTAGTCTTCGTGCATGTGCCCCCAATGACTTGCCCAACTCAGTTGTCACTGTTTAACCGTCGCAGTGATCCGAAGCACATGATACCTAATTTTGCGAGATGATAAGAAACCTTTTTTTAGATTTGTCACCACAACTACAGCCATGTACAACACAAACTGCCCGATATGTAGACGATATCCAATCCAGGCGTGTCTGCTGGAGTCTGGTCACATGCATGGACGAACTGATCTTCCGTGTCTTGTAGGGATCGTCCAGGCACCAACGCAGTATGACACTTCTCTAGTACTACTATCGCTCGTCTCCCTCTGCTATTAAGTCACCCGACTTGCGGGGCCGGGGAGTGTGCCTATGGTCGATTCTCAATTGCGGTCCCACATGTGTGTGCAAACCCAATATGACATGCGTTTCATTCGGAGAGCAGCATGCCAGACCGACCGACCGTCTGGGGTGCGACGCGAATGCGACGGGCGTGCTGTATACTCCATACATGTGTACCACCGTTTTCTAGAGGCTTTGCTCCATGGTGCAATCCATGGATACAAAATTAGTATACTGTACTATTTAAAAGTCGAGGGCGGGGCTTTTCCTGTGCGGTAGGCAGGGCAGTTCCGCCTAGTCGGTTCGACAAAGACGCGAGAAGATGAGGGAGTAGGCTGCTGCAAACGTAGGGCTGTGTGATTTGACGGCGAGTTACTGCTGGACAGGTGGGGCCCCGTGATTTGACTTGCCATTATCATTTTAACTGTGGCGCTACGACCAACGTGAGTCTCCTGATTCCTGACTACCTCCATACAGGTGCCTCTCCCAATGCTCCACCATGTAGTAGAGGCTGGCTCTTGCATGAGAGCCCACTCTTCCACTTTTTCCTTCCGTCTCTTTCCTCCAGATATGCAAAAATGCCATGTAAGCCTTATACAATGCTAGGTGCTTAGAGAGATGCTTAGAAAAATAAACCGGATTTTTTTGAAGCACTAGTGCTTATTTCTACAGAAGAGACGCCTAACTAAGTGTCTACCCTATACAAATAAGCACCGGTGCTTAGAGAAAGTCTGGTTTATTTCTCTAAGCACCTCCCCTAAGCACCATCCATTGTACAAGGCCTAAAGCGCACTATTGTACTTACTTGCTCCTACATGTGCTAAGCTTGCCACATGGGCATAAAGTCTGATGTGGCAAGTTAATCAAGAAGAGAGAGACTAGTTTGGTGACCCAAGGAAGAAATGGTGCTAAGCGCGTGTACCTAGGTGAAAAGACAATTTTGAGTCTATAGCTAATTAAATGAAGCAAACTTAGCAACAAAAAACTAATAAGCACACCATTTCATTGGAAGAGGTCACTCCTTGGCAAATGCAATAAATACTACTCCCTCTGTCCCATAATATAAGAACGTTTTGGCACTACACTAGTGTAAAAAATGTTTTTATATTATGGGATGGAGGGAGTACGAAGAAAGAGATAGAGGGAAGTAAAAAACACTTATAGCCAACCTTATAGCTAACCTTGTTGTAGTATGAGTGACTAAGTGATGACTATGTATGACATGCCAACATCAGATAGCCCAACACACCGTGTTAAATCTCCAAGGGAGCGACCGTGCGAGCGACGCGATGGTCGTGGTAGGCGCGACCATGATACGGGCTGCTGGCAGCCCTTGGATCTAAGATCAAACGGTCCCATGCTAAGTTGTTGAAAATTTGCAGAATAACCCTCCAGTATAGGATATTCACCCATAGGTCTAGAATCACGCCATGCAACCGTTCGATCTCAGATCCAAGGGCTCTCGGAAGCCCGTACCATGGGAGAATGGAAATCCACTGCCCTGCCGTTCGCACGCTGGTAGTTCGCTCCTACTCGTCCCTGCATGTCCTTTAATATTACGGCGGTTCGCTCCTAGTCGTCCCGTCCTTTCACATTACGGTAGCTCCACTAATCCTAACCCTCTTCCTAAATCCATGGCGTCCCAAATATCCATGATCGGCGGTGAGTACAAGGTTAGAACCATCACCGGCGATGAGTTCGACGTCATCTACACCCGTTCTTCCGCGATGGTGAAAGGATGCCTTTCTCGCTTCAAACGCATGTTCAAAAACTCAGATGATGAGTGGGTCGCTGGGCTAGATGTTGAGTACACCACAGTCCTGGGACCAGAGAAGGATCTAAAGGACGAAGAGAGGAAGAAGCCCGCCGTTATCCCACTATAAAAAATACACTTCCATGATGATACGTGTTTGTCACAATAGGTCGCGTTTTTTGTCATGCATGTACATCCATGACGATTTTATGACAGAATCAAGATAGTCATACATGTGCTGTCGTAGAAGTGTTCCATGACATTACCAAAATTATCATCACGGAAGTGTACACTTCCATGATGATAAATCACGCGTCACAGAAGTGCTTTCATCAAGGGTGACTGACACATGGCATCCACGGTAACGGAACACCGTTAAGCTATCGGGTCGGGTTTTGGATCTGATAACCTGTTAACAGCCCCGACCAATGGGGATTTTCCACGTGTAAAATCATCATTGGCTGGAGGAAACACGTGTCGGCTCATCGTTGGGACAGATGTCAACCACTCATTGGACAGAAGGCGCCTATGATACGTCTGCACGTGGCACGGCCCAACAGAGGCCCATTCCTGTGAAAAGGCCGGCCCGTTTGACTTGGTCAAAAGGTGGTGGGCCGGCCCATGGAAAGCCTGTTAATGCTCTGTTTGCATATAGCCCATTTACAGCCCGCTAACCCAAGGCCCGTTACGCCCTATCCCAATTAGGCCCAGTAGCGTCATCTGGGCCATCTAATATGATTCCGGCCCATTTTCACTTCTGGCCCATGACGTCTTTCGGCCCATATGAGGCCCTTTGTAAATCTTGGCCCATTAACGACCCGCGGTGAAACTGGCCTGTGATGAACAGTGTATCACTTTACACCCATTAACGGGCCGTGGTGAAACTGGCCCGTAATGAACAGTGCATCACTTTATACCCATTAATGGCCTGTTATTCCATTGGGCCATTTCCAGCCCATGTTATCTTTCGGCCTTCTAAGATCCCATTTATTCTTGGGCTCATTTCCAACATTTTCTTACTTACGACCCGTTACTGTCATTTTCTTCTTGTGGGCCAAATTCAGCCTGTGGTTACAATCGGCCCATTTGTGGTCCGTTAATACGTTGGGCCATCTTCATAGCATCATCAAATACGGCCTATTAACAATGGCCCGTTATGGTCGGCCCATGAATGGACGATTCCAACTCTAGCCCGTTTACGGCCATAATGCGGCCTGTTATTGGCCCATGTTTGGCCAATCAATCATACTCCCCGTATAAGGCCCATTGATGATACAACCCATAGAAGGCCCATTGTTTCTATGGCCCGTAGAAGGCTCACTTTTTCTATGGCCCATAGAAATCCCACTATTTCTACGGCCCGTAGGAGGCCCAGTGTCACTATAGTAAATATTAGCCCATGGTTATTGTGGCCTAGTTTTAAAAAATTGGTTATTGCAGCCACTAGCAAACCGTGGAAAAAGAACTGCAATGACTACAAGCAAACAAATAAACAAGACAACAAGGAAATAAATAAGCAAGCAACTTACGCTAGGCTATCATGGCTATCACACATATTACATCCACGGGGCATGAAAGTTCGCCACCAGTGCAAATAAACGCGCCGACAAAAGAATATACAAAACTAAGAGCACTTCAGAAGGCACTAGGCCTGGCCAGGTCAGGCCCCCCAAACAGCCGAAGAAGCTGAGTAGACCACAGTTGTGTCAACGATAGATGCATCAACACTAGATTTATGGCATGATGGTGCGCACTGCAGTCCTCTGACATCTTCATTGCATCTTTGACTTCAAGTCAGAGCTGAAATGAAGCAAGCCTTTCCGCTTTAAGTTGAGACTGAAGAAGTCGAACTGATTAAGGCAGCGATTGCACAGAGGTTGCCTCACACCTGCTGGTGAGTAGCTTCAACTCACTGTCTTCATTAAGACAGGACCTTCGGGTCATCTCACTGTCCTCAAGATGGTTTGGCTCACTATCTTCCCTAAAGTTCTACCTGGTGTAAGAGATACGACTCTGAAAGAGAAACAAGGAGACAAGTAACAGGTTTCACAGTTGTATAAGCAAATAAATGGAGCTGTTCTGCATAAGAAACATGTTTTTACAACTACAACTTGAAACTGGTAGTTATTGCAAACATCCAATCAGATGTAAACAGCAAAGCAAAAGCAGTGGAGGAAATGATGCCTATCCAAATCTATACTAGAACAAATTTTGAAGGCTTGAGAAGGATGAACTTACATTACATGTTAACACGGGCTGGACAAAGCCCTTCTCCATGTTGATGGAAGGATAATTCAATAAATTCCCCGAAGAAAATTCTTTATAAGCGTTGCCATTATTATACATTTTGCTAAGAGTAAATATAGATCAAATAATATTGGAAGAAACAGAGGATAATGAAGCTCAGGTGCAGACTGATGATACATAATCAAATAGCTATTAATTAAGTACATCGTTACAAGGCAAAAGGGAGAGAGGTACTGACAAGAGAAATGTAGAGCCCATTATTGTTTTGAGATCGTATGATCCTTTGAGCAAGGAGATTCATCTGAAATTAGTATTCATACAAGAGAGAAGGTAAGGCACAAGCAGGATTTTAGGAGTTCAAATTTTGAATTGATATCATAGATAGTACCTAACGCTGTGCTCCCAGCTGTTCTAATAGGGGTTTGGCCACTGGAGTAGGGGTAAAGTGTGGTACAGTTGGGCCTGTGTTTTCTGTGGCTGCTGATCTATCTGATTTAATAGGTATCACTACCTTTTCCAAATACCTATATTGTACTCCTTGAGGATCAGCACTCACCCTCTTCCTTTTGGACATCTATTACGAAAGAACAACATTTGACTGAAAAAACATAGTGTGACACACATGGAATAGGTACAGAAAATGGATAGGTATGGCAGATACTCATATACGATGCTTAAACTAAGCATATGGTGTAACAAAGTAGAAGTAATGCAAGAGGTCATATGCAAAATATGTGCGACCAATACAACTTTGCAAAGTTAGAGCAAGCACCTTGATGGGTGAATAAGATAGGCCATCCTCCACCATGCCAAGTTTGTTAGCCAGTGGATTGTTCCGCAATATTCCTCTCGGGCGCCCATTCTCATATTCATTTTGATAATGTTCAATATCTGACATGCATGAAAACATAAAAACAAGTGAGATTTTCTTTGTAATGCAGAAGTGATTCTAATCCAATACTGCCTCCCTATAAACCCCTTTGTGCTATCTATGCAATTCTTTTAAGAGATGCCATGCATGCTGTAATTTGTTGTGTGCATTAATATAATGTGGCCTACTACTCAAAATATGAGAGCTCCAGAAACGATGACACTTCGCAGATGACAGCTTCAACATAGTAAAGAAGAACAAGTCGACCTGACCTGACAGATTCAAAATATACTAAGGGAGAACAACTCGACCTGACCAGTCGACCGCAAGAGTAGAGTATCATCTTAAAGAAGAGCCGAAGAGCAAGCAAATTGAAGATATTACAAGTCTTTCAATACAATGTCGCTTGGCCACCCATGATGAACCAGAGCGCATAGAGAAAATATTATTCTTTCCGGTCTCTCCATATGTGGCTCACATGCATTTCGAAACTAAAGTAGGAACATTTAGCTAACCAATTAAACATCTCTCAATTTTACTAATATCAGCAATAATATCAGATATGAATTTGTACAACTTAGCTTGTTTAGCTAGATGGGTGGAGCAGTGCTATTACGACACGAACCACGTAGGCTGATTGTGGTCATCATAAAATGGGGAAAACATAAGCATGATGAGTACAATGTTGACCGTGGCAGTGGGATGGCAGATCTGAAGCTGCAAACCGCGCAAAGGGTAGTTAGCAACCGATGTTTGCTTTGAAATAACAACTAAGATTTGGTATGGACAAGAAAGTACGGTCAACAAGTGACAAAGAAATGCAATTATGCTATCTCTCTATATGTCGCGACATGCATTTGGAAACTCAAGTGGGACCGTTAGCTAACCAATTAAATGTGTCGGTTAACTAATATCAGTATCATATCACAATCATATTTGAAAAACTAAGCTTTCGAATTCTGAGTGTTGTATTGTTTAGCTTGAAGGGTGGAGTAATGCTAGTACGACAGAAAACACCTACGTAGATAATAGTAGAGTAGATAAAAAGGGAAAACCCTAAGCATCAACAGAAAAATCAGGAAAGTGGAACTAGCTGGACCAGTGGGCGGCTCACATGCTTTTCGAAACGAATATAGGAACATTAGGTGACAAATTAAACATTCTCTATTTTAGTGATATGAGCATCATATCAGATTCGTATTTCAACACGTAAGCTTTGGGTTGAGGTCTTGAGGAGCAGTGCTAGCACGACATGAAGCACCTACGATGATGGTAGTGAATATAAAGGAGGGAAACCATAAGCTTTACGAGTATAGTGCCCGTGCCATGGCAGATCTGAAGGTGCAAACCGGACAAAGCTCCTTCGCAACCAATGTTTTCTTTCAACTAGCCACTACGATTTGGTACGGACAAGAAAAGTACAGTAAACAAATTACGATCTATTTTCTGGGTGAGATCAATAACTTAAGCACATATGGGAGAGTACCACCTCTCTTGCGACGCCGTGTAGGCCTATGCTGATATGTTGAGGGTGCTGCAGGTGCGATGGATATCGGCGGCGAGGAAGAAGACATTAGACGACAGACAGCCGGGTCGGGGGATATATCCTATTGCGGTGGACGAGGCGGTCGTAGGAGTGGCAACGGCAAGGTGGACGATGGCACCGATGAAGCGAGAGGAAGCGATGAAAGGATCCTGGTCCAGCACCGTGGATGAGAGACGTCCATCTCTTGAAGTGGACGACGGGGTAGGGGTAGCGGCTCCGGCAAGGTGGAGGATGGGGTGGCGGACGGAGGAGGCTGGCCGCAGTGGGAGGTTGTCGTGCCGCCGACGGTGTATGAATGGGGAAATGGAGGGGAGGGGGGATCTCAAACTTTGGGACGCACTTCTCTGAAATGGGGGAAAGTTATGAACTTATCCCCCGTTTAAAAGTTTGGACATCGCGTCGGTTGGGGATAGGACGGTAATCTCACATCTCCCAAATATTTGCCGGTAACTATTTCGGGCGAGGAGAGGGTGTTTTGCCGCCCACGGTTGGCGCCCACGGTGTATGAATGGGACTGACAGGTAGGGCGGTTGTGTCATGTCTGATGGAAGTTACACATCTGCCCATATTTAACATATTAGCCTACATCGATTTCGGACGAGGAGAGTTTGTTTTGCCGCCCACCGTGTATGAATGGGGAAATGGAGGAAGAGACACATGTCTTTCAGACGAGCTTGAATCAAATGAGCTTTGCCGCCAACGTTTGGCACCCACCATGTCTGAATGGGCATAGAGGTCGTCGTGTCATGCCTAATTGAAGTTACTATTCTACCCCTATCGACAACAGTGTAAATCCGGTCGATAAGGATGTCAAGTGTCAGGGGTAGACAGTAATTTCCATCTCGCAAACACTTGCTTTGGGCAGCCCACAAATTATAGTGGGTGTTTAGCCGCTTCGTTCAAAACTTGGGAGAATTAACATTCACGTTTGCCTTGCGCCCTGGCAAACTCAATTCAAATCCAATATGTATTCGATTACAAATATCCACAGATAATTCTACGTTTTGTTATTTATTTCTTCAAAACCACAACAAAGATTTATTCCACCTTTATATATGATTATGATTTAGAAATGCCGTGATCTTCAAATTCAGTAGGTTGGATACACTCTGAGTCAAACAGTTATTTCATCCAATACAATATGCTCACACGAAAAACAGTTCACCTTATGTCAATCATACACGTACTGAGGATTACCTCTCCTAAAAATAGTCGGATCAATACAAAACATGGACAACATAGGGGGTCTTGCAACATAATCCATTCAGAGACATGACACAATATGCAAGTACAATAATCTAATGACAATTTCAACTGGTATCTAAAGAAGAACCGGGATTACTTTGGGCTTCAGATAGCAGAAATAACAGGACCTCCTCTGTCTTCAAATGCAACATTCTTACTTCCTCCAATTCTTGGGTTGCTTGCATAATGTGTGTCGCTAATTCCGTAATTTCCAGCCTCAAGATAAAGATTACCTCATTCATGGCAGCCACACCATCTCTTTCTGCCTCTAGTAGAGCCTCAAGCACTATAATATCTATGCTCAGACTGTTCTCCGGCGGTGTTGCCTCTGAACTGCTACCATCTGGTAACATGGATGGCGCACTGCTTCCACATATAGATTCTGGGGTTGTACATTGTGTCCTAGTGTGAACGGCATCCTGAAAGGTTTCCGCTGGACATAAGTAAGAGATAGTTATCGTATGATCCAGGCAGTAAGCTTACATGGTAAACGACGGATGAATTATTGTTGAGCATGGCAAACTATAATTAAATGGTTCAAAGCAGCATCAGCCGAAAAGAAATTAAAATGGTAAGATGAAACTAGGGATGTAAGTGGCAAATAAATGACATCCGCCAGTCCCATCTAGTTAGTTTTTGCTACCTCCCTAGTTCATTTTCCTCAAAAAACAAAAACTCTTTTGAACTATCATACCACTAGTGGACTTTAATCGGGATTACACGGGACCCAGTTGACATCCCTAGTTGAAAGGGAGTGTACCACCGCTATATTTAAGTTGCGAATGCATCTAAGCAGTTGAAATAATCTGAGAAAGCACTTAACAGTGTGGCCTCATATAAACTACAAAGACAGTCTTGTGATGAAGTTGAGAGGAAAAGTTAAGGACTCAAATGAAATAGTCATGCATTTCTTTACGATAGTACAGCAGACACTGCTGACATATTGGCCAACTCGGGTATAGCGTAACAACAAACAAGCATTCGAATCAAGCAATACAGCAAAGCAGACAACTGAACTATTTGTAATTCGGTAGGATTACAGGTTGAGGGCACAAGCCAAGAAAGCAGCCCACTCGCATTACATTTCACATGTACTAAAACACACTGGATTACCATATGTTGCAGTGAAGCCTCGCTGTTGTTGCAATGTTCTTTGAAGATATCTTCAGCATCGCGTGGTTGCAAATCTAGTTGTTGTAGTTTATTCTGCACCCTCTATTTAGGTAAAATTAATTTTAATCGCATGCACTGGTCCGAATTGATCATCTATGCTTCATCTAAACTAATGAAAGAAGGGTGTGTGCATACACGACAATATATCTGCTTCCCTCTATTTTTATGCTTGTTCGAGGTGCCAACCCCAAAAGAACAGCTTGATGGGGTTGGCAGCTCAATAATTAATAGAAGCATCAAATTAGTCATGCAAATTGGGAAGATCAAGAACACACAAACAAGTAAAAGAGGCTCGGAGCAGTGATGTAATAGCTAGCATCATAAAATGTAGGGTAAAACGAACAAAAAGAAGCGAAACCACATGCTAGTTTGCTGATGTGTAATTAAGCATAGAGAACATTAAGCAGTATGATGGAACCAACAAGTGGCATCAGAACAACACCATTATCATAAATATAGCATTCAAGAAGTAAAATAGTAGGCAGTGATATCTAGGAAGTACAGTACTACTTAGGACGAAACTAAAGCATATTAACTATATGTGCACTGGTATGTAATTTAGCACATGTAACATGTTCACTGCCAGAAGTATGGCCCTGAAGAAATTCAATGGTGCGGTGCTTATGCTAGGAAAGTGAACGTAGGCACCGGCCGTTGGATAATAGTACCTGATTCTCGGCAGCGTATGGGTATCGTTGTCATACTTGATAGCTAAGGATCTTCGATGGTGCTCGTGTTGCGGTTCAGTTTGGGCCGGCTGTCATCATCGGTGAAGCGGCTCCGGTGCTACGGTTGCGGCGCCTGTCGACATACAAGAAAGCTCATCTATGGTAAGTGAACAGTTGCATGATAAAGAGAAAAACCAAAGGAGTACAAATCGAAATAATCCGATGAGGCTGCGGCGTCGGTAAAGCAAGGCCGGTGGAGTTGAATATGGCGTCCGTGGAGCGGGTCCGGTGCAGTGGACGAAGGCTTCGGCGGGCACGTTGTACAGTGCTTTCGGTGAGGCGGATCTATTGCAGCGAACGAGGGCTTGTATGAAGGGCCAGCGAAGGGGCGGACGAGGGAGTCAGTGAAGGCCCTACGCTGTGGTGGACGAGGGCACCGGTTAAGCAGATCCGGTGCGGTGGACCATGATGGTAGTCAAGGAGATCTGGAGCGGTGGACAAGCCAGTCGTTGAAGCGGCTTCAGCGAAGTGGTGAGTTGGCAGTTGGGGGTTCGAAGGTGCGGAAGGTAGATCCGGCGGGGTGTGAGGTCCACCGCTGCGGCGGAGGACTAAATTCAGCGTCTTGCCGAGGTTGGGGGGGGGGTCGGGGAGGGAGGGGCTCTAGGGAAGAATGTTGGGGGCAAAGAGGGGAAAACAATGGAGTTACCAAAGCAGTCCTTTTCCATTCATGTGGCAGGGGTTAAACAGGAATATCGCAGGGCTAAACTTTCAGGCGCGTGATATTTCCTTTGAGCGGGAAGTTTGAAAGCTTTTGGCGCCTAAAATTATAAGTATTCTGCTCTCGTATGGCCGACTATGATATCATGGCCGACAATTTGTTTGTTTTGCACGCAAAAAATGTGCAAATTTTGAAAATCATTGTCTCAAACTCGAAACTTAGATTGTCCATTCAATTCAAATATGGTTCATTGATCTAGTACAAGCAAATACCATCATACGGTCCAATTCAAATGAAATTCCAAATGTGTTTATCCTAAATATGATGACAAAAGCAAAAATGTGTTTGTGTATGAATAAAGTGGATGATTATAAAGTTTGAACATGCCCGTATGTGTATATCTCTAGGGTTGATATATGAATTTGAAATCATGAAATCCCGGCTTAAAAAATGTACCTCCGTTTAAATGAATTACAAAAGCTAATGATGGAGTCGAATTCCAAAATTCCAATCTTAGGTTTGTAATTCCGGTACATCAAGGTATATCGCGCATGTTCAAAAGTATCGTTATCTCATAGTACAAACTGTGAAACAGATTGATCAACCATGAGTGCACAATATCTCAATTACGCTAAAGTCCCTCAAATATAGACAACTCACTCTTTATCTGAAGTCAACCCCCCACCACACACACACACACACAAAATTCATTCTCTCCCCCAAACACCAACACACTAGCACAGTAACACCCCTCTCTCTTGTAAAGTCCGGACCCCAATATAGGTCTCTATCACTTTGTCTCTCAGGCATGCACACATCTCTTCCCTCACTCTCTAGGTCTCTCGTTATCTCTCTTACCCAAGCACACACACTATGTCGAGTGTATATTTCCCATACACACAAAACGTCGCCGCCAAACGTCTATCTCCCTAGTTATGTGGTTCTCGCGCACTCACCTCACACACCACCCCCACTGCAAACAAGCACACTTTGTCTCCTTGTGCACCACTCTCCTCTTTCTATCTCTCCCACATGCGGACCCGCCCCAGCTCCTTCCCTGTATACATATATGTCGTGACTCTTTCCATAGCTCCCTAATGTATCATCGTTCTCGATTTCGCACATTTTTCTCTACACCATCTATTCTAGATCTCTCATGAAGTCCCTATCACACACACGATGACTCGCTTCCCTTGCGTCTCCATTCATAGGCCAATTTCGGACAACATCAACATTGTCTCCCTATCTATACGCCATTTATGCACACAAACGACCCCTCTCGCCTCCACTCTTCCTCTCTCTCTCTCTCTCTCCCTC
>NC_041393.1:26962389-27039023 GCF_002162155.2 Triticum dicoccoides | reverse complement strand
CTACTACACATGTCACACCATTCCCCCTTCCCTTATACTAGGTTTACATCATCAGTGGTCTCTCTACTCCACATACACTCTCTCCCTCTCACACACAAACGCATGCACAAACACACATAGACACGGACAAACGCCTGTTTATCTGGATCCTCATCTCTCCCCATGTCCGCATGTGTATCTCACACACTCACTCTCTAATTATGTATATGTGTCTCCATGTTACACAACACAAAGCCCCATGTACATGTCTCTCTCTATCCTCCACACACATAGACACAAATAATCTGTTATCATTGCCTCAGTATCTAACATGTCACACACGCTCTCTCTCTCTCTCTCTCTCTCTCTCTCTCTCGCAAACACGCTCAACAAGGATTTCCCCGTGAATAACTTACCATCTATTCATCAATAGTCGTGGCAGTACGTCGAACACGAGATGTGAAAAAGAATAAATCTACATGTGCTTAGACCACCTAGTATGACTACTAGGACTAGAGCAAGCCAAAAAGCATTCCACCGTCACCCCCTCCTTATCGGTGATGGGAAAATCTTTGTTTTACACAGTCGAGAATTCATTGTGCTAAGGCCCCACATGCCGAGGCGTTGAATAGAATCTAGATGCTAGTTTATGGAAGCAAGTATCGATAATACGTTTGTATCTCCATACTTATATTTCTTCTCTTATAAAAAACCGAGTTGGTGATGATGGTACATGTGCCATCTTGCAATATAGACCGTCTGTTCTATATCTGACGGATGGAAATTACACTAAAAGATACCCGCACCCCTCTCCACATTTGCAGACAAGGCCTTCCCTCGTTCATCCTTATCTCCAACAAACCTCATTATTGAGCAATTAAGAAAGGAAGCCTCTGGAACAAACTGGCATGTTGGCCGCTGCTGGCGTCGTCAATCCCCATGCCTCTGCTCAGTACGACCACCAACCACCACCACACCCCACTCCTCTTCACCTTATCTCATATTTCTCGAGATATCATTAATTTTTACACATGGGATTACTCCCGCAAGGGTCAATCACAACAAGTGTTTTATAAAAAAATGCATCTTGATGTTCCGTGCAATGCACAGATCTTGTTAGTACTCCTACACAAGACTAAGTTGGTGATGCTGGTGTGTCTGCCATCCATCGTTTCTAACCATTAGATCTACATCTAACGACTGTGAGGTAAGTTGTTTCCTTTTCTCACCAACATCCCACTTGTCTACCAATTTGTAGAAAAACCCATAATTAGTATCTTAAAACCAACCACATCCCTCCCTGACCTCACCAAAACAGCCCAAGGAATATATTCTAATTGAAACATAATATATCTCTAGTGACATATGTATATCAAAATTAGAGTGTTTTGTACCAAGTTTGTGAATAAGTAATATTATAATTATGATTCGTTGCAACGGACATGAACACTGCTAGTATTTCCAACCATGCATTTTTTCCTAGTATTCCATAGTTTCGAGTTTTCCATCAAGGTATTAGTCACTCATGGTTGATATTTACTTTCAATCATGTACACATATGCACTATGTAACTAGCCTTGCTTATTGGCTTACAAAGCTTAACTTTCAGTCCTACTTACAATATGTAGAGTATTTAACAAAAAACTACCACTTTCAACCAGCCCTAGGAAGAATCTATTGTACAAAAAAAAACAAAAGCATACCCAAAATTTCTTAATCCACGCCAAAAACTACTACCTAGTACTCCTACCGATTAGGTTCGTTTAAACCCATTTATGACAGGGTTGGCCCACACATCTGTGCTGATGAGGCAGCTTAAACCAACACATTCTGTTTGACCCTTGACACGAGGGACCCACATCTGACCTTCTATCCTGTTATTCCCCCTCAAATCATTATTTTTCGTGAACATTACTTCAAACAGTACTAATGCATGTTCGTCGGTGGCGCCGGTGATGAGCGAGTTGGCCGCCGCTCCGCCGGATGGGCCGGACGCCGCGCTGGCCTCAGCACGTTTTGGTAGGCTGGCCCGAGCGTGACTCACGAGCGATCAAGCCGCCGCGCTGGCCTTTGTTCGAGCCAGATGGCTGGCCTTAGCGCGGCGCGCGCGAGCAAGCTGCCGCGCTACCGTGCCAATCTAGCTAGAAAACCTTGTAGACAAGCAGCTAGATGGAGCTATCTTGGCTAGCTAGCGGCCGCGAGCACCGGACGGAGCTGGCATCCGGGCTGCCGCAACATGGGCTCCGCACTGTCGGCGGTTTTGACCTCGCCTTCTACCGGTGGCGGTAGCTGCGTCCCATGGCCGAGGATGACTAGGTGGACGGGCCGGAGGTAGGAGGTCACTCGGGGATTTTTGTGCAGACTGACATGTAGGTCCCACAAGTCATAACGCCCGGTCGAATAGAAGGCGTTGACTTAATGGGAGACATGGGCCCTGTCAGAGGTTCGAGTTAGATTCTAACCCTGAACTAACTCTAACCAAAGTGGTGTTTGGATGGCAGGGTTAGATTGACAACAAATGTATCCAAACAGTGCCATGGGTTGAAACGTGCCTATAATGGCACTTTGTAGAGTAGTCATTTCTTGGTAGGCCTGGTTGGTAAGAGCATGTACAATGGTTGATAAGGTAGTCTTATCTTTAGTCTGCCACGTATGCAAGTGGTAGTAGTTTCTTGGCATTTTAGTGGTTTCTTGCATTATTAGGGGTTTCTTGTAAGGAACAATGTACGTAGTACTAGTGACAAAAGGCGATTCTAGGTTGTGTTGTACTCCAACGAGTACTACTAGTGGTCGCGGGAGTGTATTCCTCATTTTTTGGGTTCGATCCCGGCCGAACGCACGACGTCCTTTTTTTTAAATAGTACTACTACACTTTGCTGCGAGCCAATATTTTACACGGGTAGTTTGAGTTTTGAAGTCAAACGGACGTGCGGCCCCACAATCTGGGTGCACTGGATAGCCTAGCCATGTGAACGGATTTTCCTTCCCAGCATCCAATGGCTCGTGTGCGCGCCCTAGCCGCACCTTGCTTGCAACTTCCTCATCAGCTAGTAGCATATTTAAACTAGCGCCTCCCAATTAATCCCGAGGAGCCGGAAAAGCCTGGCAGGGCATTGGGAACTGTGCAATATGGCTCTGTACGTAAAGTGCTCTACTACTACTCTGTAGCTTGTGGCGTTGCACGCATGGACTTCACTCCATTATCGACTCTACTATAAAAGAAATTCCTCTTGACATGTTTTTTTTGAAACGGAGGCAAAAGCTTTGCTTCATCTCATTCATAAAGAAGGAACTACTAACAAAGTTTGACGTGATCCATTACACCTCCACAAATGGAAGCGAAAAGCCTAGTCTCGCTGTATCAAATAACTCAAATGTTCTGCCCCTGCAGTAACCGTCGCTGATAAACAGGCTGCTAGTGTGTGCATGAGAGGAGCGGCTGAGTAGGCCAGCTACGTGAGAGGAGCGGCTGAATAGAGCACCGAGAGTATCCACTGGGCCACTACGTAGGTGTACTTTCCCTGCATTGATAGTAGAGCGATGGTTCTAGAGAACAGTAGTACCCTCCACTTCCAACTATAGCTCCTTGGCCCTGAGATTCAAGAGTTCAAAACTGGTGCACTATACTAGACTAGAGTAGAAGTACAATACATCGCACTACTAGTTGAGAAAAGTAGTACTAGTACTGCTATAGTACGAGTACGTACTCCTCTGTCACATAATGTAAGACGTTTTTTCACACTAGTTGGCGTGTACAAAAAATGGCAAAAACATACCCACAATTTCTTAATCCACACCAAAAACTACTACATAGTGCCAAAAATTTCTTACTAGTGCTATTATTTACAGTATAATGCAATCCCATAACGTTCCATAATGCTAGTACTAGTAGTAAACAATAGCCTCACCCCTTCGCTGAGGAACGATCTACAGTTGGAAGGGACGAGGCCCTGCGGTTACTACGCTCTTATCTCCTCCTCGCCAGTTCCCCTCCCCCCGAAGAGAAGGCAGTTCGTCGCTGCTCCCATGGATTCGCCAGGCGGTTCTCCTCCTTGTCGGGGCTGGGAGACCTTGGACAACGATCCTCTGGGAGAAATCGCATGCCACTCCGACGTCCTCACCGCCGCAAGACTCAGTGCTTCCTGCACCAACTTTTTCAAGACGCTGCTTAAACAGGCTTGGGAAAGGCCATGCTTGTTGGTCTTCCATGCGTCCTCGAGGAGAAGGTTATTCTATGGGACAATCCTTCGAACAGTCCACCGCTCCCTAGCCATGGTTGCATGTTGACTCCGCTAGAGTTGCCGACATTGAGAGGTAGTCGGATTTTGTCCGATGAGCAGGTCAGTAATGGAGTTTGATCATGTAGTACTTAGTTATTCCATTTCCATCCCGTAATTTCTCCGCTGCCCATCGTCTTATATATAGGTCTGGGTCGGTGCCAAAGAAGATTGGCTTGCATACCTCCGGCCGGATACCACCATCATTTTGCACAGCATCCATAATAGTGCGGCCGTTCTGGTAGACCCCTTCTCCACCATTGGGAATGGCCTTCCAGACTAGCTGGGCTTGAATACGTATGATGATGCCTACATGAGATTGAAGAAGATAGAAATTGCGGACCCACCGACAAAGCGATGCGGCTACGACAATTACTATCTCATCGCGGTGTTCGACATAAGGATTGCCATCAATGCAAGAGGCAGTAATGGCAGAGGCTGGAGCATGTTGGCGGCGGCAGATTTGTACCCCTACACGTTCTAAGACACCGTGCGCCATCTAGGCCGCATCTTTGCGGTGACAAGCCAGGGGACTTGTTTCATATGGTTGCCATCCTACGGTACGGGAGATTACAAATGGAATGCACAAACCATCATTTGCATCCCTAATGGTACTCCATTATTTTGCAGGGACCGGTCATCCCCCGATCAAAGTAAGATTGTCGATCTTGGATGTGCATTTGCATCCGCGATTCGGTCTAACCTGGAACCTTGTAGCTGACTTTGGCATATTGGGATCAACTATCTTAGGAGTCGTTACCCATGGTACCACTGATGTGCAACATGGTCACACAATCTACCACGATCGGACTGTCACCATCTACCCAGGTATTCCATTTTTTAGCCCTCTCGCCTTCTCTTTCATTGTTCTACTAGTAGTATACTTAGTAGTACTAGTAGGAGTACTTTTGACCTTGGAGGACGCGTATAGTTAGCTAGGCCCTTGAAGACTTGAACCCACTAGCTGCCACCATTTTTGTTTTCCCATGTCTTACTATCTCATCCATGTAGCCAAGAGTGGTTATATATAATAAGCCGGTTATTTTACTTCCTCTATACCAGAGTAGTACTATTTACTGCACAGTATTACTGACCGCCATATTTGAGCACAACATTATTATGCATGGACCTTGACTATGTACGTCACCATGTGTCCAAATCTGAGATGCCGCGTGCACCGGATGAACGACGCCAAGTTCGACCCCCATGATGCTACGTGGGTGCCGAGGAACACTCTTGGAGAGTACTCGCTTTTCATCGGGGACAGCTACTCCATTGTGAAGCGGATTCCACCTTCCGTGCACGACACAGAAGGCCTGCCGTTCATGAAGCATGGTTGTGTCTTCATTGCGCACTGCCGGATGAACGACATGCTGGGACATGCTATCCCTGATTTATGCCGCTCCAGCTTGGATGAGTCTCCATCATGTGGAACCGGACTAGAAAGCTGCGACAATGATTCCCGTTGCCCACCACTATGGATCGTGCCATCCATGAAGAACACCTAGGACTGGAACCTGGAGGAGGACATGTAGCCCATCTATAACGTGTAAGTGGAGTATGGTAATTGTGAACGATAGCGCTGTGAATATATGTAGACTAGTCATGCACAAATTTATCACATGAATTGGAGATGAACTTGTGTGGCATACTGGCATTTGTCCTTTAGAATTTATTACTAGTAAATGTGTTATGTGTATGTGCAACTTGTGTGGTTGTTGCACGGGCTCCAACACGCTCTTTGAGAAAAAAAGGTGGCACAACTTTGGATATACGTGACGTGGCGGCATCATACAGTAGCATCATTCGCTATAGTTGTAGTACACTCCTACTAGGACGACAACTCCTATAAGACCCTGCGCTTGGCTCTTTGCCTCTTTGGGAGGTTCAACAGTTCGTACTCATGTGAACCTTGCACTTGGCTCTTCGCCTCTTCGGAAGGTCCAACAATGATGATACTACAGTACAATATGCTTCTGGCAATCTGACACCGATTGAACTGCTGCACGTCCACCGCGAGGGCGAGGGCAAGTGCGAGGGAGAGGGAGAGGGAGAGCGCGCTATAGTCAAAACCCTCTCCTTGTCCTGCGAACCACCGCGGGCGTGGGCGAGGGAGAGGCGTAGTAAGCAAGCTTGTCCTTGTTCGACGAGTTGATGGGACACATCAAAGCAGTACTTGTACTAGTAGTCCATACTGCGTCCTTTCCGATTAATATGGCTTAATTTGAAACGAAAAAAATACGCTGGCGGTCAACATATGTAAAAATACGCTCTTTACGGTCACTATATATAGTTTTGCGGTGATTATATGATCACTAGCTCATCGTAGAGCACCGTATTACACCCTACTGACCGGCCACATAGTCGACATGGCACTTTGTTGACTGTTTAAATTGTCACCTGGTTTCTGGGTCCCACCTATTAGTTGGCAGAGCAAAGAAATCAGTTAAACAAAACTTTACACAGGCGCGACACGAGTCCAACCCTTGCACGCGAACCGCCCTGGCTGTGTATGTGAGCGCATGCACGTGTACTCCCTCAGTCTTCCAACAAAGAGTGTACATCGGCTATAAAACAAAGAGTGTAGTACATGATGTACATCTACACTTCCAATGCATTTAGCCATTAATCTAAATTGATATTGATTGACTAATGCACCAACTTGTGCTGTAGGTATAGGCTACATGTCTACCCTTAATTACAGCATGCAACGACCTTCATTTAATCTTCTTCTCTCAATGGTCGCATGCACACATAAGTCTGCTACTTTTGGGCATTAATTATGCCCTGGTCAATGTGTAAATCTCTAAATGTACAGTATTTCACGGACGTAGGGAGTAGGTTGAGCACTTGAGCGTGAGCGTGTGTGTTGCATCGTGTGCTGTGTGCCGCATGGGTGCGTGAGTGTTGCGTGCGTCCATGTGTACGTGTGAGTGTTGCATGTTGCATGCATGCATGCATGCATGGGGCTTACTCCCTCCCATTGACATGTTCATATTTCAAGCTTCCTCTGTTCCCTCCATATGGTGATACTCCCTCTGTTCCCAAATACGGAGTAAAAGCCTCCCTCTGTTCCCAAATATGGAGTATTTGTCTTTCTACATATTTCAACAAGTGACTAGGTACGGAGCAAAATGAGTGAAGTGAGCGTAGAGTCATACGGATACTGTAGAAAGGAAGTCCTCGCGATCCATTATTCCCCATCTCGGTCA
The DNA here is from genome assembly GCF_002162155.2 of Triticum dicoccoides. Lineage (NCBI taxonomy): Eukaryota > Viridiplantae > Streptophyta > Magnoliopsida > Poales > Poaceae > Triticum > Triticum dicoccoides. Next base: position 27,031,555 of record NC_041393.1, on the reverse strand, counting down.
GAGAGAACTACTCAACTAGTCTTCACAGTGAAGTGACAATACACACATCAGCAGAGGGGACACGTAATTAATAAGCTGAACCAGCGTGTTGGTGTTACTAAATCAGCCTTACCCAGTACCGCCATCATGTTTGCTAGTAGAGCACGCTTTTGCAAATATGCCTACGCACCTCTGTCCTCCATTAACTGAAATATGGGCCCTCTTGTGGTAGACCCACATGTCATCGGTGTAACTATTTACACTCCGAAGGACGGTATATCCTGGTAGTAGTACTAGTAGAATTGAGATTTAATGCACTTTCTTCCCCGTCTTCCACTCTTCTTCCTCCTCGCTTCTTATTCCTCCTCTCTTCCCCATCGTCGGCTGCACACCCTTTACCCCCGCTCACTGCTCGCCCGCCCGCGCCATCTTCCTTGGTAGCTCGCGCGTACCATATCCCCCCGCTCACTGCTTGGCCACACGAGGAGAAGCTTCTTTGCTCGCCCGCCCGAATCACTTCCCCGCTGGCTCGCAGGCACCGAAAACCCCAATGGCAGAACCGACTAACACACAGAGCCGTGATTGGAATTCCCTCCCCGATGTTCTCTTGGAGCAGATCTGTAGTCGTATGGACCTACTCAGCACCGTCCATCTGGCCACATGCTCGGTGTCTTTGTACCGTCTACTGGTCTGCAACCGGCCGGCTCTTTTAAAGACACCCTGCTTGCTGATGCCCGATCCTCGCAGGTGGCCCAAACACCGTCTTGACGATCCTACGGAGGTTGCCGTGGTGCCCCTCGACATGCTACCACTACCCATCCACCTGTCCTTCTTGCGCGACCACTATTGGACGGGCATGAAGGCCAACTGGATCATCCTCATCCACCACTCCGGTAGTCCGTGGCGTCTCGTGGATATCTTCACCCAGCGAGAGATCACCCTTCCATCGGTGGATACCGCCACCATCGAGCCTCGTAGCCCGCCGGACACTCCTGCCTACTACACACGAGACGCGTCAAGCTTTTGGCTCGACCTGTGTTTGCAGAAATTTGTAATCAGCGAAGTGCCCACACCATCAGAAGACTACATGGATTACAAGCTCATCGCCTTGTTCAACATGGGATTAGTCTATCTAGAATCCGGTCGCCATACATGGTTATGGCTCATCATCAATCCTGTTGAGGCAACATTTCTGTCTCATGCTATAGTGCACAATGGCATCGTTTACGCGGTCGACGCACAGTTTGGCTCCCTATACTGGTGGAATCTATCGTCGTGTAATTGTTCTATCTCATCTCATCTTTACCTTATGAATACGACTGCCTGTTCATTTGTTACAAATTTAGAACACATAGCATGTCTATAACCACATCATTGTTATATGTTCCTCTCATTTCCTAGATGTTTATGACCACACATGTTATTGTTAGAGTTGACATGAGAACAATTGGCATCTAATGATTGTTAGAATACATATTATGAGCATAACATGATGATTGCTATATGTTACTCTCGTTTACAAGATTTTTATAACAACACATGTTATTGCTTAGAGTTGATATGAGAACAGTAGTAGTAAGTGCTATGGTAGAATATGAGTAGGCGCTATCATAGCTATTTTCCTCTCATTGTTACATGATGTTTGAACCATGACATATTGCTAGAATATGAAAGCCATTGGCTTATTTTTTTAACTTGGGGTATGATTATGACCACGGCATTGCAATTCTCTGTCTATAATATGTGTCACTATTATAATAATCTTAATTCCACACATACTCTGAACATGATTGTTTAATTTTGTCCTTTTGGTCTCCAATTTGAATTGTTGCAGCAGACACAAATGCGGTGGCCTTCATGATTCTAGGACCTGGAATCATACCAGCCGATGGGTGGTGGTTTATCGCTCGTTCAGCTCAGGGCGGTCATCTGATGCTCATTCGCACATACCAAATTGACCAAACCATTACATCAAACCACATGCAGTATAATGCGTGGGGCTTTCGTGACATTGATGGCTATGGCTGCTTCGTGTTCGAGAAAGATCCCAGCTCCATTGGGCCAAGCGTATTCAACTGGAGGCGGGTTCACAGCCTCGGCAACCTCCTTGTTCCTCGGGCTCAATTATCCGATCATCCAACCAATCATCGATCATATCACCGGCGATGATTACCGTGCTATGCAATTTCCATTCAGGAGGGGGGACTGTGTTTACACATCATACCATGGGTTTCATGAATCACCATATCCAGAGATTCGACGACATAGCTTGTTGCCAGATAATCTTCAGTGTGTGAAAGGCATCAAACTTCCATGCGATGGATGGCTTTTGCAAACCCGACATGCGGCGATGTGGTTCATGCCAACAGAAAATATGCACAACTTGATTCGTGCTGATATCTAGACTGAGCCATGTATTCTGCTGCTGTAGCACGACCCTCTTTTGTTGGATATTATGTACTGTTGTTAGTTTGAAGCACTCCTCTGGTTTGAAGGATAGATACCTTCCTGGGATCAAGTGCATCCTAACTCACCTGCGTAGGATGTACTGATAAAGATGATGAAGATGCTGTGCAGAAGCCATATATATATATATCAGTTAGGATTCAAATGCGTACTTGTTAGTTAAACCTATGTATAAATTGTGAGACTAAATACGACTAGTAAGTAGTACAGTAGCAGTACTAGTATACGTCGGTTAAATTATTTATCATGTCCACACATTGAATTGACGTAACAACACGCTGCGCGTGAGGTGACACAAGATTCCTGGTGGCGTGTTCGGGTATTCTGGACTTCCGATTTGGAGTACCACTTACCTGTCGAAATCTTTCATCATTCACTTAAAACAGTCGATTGATCATACATTGAGTACCATATAACTGGAATTACCGATGCAAGTCGAAGAAGGATTGGCCGGTGCTGCCGGCTGGCGTTAAGTTCGATCCCACAGATCAGGAGCTGATCGAGCACCTTGAGGACAAAGTGAGTGCTGACAGTGCGAGATTTCAGTCTCTCATCGATTTGTTCATACCAACCATCGACAACGAGCACGACATATGCTACACCCAACCTGAGAAACTTCCAGGTAAGACACCGATCGGCCGTCTACTTGCTCAAACATATTCCTTTGTTTATAGCTCTATTTTTCTTTTTAGACGCAGACCTGGTGAAGCAATTACAATTTGACAGTTAATAAAAAGTGAATCAAGTGACTGCAACATGCCAAAGATGTTATGAAAATGTCAACTACGTACACTAAAACCTGTATTCCACAATACTGCAGGTATCATACTCAGTGGCCTAAGAAAGCATTTCTTCTAGCGCAATTCCAGGGCGTTCAAAAGGGGCACGTGGACGCGTCGCAAGATACAGTCCGAGTGCGGCATGCACGCGATGTGGCACAGGACCGGCAATACCTTGCCGGTGATGGTCAATGGTCGGCAGACAGGCAGCAAAAAAGGTTCTGGTGCTGCACACCAACAAGAACTTCGACCAGCAGAGGACCAACTGGGTGATGCACCAGTACCACCTCGGGGACCTGGAGCAAGAGAAAGGAGCGGGAGCTGGTCCTCTGCAAGATTTTCTACCAGACGAACATTAGGGCCAGGAGTAAAAATATTATAAATTAGTTTGGTATTGGTAGTTGTACTACCTTGTCGTCCGCAAGTTGGTATTGTTGTTAACGATCTTTTGGTATGAACTTGCATTTGCTTCCAACCATCATGCCGAGGGTCGACGTGGATATAAAGTTGAATCATTTGTTTCGAAACGAATTTTCAGACACCTGATTTTTATTTGATGGGTAGCATAAGCACATGCTGTTTGAATTCCCAGTTCTCCATTTTTTTTGAAACAAGTGCATGCACTTATTATCACGATGAAAAAACAATATCCATGCTGCATCCCAGTTATCAGTCTGTACTTGCAGAATTCTCTCGTTTATTGAGCACATATATTGTTTTTTCAGGTCGAGCAAGTTTCAACTGGGCTGTAGACTATCCAGTGTTGGTTTTGTTTTTAACAGGCCCAACCCATGACGACAACGGGGCACGAAGATCCAACATGTATCTACTAGCCTCTGGCCCGCCAGCGTTAGTTATATTTTATCTTACAACAACCACAGGTAGTTTTTTTACTGAATCAAACACACAACCTAGTTCTATTTTCCTCTTGAAACGCATGTCCTACATCCGTTTTCTAATCTCTACCTATAGTTTTACTAGTTCATATACACGTATCATTATATTGAAAACACATAAAATTCCCTTTTCATATTTACATCCTTATTTTTGTTGTTTTTTCCCACCCAGCGCTAATTTTTTACCATTGGTTTTCCCTTAAACCAACTCAATTATCCCACGTCTTATTTGCTCACAAAAACAAAATGATTTTTTGGCAAATCAATAAGTTCTTAAAAAAATGTTTATCATTTCGGGATTACAACAGTTCGGACTCCACCAAAATATGCAAAATAAGGTTGAACTTTTTGACCGTCGTCCTGGGTAGAAAATGGGTTGTAATCAATTACTTAAGAATTAGCAAATGGGCTGCAAATTATAAAAAATAGCAAATGGTCTTTATGTTGTCTGCCACAGATTTGGAAGCTGACTTGTGGGCCTACTAAGTTCATGCATACACAAGGTTTGTCAAAAAAGAAACTTAGTCAACAATCGACTCTACCAGCGTCAGACCGTTAGATGTCAATCTAACGATAATCGTGCTTCTTCAGTCTCTGATCTTCCTGCCCCAGCCGCCCAAACCAGCGCCGTAGGAACTGCTTGCTCCCGCCTCCCGTGGCCGGTAGTGCTGCCGGGCAGGCCTCACGGCCCCATCATACTCGCATCCCTGGCATGTCTATCCCTCTACTCACCCACACCTCCTGTAATTTTCCGGCGACGGCAGCTGAACCAGTCAACCGTCGTACTCTCCACCGCATGGGCAGCCACTACCGTGTCTTCCCCAGCTCCGTGTCATTCCCTTCGTAGGTCTCGCCGTCGTCCACCGCCCTGGTGCTCTCGGCGCGGCGTGGTCAACGATGTCCATACAACGATCGTGGTGCTTCTTCAACCTCTTGTCTTCTTCCCCCAGCCGCCCAAAGCAGCGCCGGTCGTGCCGCATGCTCCTGCCTCATGTGGCCGGATGTGCTGCCGCGGAGGCCTCACCGCCCCCATACTACTCCCACCGCTGGCCAGGCCATCCCTCCACTCACCCACTCCCCCTGTTATTCTGCGGCGACGGCAGCCTCACACCGCAGCCGAATCAGTGAACCCTCGTACTCCTCTCCGCGTGGGCATCCACTGCCGCGTCTTCCCCGACTCCGCATCGTCCCCTTCCTAGGCCTCGCCATCGTACACCGCCGTGGTGCTCTCGGCGCGGCGTCGTCAATGTGGTCATGGCAGAGGCTGACAGCTGGGTCCATGGCAGCCGCAAGGAAGAGCCTCCTTATTACGTGCAAAATAATTAGTCCTCCACCTGACAACAGGGAACCACCGGACGGACCACCAGTATTTCGCGAATTTTTTTTTCCCCCTGACTGCTGGGACCCACTGGACGGGCATCTGCTTATAAAAAACAGATGGCAAAGAACTGACAGACGACAAAGAACATGGTTGCCATCAGCCAATTCTTTGCCATCTGCTAGTGGATGGCAAATAATCTTTGCCATCTGCCAGCAGATGGCAAAGAATCTTTTCCGTCTGTTGGCAGATGACAAAGAAGTGGGTGGGCCCCAATGGATAACGGCGCTGTAACGGCCCTGTAGCCCCACCGAACCAACAACACGAGCTAATCCAATCCAATCCCCAATTCCTTCTCCTGCTCGTCTCCCAACCAACGGAGCCCAACTCCGGCGCCGATCTCCTCTGCCCCAGCCACTCGGCCTCGCCGGCGCGGTGGCCTCCTCTCCCCCATCCATGCCGCCAACCTCCCTCTCCTTCTCTCCCATGGCGCCGAAACCCTAGCCACGGCGACCTAGCAACAGCAGGCAGGACGAGCCCGGCCATGGCCATGGCCTCCTCTTCCTCTCTGCCCTGCCACGGCCGCCGCTCCAGCCCCACCTCTCCTCTCCTCTTCACTTCTCTCCCAAGGGAGGGGAGGGGAGGGGAGGGGAGGGGAGGGAAGGGAAGCCAAGGGCCCAGATCAAGCGGAGCGGCGCCCAGATCCGCCCGCAGCGGCACCGGCGATCGGATCCGCGACCCTCCTCGAGGTCGGCCATGGAGCGCGGCAGCAGCCATGGACGGCAACGCCCGAAACCCTAGCTAGCCCTCAACCTCCAAGGACGCGCGCCGGCTGCTCTCAGCGGGGAGCACCTCGACGCCGGCCAAAGGTACGTACCGGACCTCATCTATTCCTCTTCTGGATTTCTTATCTGATCCGCGCAAACGCATTTGTGCAGGCCATCACCATCCCCATCACCAGCATCCCGCGTGCGTGAGTCAAGGAGGAAAGAGGAGGAGGCCATCGCCATGCTCAGATCCATAGCTCCTCTTTTCTCTTCAATTTTGTCAAACTTGAATGTGATGAATAGGGTCATGATACTAGTGCTTGAGTCATGATACGCACACCCCAAACCTCATCATCTTCATGCTTGCAACTTGTAGGTAAAAACACATTTTATTCAAACTAATTCAGAATGGTCGTCGGGGGAGATCCACGGTTGATCAATCACATGGAATGGAACTAGTACACACTGGAGAGAATATATACGTCATCTCCCTGTACAAATTACTCGAATAGTAAAAATTGAACTACAGAATATATATGAACTGAAATCAACACTTGTTGAGATAATTCACAACAGTACAAATCAATCCATGTTATACCGCTCATGCTAGCTTAGCTTAGCTTAGCTTAGCTGCTCTCCCAATATATATTCTGGATATGTTATCTAATTCGCGCTGTTTTTTTTTTGTTTGTGCAGGCAATGAAAGCTGCTCCTTCCCCGCCATGACCACCCTCTCCCTCTCATGGAAGGTTTTTTGATTTGATCTCAAATTGGCCATTCTTATGTGTTAGAGCAGCAGTAGCAGCAGCAGGGTTCCTTGGTGGATACAGCAGCAGCAGCAGAAAGAGGACACCATGGTGGGTACAGCAGCAGCAGCAGCAGGGTTCCTTGGTGGATACAGCAGCAGCAGCAGAAAGAGGACACCATGGTGGGTACAGCAGCAGCAGCAGGGCTGCATCTTCAAGGTCAGCAGCAGCAGCGGCTCGATGGACGGTGATCCCTTCTCCACCTCTCGTTTCATATGCAAGCAGGCAAGATTTTCCCGTCTCAACCTCGGCCCCTCCCCTGCGTGGAGGAGGCAAGATTTGTTTGTTTTATGATTTGAACTCAAGATTAATCCTCTTCTTGTGCAGCAGGCAAGATTTCATCCCTACAGCAGAGGACAAGGGCCTCACTTGATCATGCCTGCCAGTCAAGGTCGCAACCCACGGAGGGGGGACGCGCTGTTGTTCGGCATTGGCTGCGCAAACTGCCACGGTGAGCTACATACCGCAGCTCCTCTCCTTGCTCTACCACACCATGGTGCTCTCTGCTCTGTTTCATGGCCATCGATCCAGAGAACAACTGGCTATTCACTGCTTTTATGCTTGTGTGTATGTGTCCTCTCTCGCTCCAGTGTGACTGATTTGCGTTCTTCAATTCCTTGCAGCAGGAAGGCACCCTCTATGGACGGGGATGACCATGATGCAGGGGAGGATGAGGACCGATACATTGAGCTCGACTACGACGGGGCACCGCACAAGGTAACTGCCCCCTACTCTTCTCTCATTCTTACCACTCCTCTGCTCTAGTCCAATTTCTGCAAATTGCAATCCATGGCACAGTACACTAGCCTCAACTCATTTGCTAAGTGATGTGCAGCTCATGGTTCCTAAGGTTGTGTAGTTTGCGACTCAAACCACCCAATTTTCCTCTCCCTCATTTAGTTTCACCGGAGGGCTATTTCTATTCAAGCATTGCATGTACCAAGTAAATTAGTTGGCATGCTGTTTTCTTTTAGGAGGAGATTTATCAAGAAAAAAAATGAAACCTGAACTTGCTTGGTTACTTGGCAACGACCAAGCATATGCGTGTGCGTGTGTGTGTTTGTGTGTAGTCATCATCTTAAGTTTAGACAAGTGAAGTGGTAGGATCACATCTGCACGATTCATGTGTCCACTGTGATTTGCACTGTTTAACTCGCCTAAAATATTTGTTTTTTTGGTGATGGCGATCGCTTTAAATTAACCATATATCAAATATACAACTATCAATGCATCTACTAGGGAGTTTGACACGGGATTGCACAAACCTGAACCTGCTCGGTTCAACATTCGGATGCTGAACATTGCATGCTTCTTATTTTTTGCAGGGCATGATGTAGTGCCCAGGATGCTCTTCGGATGGCTCCCAGGATGGGATTGAACCTAGTTGAGGTACCACTGCATTTCCTTCTTCTTCAATTGTTTGTGCCCAAGTGTTGCCATTTTCTTGAGATTCTTTTTCAATTGCTTGTGCGCAACTGTCGGAATTTCTGTTTTTCATGGTTTTCTCGTTGCCGCATGTGCAGGTCCTTGGGAAATCAGGCCCTCCTGTTTCCAAGATCATAGGCTTTCACAAAGACAAGTATACCAAGGATGCCATGGAGAAAGATCGCCTAAAAGAACAAGGTATGTGATAAAATCATCCTGCTTGGGTAAATTTGTCGTCACACAACAACTGAAGCTGAGTTGGAATGCTTAGAACAGAGCCACGTTTGAAAGTGTGCGACATCATATAATTTTGAACTGAAGCTTCCTTGTTGTGCGTTAACAAACATGTTATATTGTTGATTTGCAAGATCATAGGCTTTCACATATCATGTTTCAACTTTGCAGGTCATAATGTTGTACCGAGGGCATAAAGTTGTATCCAGGATGGGCTTGCACCTGGTTGAGGTAGTGCTGCATTTCCTTCTTCAATTGTTTGAGCCCAAGTTTTAGCATTTTCTTGAGATTCTTCTTCAATTGTTTGTGCGCGACTGTCAGCATTTCCATTTCTCATGGTTATCTTGTCGCCGCCCATGCAGGTCCATCGGAAATAGGACCATCCTGCTTGCAAGATCATGGACTTCCACAAAGACAAGTATAACAAGGATGTCAAGGAGAAAGAGCACGTAAAAACCAAGGTATGTGTGTTGTGCCATCACTACTGACGCTGAGTTGAGATGCTTAGAGCACAGCAAATATATTCCATGTGCTGGCTATTATATTTGTAAAGAATTTTGTTTTTCTCAAGGGAAGGGAGGAGTAAATGAGATGGTGGGATTGATTCTAACCTATCAATGGTTGTAGTATGTGTTGTTCAGTTGCAACATAAGACATGGTTGTGCATGTTTTGATCCTTGTTGTGGAATCTAAACAACTCCTTGTATAGTTTATTTGATTATTACTGCCAGTATTCTGCCTGTGAGCCATGGTGTTGATTTCAAGTGGAAGAACCGCTGTCCGTTGTTTTTAGGGTCCAAGAAGTATGTTTTCTTGTTTTGATAGGTAGAGCCATGTACTGCTCACGGTGCAGCTCACCATGACATGACGAAATTGGTTGACTTTGACTAGTAATCCCTCTGTAAAGAAATACAACCTAGCATTTAACCTAGGATAGCTCTAAAATGACCTATACTTAGCATTTTTCCTCCAAAATGACTTAATATGCTTAGCTAGCTTAAAAATGACCTATTTAACCTAGGATAGCTCTAAAATAACCTATACTTAGCATCTTTTCCTCCAAAATGACTTAATATGCTTAGCTAGCTCTAAAATGATATAGTATGCTTAAGAAATGACATATTTTAGCTCCTAAATGACTTCATATGCTTAGCTAGCTCCAAAATGACATAATAACCTTACTTAGCTTCAAAATGACCTATTCAACCTAGGCTAGCTCTAAAATGACCTATACTTAGCATTTTTTCCTCCAAAATGACTTAATATGCTTAGCTAGCTCAAAAATTACATAATAAGCTTAATTAGCTCCAAAATGACCTAAATGACTTCACATGCTTAGCTAGCTCCAAAATGACATAATAAACTTACTTAGCTCTAGAATGACCTTAGCATGTTTTACACCAAAATGACTTAGTATGCTTAGCTAGCTCAAAAATGACATAATAACCATACTTAGCTCCAAAATGACCTATTTTACAGATATAAGTTGCATCATAATAATCTTCACATTGTAGTTGCATCATAATAATCTTCTTCTTCTAGTCTTCTTCTTCTAACTTTCTTCTTTCCCATTTTACAGATTTGCTTAAGATCACGGAAGCTTGGGTTGATGGAGGGCTTGTATTTAGTTTTTTTGGACCTTGTGAAACTTGCTACCTATGGATGAAACTGTGTAATATTGATGAAACTATGTATATGTATGGATGAAACTTGCTACTATTGGTAACATGTGTTGGATACATATGTGTTCATGACTATTGGTAATATGTGTTGAATATGCTATATTGGTCATATAAATATATTTGTGTTTGATTTTTGTGAAAATGAATTGATATAAGAAAAAACAAAACTAAATGGGGCAATATAGTCACTTTGCCATCTGCCAGCAGATGGCAAAGAGCTTTGCCATCAGCTGGCAGATGGCAAAGAGGCTACGTGTCATCTACATGTAACATTTGGCCTGGCCTATTTGGGCTCTTTGCCATCTGACAGCAGATGGCAAATCTCTTTGCCATCTGCTGGCAGACGGCAAAGCATTCAACCTTTGCCATCTGCTGGCAGATGGCAAAGTATGCCGTTAGCCTTCTAACGGGGCTAACCCTGTTAAGAGGCTTTGCCATCTGCCAGCAGATGGCAAAGCCATAGGCTCTTTGCCATCAGCCAGCAGATGGCAAAGAAGCCTTTACCGGCAGGGTTTCAGACGAACTGTTTGCCATCTGCTGGTAGATGGTAAAGCCTTTGCCATCCGCCGACCATGCCTTTGCCATCTGCCATGGCAGATGGCAAAGTGCCAGATTTCAGTAGTGAATGCCTCCTTATTACGCGCAAAATAATGATTCCTCCACCTGACATCGGTGACCCACCGAAAGGGCCTCTATATTTCGTGAAAAAAAACGTTACCGCCGCTGACAGCTCGGACTCACCAGCTATATCTTCGCACGCAAGGAAGTGCCTCCTTATTACGCACAAAAAAATGAATACTCCCCCTGTTAGCTGGGATCCAGTATAGTGGCAGGCTGACTTGAGGGCCTACTAAGTTGACGGGGACGGAGGGCTTTGTCAACTTAGTCAATATGCATGATTCTAGCTCTAGTGACCGTACGATGTCCATCCAACGGCCGTAGTGCTTCTTCAACCTCTGGTCTTCTTGCTCCAGCCACCCAAACCAGCGCCGGTCGTGCCTCGTGCTCCTGCCTCCCGTGGCCGGCTGTGATGCGGCGGAGGCCTCACCGCCCCCTACTACTCCCACCACTGCCCAGGCCATCCCTCTACTCACCCACACCCCCTGTTATTCTGCGGCGACGGCAGCCTCACACCGCAGCGAACTAGTGAACCCTCGTACTCCTCTACACGTGGGCATCCACTGCCGCGTCGTCCCCTTCATAGGCCTCGCCGTCGTGCATCGCCCTGGTGCTCTCGGCGCGGCGTGGTCAACGTGGTCAAGGAACGACTTTCATCGGACGTGGACTGTACGTGGAGAGGCTAACAGCTGGGTCCACGGCCGCAGCAAGGAAGTGCCTCCTTATTACACGCAAAATAATTATTCCTCCACATGACAGGGGGACCCACCGGACGGGCCACCGTATTGCGCAAAAAAAAACGTTTCCCCTGACTACTGGGACCCACCAGCTACATCTTCGCACGCAAGGAAGTGCGTCCGGGCAAAAAAAACGATTCACCCCCCTGACTGCTGGAACCCACCAGCTACATCTTTGCAGGCAAGGAAGTGCCTGACAGTCGGGACCCACCTGGTTGAAGCGTACATAGCGTTGTTATTCTGGTTGTGAACGTGTACATACATATATACTGGTCGATGTAGAGGCACGCACTTGTCATATTAGAGGTGCGTACGTGTCGTAGTAGAGGCGCACACGTAGCATGTACACGTACGTACATCGGCCAGGGTGCAAGAAAGAAAATACGGCCACGTATGTGTACATACGGGCGGGGCCTCGAACACCTACTCGCGCATATGTACGGCCAGGGCTCGTGTACATGGTTGGGTCGGAACGGAGAAACAACGTCATCGTCGTGTTCATGGGGAGGCAAAGGAATGCATCGTGTTCATGGGGAGGCAACAGAATGTGTCATGTTCATTGGGAGGCAACGGAACGCGTGGGAGCCAACCGGCTGGGTCAGAACGGAATGTGTCGTCGTGTTCATCGGGAGGGCTTGTACGGAATATGCGATGGAAACGAGGCCTGGCGTACCGCAGAATGGATGAAATGGCTCCTGTTCATCGGGAGGGGTCTGGCGTACCGCAAAACCGAGGAAACAAACCTCCTATGGTCGAAATGGGGGTCCTGTTCATCCGGAGGTGTGTGGTGTACCGCAAAACGGACGAAACGGACTTGTGTTGGAGCACTACGGTCGAAACAGGGATCTTGTTCATCGGGAGGGGTGTGGCGTACCGCAAAACGGGACTCCACGGGATACTGTTCCTCTCCACCGTCGACCTCCTCCAGCCTCCACGGGCTACCGTCGACCTCCTCTAGCCTCCATGGGCTCCTGTTCATCCAGCCTCCACCACGTGCTACTTCACCGGCTACTGTTCAACCACCCCTCCACGGGCACCCCTCCACCGTCTACTGTTCATCCAGCCCTCCACGGGGTCGTCCTATTCATCCAGCCCTCCACACCATGGGGTCCTGTTCATCCAGAGGCAACGCCACCGCTCACTGTTCATCCACTCCCCCCCCCGCAACACTCACTGTTCATCCAGAGAGGCAGCATCGATCGGCTTCAATTAGCAGCGGTAGCGAAGGAATCGCTCGATCGGGTTCAGTTAACAGCCATCGATCGATCGCTCGGGTTCAGTAACGCATAGCCTGCAGTGCAGTCGCTCTGGTTCAGTTAGAGCCCAACGCCTTGCTCGGGTTCAGTTAGAGCCAACGCCTCGCACACACGCGCGTACGTGTACGAGAGAAACGTGCATCGCTCGTCCCCCGACCTCCCACCATAACCGGGAACTCCCTGAAATTTTCCTCGCCCTCGCTTCTACCACGGTTTTTCCGTCATGGACGGCCCAAAGAATGTCATGCAGCTGCATCTCCAGCCTGCGCAGGACAAAAAGCCCATTTTCTGTCATGATTTTTTGTCATAGAAGTAGGAGCCCACCACATCTATGATGATACCGGGTTTTGTCACAATTATCGTCAGAGAAGTGCCATATGTATGACATAATTTTTTTCGTTCTGCCCAAAATGTCACGAATGTGTCTTTTTTTGTAGTGTCCAGGTTTGCGTGCATGGCTTATGCTTGGTCTACCACATATGTCATGCCGACGTTGAATGCCTGGATTTTAAGAACTTCCTCGAGAGCAACCTAGTCAAATTTGTTACTGTAGACTTTACGAACGACAAAGAAGTCCTGGGTCGGATAGGCCTCAATGTAGGCAACCCCTTCGACCTCCAGAAGAATCGGCTGCTGCCCTCCGGTGGCCAGCCTTCAATGCTGACCCTGGCAGGAGCCATGGTTCATCCTTCGGACGGTAAACTGGAGAAACCTCAATACAGGTTTCATTGTTATGCATGGCAGCGGAATGTACTAGATATAGACCACATCCACTACGCTGCAATGGATGGCTACCCTTGTTTCAGTATCCACAAGGGTTGGATGAAGAGCAAGAGCCAAGTGTGCGGTTCAAGCAAAGAAGTATCGGCCAAGAGGAAGGGGGTCAGGGACGAAGTCGAGGACGTGGACGAGGACTCTGAGTAAGGTGGAAGTGTCGTTGCTCATGGTGGTTCTAATGGAGTGTCTACCGGATTAGTTGCATAGTTTAATTTTAGGCGTGCTTAGTTTAATTTGAGGGATGTGTTGTGCTGAGCCCCCATCAGAACTATTTTATGTTTCTTCTCGTTACTTTAACTCTTCAGTACGTACATACTAGTATTTCTTACATTTCATCTTTTAGTTGGTATAGTACTACCACTCGTTTCTTCACATTATATACGTACAATATATATGGCCAACATCATATAGCCAACCGTTTAGTTGTCATAGAATTTCAGGGTGCTTAGTTTTGTCAAAGAATTCCAGGATGCTTAGTTTTATTTTAGGGGTGGGTTGTGCTGGACACCATTATTGTGACTAGCCTTTTTAATTGTAATATATGCATAATTTGGCGACGAGTGCTCTCTATATGTATCACCTTTTTTTTTAATTTCAAGTTTTGCTCCATGGCGCAATCCATCGATACTACTATTGTACAAAAGTATACATTTTTTACAAGGCTAGAGGGCGAGGGCCTTTGTGATTTGACGGCCGATTACTGCTGGAAGGCGGGTGAGGGAGTCCTGGATTAGGGGGTGTCCGGATGGCCGGACTATGACCTTCGGCCGAACTCCTGGACTATGAAGATACAAGATTGAAGACTCCGTCCCGTGTCCGGATGGGACTTTCCTTGGCGTGGAAGGCAAGCTTGGCGATACGATATGAAGATTTCCTCCCATTGTAACCGACTCTGTGTAACCCTAGCCCTCTCCGGTGTCTATATAAACCGAAGAGTTTTAGTCCGTAGGACGAACAACAATCATACCATAGGCTAGATTCTAGGGTTTAGCCACTCCGGTCTCGTGGTAGATCTACTCTTGTACTACCCATATCATCAATATTAATCAAGCAGGAGTAGGGTTTTACCTCCATCGAGAGGGCCCGAACCTGGGTAAAAACATCGTGCCCCTTGTCTCCTGTTACCATCCGCCTAGAAGCACAGTTCGGGACCCCCTACCTGAGATCCGCCGGTTTTGACACCGACATTGGTGCTTTCATTGAGAGTTCCACTGTGTCATCACCATCAGGAAGGATGCCGCACCCCGTATTTAAAGACGGCGTCGTTGCTAAAGGAGCTTTGGCTGTCGGCCAAGCTCTCCGGCTAGGCAGGTTTTTGATGACCGCCAGTCCGGCTGCCGCGCCAACGATGACCTCTCGGGCCATCGAAAGCAATCTTCGCATCAGCTTGGAGCTCGCCGACCAGTTAGATCCGATGGAGCTCTTCTCCCTGAACGAACTCTTGGATCGCATCGCAGCCCTGGGAGTCGCTACTGATTACGACCAGATTGGGCTTAAACCTGATCAGAGAGAGATTGACTCTCCCCAGATTACCCACCACGTCGAATTGGTGGAAGAACAATGCGGCGAATCTTCGCCCGCCCTAAGGACCAGATGCGTCCGGATTCCCGATGCCTCCAAGCCGGAAACCCGCAGAGGGAAGGATGTCGCCCGAACCCTGAACCTAAAGTCAGGCAGCAGGCCCGATTCATTGAATAACATCCGAGAGAGCAAGCTTCCGAATTCGGAAACTGCTCGGCCCATGAATCTTACATCGGGCAAGGTTCCGGATTTATTTCCACCCGCCCACCCAACTATACAGGATTTATCCCTAATACGGCAAGAGTCCGGAGAAGCAGTACACCACTACTGGGCCAGATTCCTCCTGGTTATGAACAGGATAAAGGACTGACGTGAGAAAGAAGCAATTTTACTCTTCCTTAACAACTGCACGGACATCGGAATCCTCAATGCTATAAGTCGCCGCGAAATTACACGATTCGCCGACTTGACATCCATAGTACAAAAGTACTGTGCGATCGAAAGCGTTCGGAAAACCGAAGATAAATTCTGGGACAATCCGGCCCCGAATATAACACGAGTCCGAAACAAAAGGGCGCATTATCGCCAGGCATCCGAGCCAAGTATCAAAAAACAAAAGCCCTCTACAGGGTACGGGACCGTATTGGAAGGATGGATCAATGGACCCTGTAGAATTCATAATTCAGGGAAAGCCACACCAACGCACAGCCTCAGAGCATGTTGGATACTACGACAGGTAGCCAGAAGCGGCGAGGAGCTTTTAACTCCAGCACCCGAAGAATACCTCCCCAGTACGGTATCGACAGTCTTCGAGACGTTCACATCAAACAATGCAAGGAAACGAACGCTCCGCAACCTCGCCGAAGTCTACCAAGTAGCAACAATAAACCCATGGAGTGACATGGCTGTCACCTTTAATGCTAGTGACGAACCTAAATTCCGGACAGCCCGAGCACCAGCCGCATTGGTCCTCAGTCTGATAGTGGACGGCTTCCGACTTACAAAGGTACTCATGGACGGCGGCAGCGGACTCAACCTCATCTATGAGGAAACCCTGCGAAAAATGGAAATTGACTGGAGCCGCATTGAGCGAAGCAACACAACTTTTAGGGGAATAATCCCAAGCCGGGAAGCGTGCTGTTCAGGAAAAATCACACTGGATGTGGTGTTCGGCACGCCGGACAATTACAGATCCGAGGAGGTCACGTTTCAAGTGGCCCCGTTCAGCAGCGGCTACCACGCTCTGCTAGGGAGAGAAGCATTTACAATTTTCCAAGCCATACCCCATTATGGGTACATGAAGCTCAAAATGCCCGGGACCAATGGAATCATCACTCTCGCAAGTGATCCGGACATAGCGCTCCGCGCAGAAAACAAGACAGCCGCACTGGCCCTGGAGGCATTATCTGAGGCCCTAGCGGCCGAGGAATTAACGGCGTTGCGCTCCACGGTGGACACGGACGACGTGATACTAGACAAGAGATCCAAGTCCACCTCTTTTAAACCAGCGGACGAAATAGTCAAATTCCAAGTCCATCCAACGGACCCTACAAAAACGGCCTCCATCGGGGCACAATTAAAACCCGATGTAGACGCCGCACTCAGAGACTTTCTGCGAGAAAACTGGGACATTTTCGCCTGGCACCCCTCGGATATGCCAGGAATCCAATGCAGGCTGGCCAAACACAGCCTGAACGTCATAAAATGGTTTAAACCCGTCAAGCAGACCCTACGGCGCTTTTCCGAACCTAAGAGACAAGCCATGGGAGAGGAGCTAGCAAAACTGCTGGAAGCCGGGTTCATTAGGGACATAAAACATCCAGACTGGCTAGCAAACCTGGTGATGGTACCAAAGAAGGACAAATCCTGGCGCCTATGTGTCGATTTCAAAGACCTAAACAAGGCCTGTCCAAAGGACCCTTTCCCACTCCCCCGAATTGATCAAATCATCGACGCCATCGCAGGACACAACTCATTGTGTTTCCTCGATGCATACTCTGGCTACCACCAAATCAAGATGGCAGAGTCACAATAGGCCGCAACGGCATTCATCACCCCATACGGCCCATTCTGCTTCAACACGATGCCCTTCGGGCTCAAAAACACCGGCGCAACACATCAGCGCATGATTCAGACATGTCTGGCCAACCAGATCGACAAAACAGTCGAAGCATACGTAGATGACGTGGTCGTCAAAACCAAACACGTCGATACTCTATTAGACGACTTGAGGCTCACGTTCGACAATCTCCGAACATATGACATTAAGCTCAACCCGGAAAAATGTGTTTTTGGCGTACCAGCCGGAAAGCTCCTGGCTTCATCGTATCCGGTAGAGGAATTGAAGCAAACCCAGCCAAGATCCGAGATCTGTCACAATTAGATACCCCAAAGGACCTCAAACAAATAAAAAAACTGACAAGATGCGTGGCGGCTCTAAGCCGCTTTATCTCCCGCTTAGGAGAAAAGGCATTACCCCTCTATCGCCTCCTACGGCGCACCGACCACTTCGAGTGGACGGAGGCCGCCACGGCCGGACTCGAAGAAATAAAAGCCATATTGGCAACAAATCCAGTCCTGGTCACGCCCAACACGGGCGAACCAATGCTATTATACATCGCGGCAACCCATCAAGTGGTAAGCACGGTGCTCGTCGTCGAACGAGAGGCGGACGGACACAAGTTCCCCCTCCAAAAACCAGTGTACTACGTGTCCACTGTGCTAACTCCATGCAAGTCACGGTACCCGCATTATCAAAAGATAGCATACGCGGTGTTCATGGCATCCCGGAAGCTGCGACACTACTTTCAAGAGTGCTCCATAACAGTGGCATCTGAAGTACCCCTTAATGACATTATAAACAACCGCGATGCAACGGGCCGGATCGCCAAATGGGCCATCGAGCTCCTCCCGTCGACATAACTTACAAGCCAAGGCGAGCAATTAAGTCGCAGGTTTTGGCCGACTTCATTGCCGAATGGACTGAAGCCGAACTCCCTAAAGAATACGGCACATACTCCATCTGGATCATGCACTTCGACAGCTCCAAAATGTTGGCTGGCCCGGGGGCTAGCGTCGTTCTGACATCCCCAACTGGGGACACAGTCCAATACGTACTTCAGATAATGTACACGGATTCGAACAACGCAGCCGAATACGAGGCCCTTTTACATGGCCTCCGAATGGCAGTCTCCATGGGTATTCAGCGCCTAGAGGTCCGCGGGGATTCAAATCTCGCAATATCCCAAATAAATGGAGACTTCGACGCCAAGGACCCAAAAATGGCAGCTTACCGTAACAAAATCTTAAAGATGTCAGCTCGGTTTGAGGGGCTCGAATTTCATCACATAGCCCGAGAAAATAACCAAGCAGCAGACGTGCTGGCACGCATCGGCGCCAAGCGCGAGGCCGTCCCTCCCAACATCTTCCTAGAAAGGCTGTTCAAGCCATCTGTATCATGGGACGGAGAATCCGGAAACGATAGCCCGGACACAACTACACTACCCCTCACCGAGCATCCTGACACAATTGGGGGCTACGCCAACGAAACAACGCCGTCAACCCACGAAATAATGGCAGTCATTGCCCCTTGGACAGAGCCATTCCTAGCCTACCTAACTAGGCAGGAACTTCCCGAGGACCAAAACGAGGCCCGCTGCATAGTGCGGTGATCTAAAGCCTACAAAGTCCACGAGGGAGAGCTTTACAAGAAAAGCACAATCGGAGTCCTGCAAAGGTGTATCTCCAAAGAAGAAGGATGAGACCTTTTGGCTGAAATCCATGCCAGACTCGGCGGGCACCACGCCGCAGCCTGGGCCCTTGTAAGCAAGGCCTTCTGTACCGGATTTTATTGGCCAACGGCCCGGGCAAACGCTCAGGACTTAGTACAACGATGTGTTGGTTGCCAGTTATTCGCCAACCAAAGCCACATGCCGCCCACCGCCCTACAAACTATACCCATTACCTGGCCTTTTGCGGTCTGGGGGCTTGACATGGTCGGACCCCTTAAAGGAGGAACCCACAAGCAAAAATACCTACTGGTCATGGTGGACAAATTCACCAAATGGATAGAAGCCAAGCCTGTAAAGACGGCCGGATCCGGACCAGTGATAGACTTCCTTTCCGGGGTTGTACACCGTTATGGTGTCCCCCACAGCATCATAACCAACAACGACACAAACTTCACGGCCGATGAAGTCAAACTTTGGTGCAAAAACATGGGCATCAAGCTCGACTACGCTTCAGTCTATCACCCTCAAACTAACGGTCAAGTCGAACGGGCCAACGGTCTCATTATGAGCGGCATCTAACCTAGACTAGTGCGATCCCTCAAGGAATCTGACACGCACTGGGTAGAGGATCTTGACTCCGTACTCTGGGGGCTGCGGACCACGCCGAATCGCACCACCGGATTCACACCATTTTTATGGTATACGGCGCAAAGGCGGTACTGCCATACGACATAATCCATGACTCACCTCGAGTGTGGATGTATGAAGAAAGAGAAGCCGAGCTTGATTGGCAGGACAGCTTGGACACATTGGAAGAGGAGCACAACGTGGCAAAGGCTCGTTCCGCATTCTATCAATAGCAGGCTCGAAGATATCAAAGCAGACAAGTACGGGCCAAAACATATAACGTTGGCGAACTAGTTCTACGCCTGTCGGACAAGAAAAAGGATAAATTAAAGCCCAAATGGGAGGGCCCCTTCATCATCGACCAAGTACTGACCGGCAGAGTGTACCGTCTGCGAGGCGCATCGGACAGCCGACTCGAGCCGAACCCATGGAATGCAGCACGCCTACGAAGGTTCTACGCCTAGCACCGGACTCCGTGTTCGTCTCCTTCCCTCGTCCCTTTGTTTATGTTTTGTTTTTATTTTTGGCAGTCCGGGATTTTGTTCCTTCTCCCTCCCCCCCTTTTTTTCTCACAAACCCTTAGGGGCTCGCATGTGCAATATTCACACGCACTCGACGCGCCACCTGCGCTCACAATACCTGGGGGCTTCTCTACCAAGAAGTTTATATAAAACGGGCCTCATGCCCAAAACATGTGTAATGCTTCCGCATGAACCTTTTACACACCATTATATGCATCGATATGACTTAAGTTTTGGCCAAGCTGGGTTGCCTGGCTCCTATGCTTACCCCTACGTTCCCGTTTGTTCGGCTAGGTGGTAAAGGGAGCACCTCTGCAATTGTTACTGCCGGGTTAGCCGGATGTGTACTTCAGACTGGGTGAAGCCGAAAGCTAGCATTCTTAAGAGAATATTCGGTCGGTGAGCTAAAAGATGATCTTTCGTTTTTACTTTTTTGCCCCCTGATGCTTTTCTGCTCTTTCTGGCAGCTCGGACATGCACTTTAGGGCATGCCTCCCAGGGAAAGGAACCCCTAACGGAACTATTCTCTCTGGAAGATGTTTCTTACTAACCATGTAATATAACATAACTAGTTGGGCACTTGTCTGCTAAAGCACTTATGACCCCTACGCCTTGTCTCCATGCATGCCCCGGTTCTTACATAACAAAGAGGGTATTCGGACACACTCCGGACTATAGGGTCCAGAGGTCAAAGCGAAAAGGTCCGCAATGACAAACGATCTACAATCCGGCTAGAGGACATTTTTATGTCATTTTTACATAGTCAATCCAACTCGGCATATTCTTCTTCAATGCCATCTAACAGGCGGTCTAATTTACAGTCCTGTTGGGAATACTTTGCAGCCAGCTCCACCTGGCCATATGCCAAGCTGACCAGGATCTCCTTTCCGTCCGGACCTATAGGGCCGACCTCGGCCATGTGGTTTGGGTCAGCCTTCGTGTACCGAGTCTTCACCATGCCCCAGGCCTCCCTAGCACCTTGACGGAAAGCCGATATCTTCCATAACCGGAAGCGCTGCCGCACTCCCTCCAGCTTCTTGGCAAGCTCCTCAAGGCCTTCGAGCACAGAGAGGGATGGCCACATAGCCTGGACGACGCCTCGCATTACCTGCCGAACTTGGTCGTGTAGTTGCAACAGCTCGGGAAGAAGGTCTCCCGATGAACCGGGCATTTCCTCCGCCAGACGACCTGTCAACAGACCTACAGACATAGCTCTGTCAATCGACTTCCTTGCCGAATTCTTTTTTCGAAGATTAGCTCAAGCACTTACTAAAAATGCCGCGTCAAAGTCGCCGATTCTCCTTCACGGCAGAAGACAGCTGAATGCGAACGTCTTTCAGTTCCTCGCCTAGCTGGGTATTGGCGTCTTGAAGCTTGTTCTTCTCTTGCCTCACCCTCGTCAGCACGTTCTCGCCAGCCTTTAGTTGGCGTAGGAGTTGTTGCTGGTCCGGATTTACTCCGGCCTCATCTGCATTATTATAGTCAGGGTTGCATGCCTGCCGCATTTCAAAACGGAGGTACCTTTCGAAGCACATATTACCTGCGGGCGTCCCCTTAACATTCTCTGAAGTGGCCAATGCGGCCTCGAGATGAGCCTTGCACTCTTCGAGCTCCTGGGAAAATTGCGTGTTCTTCTTTGTAAGACACTGCATAGCACATGATCCTTCAAACAGTTATATTCACTGTTTCAAGTCTCGGGGGCTACTGACATATATAACCTTCAATTCTACTCACCTGTATGTCTTTCACATACTGCTCCGTGGCTCTGGCTAGACCATTTTGAGCAGCACGGAGATACGCATCTCCTGTATTAAAGGCGTCCAACGCCTCTGGGGAGAAACACGCGTCACGGAGAACAGTCCGGCGACGCCTGTGGTTTAGGGCACTCTCCACCTCTGAATTGGTGGCAGATAGCCCGTCGGCGCCCTCTGTCGGAGGAGCGCCTGAGGCGCGTCCCGTGTCCGCCTCCGCTTCCGGACCCGGCCTCGAACCTTGGCCGGCGGACATAGTCTGGCGGGCTCTCTTCTTTCTAAGAAAATCATGAGAACTAGTAAGACTCAAGGGCATAAACCCTAGGCGTTAAATCCGCACACCATACCGTTGCACCGGAATCTCGATCTAGTCTGCACTTCTTTTTGGCCCGCCTGGTTTCAGCGGCCCTTGTTGGCTGCCCACCGTGGGCTCGGCCTTCCGCCTCAAGGATTTAACCTGCGAAGCGCTGTTAGTGCACGACATGCAAGATAAAGCATGAGAATACTGAGACTTCGGTCTTAGTTACCTTGGAAGCTGGAAGTAGTCCGGGGTAGTCGGCCGTGATGGCCACTAAGGAGTTATCCTTGCTCAATTGATGAAATACTCCATCAACGAACTCCACGCATAAGTCCGGATCTTCTTGGGAGTCCGGATCGAGGGACCGTTCTGGATCCTCGGGTTGTGGAGCAGGGCTGTTTATTTCCTTCACAGCCTGGCGCAGCTCCTGCGTTTAAACATTACTAGTCTAAGTACTCAACTACGGGAATTTCGAAAATGGATAGGCAAGTGAAAGTGTCTGCTCACCCAACTAGGAGGATTGTACATATAGAATCCGCCTTCCGGGTTGACACGGAGGAATTCTTCCTCCTCCCCCTTGTACAAAGCGGATAAGATTCTCGTTAAAGTGGCGGCCGAATCTGGCCCCTTGCAACCACACCGGGTAGCATCATCCTCCCCGTTGAAATCCCACATGGGGTGGCCTCTGTATTGAAGCGGCTGCACCCCTCGCATGATGCATATGGCCATGACCTTGATCATGGTCAGTCCGGAATGAGCCAACAACCTTATCCGGCTCATCAGGTATAGGACGTCCCTGTCAGCTTCCCTCTGAGGGTTCCGTGGGCGCCAACTCAGGCGCTTCTTCAACGGAGCATTATTGAACTCGGGGAGGCTGATCCGTACAGGGTCCGGCAGGGGGACGTCATCTATATAAAACCATTCCGAGGGCCAGTCTTCGGACGCCCTCTTTGGGGTGCCGGATAGATATCCGGTCCCGGCGATGCGCCATAGTTCGGCTCCGCCCACTTGATAAATAGACCCCTCCTGAGAACGAGGCACAAGGCAAAACAACCTCTTCCACAACGCGAAATGGGCCTCAATGCCCAAGAACAGCTCGCAGAGGGCCACGAAGCCTGCAATGTGCAGAATGGAGGCGGGCGTGAGGCTGTGTAGCTGGAGGCCGTAGAACTCCAGCAACCCTTGAAGAAATGGATGAATTGGAAACCGAGTCCTCTCATTAAATAAGGGACTAGGCATACCCGCTCTCCTCGAGAGGGATGGGGGACGCTCTCTGCCTGCTCTCCGCCGCTATAGGTAGCAATCCGGGCTCGAACTGGGACCATATATGCTGGGGGGAGAAGCCCCTTGGACTGAAGCACTACTAGCTCGCTATGCGGGACGGAACACCGCCCCCAATCTCCGGGCTGAGCGCTGGAGGGGCGAGAGGAGGAGCTGCACCGACCGGCCATGGCGGAATGGATCTCTATCGAAGGCACTCTAATGAAATCTTGCGGAGGGAAGATGGTGTGGATTGGATCTAAATCCCCGTCTCTTTTATGGGCGGTTCATTAACGCAACCAGGGGGTAACTGAAAAATCCCCTGGCTTTTCGCATTCGTTTGACACGTGGAAGATGGTCATTACGGGGCACAGAAGCAGAGGAGGGCCGCACGCACTAGAAGCCGGACACTATTCGATGGATACAGAGAATTTGCAGGAGAACCCGCCTTGCAATGCCGAAGACAACTTGCGCGCTGGACTCGTCGTCATTGAAGCCCTGTTCGGGGGCTACTGAGGGAGTCCTGGATTAGGGGGTGTCCGGATGGCCGGACTATGACCTTCGGCCGAACTCATGGACTATGAAGATACAAGATTGAAGAATCCGTCCCATGTCTGGATGGGACTTTCCTTGGCGTGGAAGGCAAGCTTGGCGATACGATATGAAGATCTCCTCCCATTGTAAACGACTCTGTGTAACCCTAGCCCTCTCCGGTGTCTATATAAACCGGAGAGTTTTAGTCCGTAGGACGAACAACAATCATACCATAGGCTAGATTCTAGGGTTTAGCCACTCTGATCTCGTGGTAGATCTACTCTTGTACTACCCATATCATCAATATTAATCAAGCAGGAGTAGGGTTTTACCTCCATCGAGGGGGCCCGAACCTGGGTAAAAACATCATGCCCCTTGTCTCCTGTTACCATCCGCCTAGACGCACAGTTCGGGACCCCCTACCCGAGATCCGCCGGTTTTGACACCGACAGCGGGGCCTTGTGATTTGACTGATTGTATAAATGAGCCGACGACCTGAGAAGGAGCAACGAACCATGCGGTATATTCAAGATTTCCACTAGAGTTGTACTACGACGGAGGAGCACGAAACACGGCAGCCCAGTGCCATATGGTGATAAAAATGATCTAATTTGCTAGTCATCTCATTATTAGCATTGTTCTATTCATTCCCTCAAAAAAAGCATTGATCTATTCATGCCTCGTAGAGAACGTGACACATGCCGCGAAACACCCGAAGCAAAAGATGAAACACGGGAGCAAAAGAAGAAGGAAGATTATCACCCCAAATGTCTAATTCGCCACGGAGTCGTAACAGCTTCTTCATCGCCTCCATGACCTCCATCTCCTTGCGCGTCTCCTCCGCCATCTTCTTCATTCTGTCCATGACGTGGGATTTCTCGACGTGTGCCTTCATCATCTATTCCACGGCCGTATTACGTACCTTGACAGCAGCCGGGTGCTCGATGCGGAGCTTCGCCAACTCCTCCTTCTGTTCCATGACGAGGGCCTACAACATCTTCATCGAGGAACTACTATTCTCATGCAGCTTCTTCCAGCCGGCGTTCTTCTCCTTCAACAGGTCGAGCTCATGGCAGAGCTTCGCCTTGTCCTCCTAAAGTTGCATTATTTTCCCGGTCGCCTTCTTCTCCGAGGCAATGCTCTTCTTCAGCAGCATCACCAAGCCGGAGGTCAACTCCCCCTACTTATTTGAGCTCAGTGGGCATGTCATCGAGGCTCTCCTTCAGCAGCTCCACCAAGCCTTGGATGAAGTCCTTCTGCTTATTGAGGTGCTGATGTCTACTACACAACCTTCTTCTTGTAGACGTTGTTGGGCCTGCAAGTACACAAGTTTGTAGGACAGTAGCAAATTTCCCTCAAGTGGATGATCTAAGGTTTATCAATCCGTGGGAGGTGTAGGATGAAGATGGTCTCTCTCAAACTACCCTGCAACCAAATAACAAAGAGTCCCTTGTGTCCCCAACACACCCAATACAATGGTAAATTGTATAGGTGCACTAATTCGGCGAAGAGATGGTGATACATGTGCAATATGGATGGTAGATAAAAGTATTTGTAATATGAAATTATAGAAACAACAAGGTAACTAATGATAAAAGTGAGCGTAAACGGTATTGCAATGGTAGGAAACAAGGCACATCGTTCATACTTTTACTAGTGCAAGATCTCTCAACAATAATAACATAGATAGATCATATAACAATCCCTCAACATGCAACAAACAGTCACTCCAAAGCCACTAATAAAGGAGAACAAACGAAGAGATTATGGTAGGGTATGAAACCACCTCAAAGTTATTCTTTCGGATCAATCTACTCAAGAGTTCGTACTAGAATAACACCTTAAGACACATATCAACCAAAACCCTAATGTCACCTAGATACTCCATTGTCACCTCAAGTATTCGTGGGCATCATTATACGATATGCATCACACAATCTCACATTCATCTATTCAACCAACACAAAGTACTTCAAAGAGTGCCCCAAAGTTTCTACCGGAGAGTCAAGACGAAAACATGTGCCAACCCCTATGCATAAGTTCATGGGCGGAACCCGCAAGTAGATCACCAAAACAAACATCAAGTTGCACGTGATATCCCATTGTCACCATAGATAAGCACGGCAAGACATACATCAAGTGTTCCCAAATCATTAAAGACTCAATCTGATAAGATAACTTCAAAGGGAAAACTCAATCCATTACAAGAGAGTAGAGGGGGAGAAACATCATAAGATCCCACTATAATATCAAAGCTCGCGATACATCAAGATCGTTCCATAGAGGGAAGACGAGAGAGAGAGAACACGAGAGAGAGAGAGAGATCAAACACATAGCTACTGGTACATACCCTCAGCCTCGAGGGTGAACTACACCCTCCTCATCATGGAGAGCACCGGGATGATGAAGATGGCCACCGGTGATGAGTTCCCCCTCCGGCAGGGTGCCGGAATGGGATCCCGAGAGGTTTTTGGTGGCTACAGAGGCTTGCAGCGGCGGAACTCCCTATCTATCTTCGTTCCAAAAATCACGCTCCCGAAGGTTTCATTCCGTTTGGACTCCGTTTGATATTCCTTTTCTTCCAAACACTGAAATAGGTAATAAAACATCAATATGGGATGGGCCTCCAGTTAATAGGTTAGTACCAAAAGTAACATAAAAGTGTATAATAAAGCCCGTAATCATTCAAACAGATAATAAAATAGCATGAATGCTTCATAAATTATAGATACGTCGGAGACGTATCAGCATCCCCAAGCTTAATTCCTGCTCGTCCTCGAGTAGGTAAATGGTAAAATAAAGAATTTATGAAGTGTGAATGCTAGAAGGTGCACAAGTTTGATCAATGATAATTTCAATCACCTTTTCTAGCATGATTATATGTCATAACAGTAGTTCATCTCATAAAACTTCTCAAGATCAAGTAACAAGCTATTCACATGTCAAAGCATAGACCAAAAACTTTCTTAAAAACTAGCAAACTTCATTCTTAGTCATCAAATAATTGCAATTCATCTTATTTTCAGGAAGAGTCTATGTCAGAGCTTTGATTTAGCAAACTTCACATACTCAACTATCATATAGTCTTCTACAATTTCTAACACTCACGCAATACTAATGGTTATGGAGTTTTAATCGAACACTGGGAAAGATAGGGGCTTATAGTGTTGCCTCCCAACGTATTCACCTTTGGGTGATGTCAACAATAATAGTTCATGCTAACTTACATTCAATTGGATATATATATATTAGGATCACCCCAACACAAAGTGCTTTCCAAAGGATAAAGTGAAAAAAGGGAAAGGTGAAGATCACCTTGACTCTTGCATAAAGTAAAAGACATAAGGTAAAAGATAGGCCCTTCGCAGAGGGAAGCAGAGGTTGTCATGCGCTTTTAGGGTTGGATACACAAAATCTTAATGCGAAAGAACGTCACTTTATATTGCCACTTGTATATGGACCTTTATTATGCAGTCCGTCGCTTTTAGTGCCTCCATAACAAGATCATACAAAGCTTATTTTCTCCGCACTAATAAGTCATGCATATTTAGAGAGCAATTTTTATTGCTTGCACCGATGACAACTTACTTGAAGGATATTACTCAATCCATAGGTAGGTATGGTGGACTCTCATGGCAAAAACTGGGTTTAAGGATATTTGGAAGCACAAGTAGTATCTCTACTTGGTGCAAGGAATTTTGGCTAGCATGAAGGGGAAAGGCAAGGTCAACACGTTTGAATGATCCATGACAATATACTTTAACTGAGATGTGAGAAAACATAACCCATTATGTTGTCTTCCTGGTCCAACATCAACTCTTTAGCATGTCATACTTAATGAGTGCTCACAATTATAAAAGATGTCTAAGATAGTATATTTATATGTGAAATCTCTCTTCCTTCAATATTCTTTCATGAATTGTTCAAATGACCAATACAATGCTTGCTAACCTTCAATAAATTTACAACCTCTACTTCTTAGATGTGAAGTCATTACTCCCAATGGGGTAAGCATATTAAACATATATAATTTCAGATTTATGATATTCAACTTATTCAACCATTTACTCATAGGATATAAGTGAAGTACACGAGTAAATGACAAACTACTCCAAAAAGATATAAGTGAAGATCAATGAGTAGCTAAATAAATATGTAACTATGTGAAGACTCTCTCTCATTAAAGAATCTCAGATCTTGGTATTGTATTCAAACAGCAAGAAAAACAAAATAAAATGACATTGCAAGGATAGCACGACTCATGTGAAGAAGCAAAAACTTAGGCTCAACCGATACTAACCGATAGTTGTTGAAGAAGAAAGGTGGGATGCCTACCGGGGCATCCCCAATCTTAGATGCTTGAGACTTCTTGAAATATTATCTTGGGGTGCATTGGGCATCCCCAAGATTGAGCTTTTATGTCTCCTTAATTCCTTTTATATGTCGTTTTCCCTTTTTATCAAAAGCTTCATCCACACCAAACTCAACAAGAACTCATGAGATAGGTTAGTATAAACCAATGCAAAACCATATCATTTTCTACTGTAACAAATCACTAAGATTATTATTCAACATTGAATACTAAATGTCTCTGCATATTTAATACTCCTATCCTCAAATAGAATCATTAAATAAGCAAACATATGCAAACAATGCAAACATAACAGCAATCTGCCAAAACAGTATAGTCTGAAAAGAATGCAAGATTCATCATACTTCCCTAACTCCAAAAATTATAATAAACATATTACGCTGTAAAGATTTATCATACCTCAATATGAAAAAAGATTCAAAATTATATCGCTCTCTGACTTTTCTAGGGAATTTTTGCAACAGCGGTAAACTTTCTGTTTTCAAACAGCAACATGTATACTAGCAAAATAAGCATGGTAAAGGCTATCCTTGACATTTTTATTGAAAATAAAGATGCAAAACATTATTCTAAATAACATCAAGCAAATACTAACAAAATAAAATGACGCTCCAAGCAAAACACATATCATGTGGCGAATAAAAATATAGCTCCAAGTAAAGTTACCGATGAACAAAGACGAAAGAGGGGATGCCATCCGGGGCATCCCCAAGCTTAGTTTCTTGGTTGTCCTGCAATATTACCTTGGGGTGCCTTGGGCATCCCCAAGCTTAGGCTCTTTCCACTCCTTATTCCATAGTCCATCCAATCCTTACCCAAAACTTGAAAACTTCAACCACACAAAACTCAAAACATAACTCGTAAGCTCCGTTAGTATAAGAAAATAAAACCACCACTTAGGTACTGTTGTGAACTCGTTCTAAATTCATATTGGTGTTAAACCTACTGTATTCAAACTTGTCTATGGTTCATACCCTCCGATACTACTCGTAGATTCATCAAAATAAGCAAACAACACATAGAAAACAGAATCTGTCAAAAACAGAATAGTCTGTAGTATTCTGTATCATTCGAATACTTATGTAACTTCACAAATTCTGATATAAATTGGTGGACCTGAGTAATTTGTATATTAATCATCTGCAAAAAGAATCAACCTAAAAGCACTCTCCAGTAAAAAATGGCAGCTAATCTCGTGAGCGTTAAAGTTTCTGTTTTTTACAGCAAGATCATAAAGACTTGACCCAAGTCTTCCCAAAGGTTCTACTTGGCACAAACACTAATTAAAACATGAAACCACATCTAAAAAGAGTCTAGATGCATTATTTATTACTAAACAGGACCAAAAAGTAAGAAACAAAAATAAAGTTGGGTTGCCTCCCAACAAGCGCTATCGTTTAACGCCCCTTGCTAGGCATGATGATTTCAATGATGCTCACATGAAAGATAAGAATTGAAACATAAAGAGAGCATCATGAAGAATATGACTAGCACATTTAATTCTAACCCACTTCCTATGCATAGAGATTTTGTGAGCAAACAACTTATGGGAACAATAATCAACTAGCATAGGAAGGTAAAACAAGCATAGCTTCAAAATTTTAAGCACATAGAGAGGAAACTTGATATTATTGCAATTCCTACAAGCATAAATTCATCCCTCATAATAATTTCAGTAGAATCATGAATGAATTCAACAATATAACCAGCACCTAAAACATTATTTTCATGATCTACAAGGATAGAAAATTTACTACTCTCCACATAAGCAAATTTCTTCTCATGAATAGTAGTGGGAGGAAACTCAACAAAATAATTATCATGTGAGGCATAATCCAATTGAAAACTAAAATCATGATGACAAGTTGCATGGTTATCATTATTCATAATAGCATACAAGTCATCACAATAATCATCATAGATAGCAACTTTGTTCTCATAATCACTTGGAACCTCTTCCGAAATAGTGGATTCATCACAAAATAAAGTCATGACCTCTCCAAATCCACTTTCATGTTCATCACAATAAGATTCAACATCCTACAAAATATTGGGATCACTACTTCCTAAAGTTGACACTCTTCCAAACCCACTTTCATCAATATAATCATCATAAATAAGAGGCATGCTTTCATCATAATAAATTTGCTCCTCAAAACTTGGGGGACAAAAAATATCATCTTCATCAAACATAGCATCCCCAAGCTTGTGGCTTTGCATATCATTAGCATCATGGATATTCAAGGAATTCATACTAACAACATTGCAATCATGCACATCATACAAAGATTTAGTGCCAAACATTTTGCTGATTTCTTTTTCTAGCACTTGAGCACAATTTTCCTTCCCATCATTCTCACGAAAGATATTAAAAATATGAAACATATGAGGCAAACTCAATTCCATTTTTTTGTAGTTTTATTTTATAAACTAAACTAGTGATAAAACAAGAAACAAAAAGATTCAATTGCAAGATCTAAAGATATACCTTCAAGCACTCACCTCCCCGGCAACGGCGCTAGAAAAGAGCTGGATGTCTACTACACAACCTTCTTCTTGTAGACGTTGTTGGGCCCGCAAGTGCATAGGTTTGTAGGACAGTAGCAAATTTCCCTCAAGTGGATGACCTAAGGTTTATCAATCCGTGGGAGGCGTAGGATGAAGATGGTCTCTCTCAAACAACCCTGCAACCAAATAACAAAGAGTCTCTTGTGTCCCCAACACACCCTATAAAATGGTAAATTGTATAGGTGCACTAGTTCGGCGAAAAGATGGTGATACAAGTGCAATATGGATGGTAGATAAAAGTATTTGTAATCTGAAATTATAAAAACAGCAAGGTAACTAATGATAAAAGTGAGCGTAAACGGTATTGCAATGGTAGGAAACAAGGCATAGGGTTCATACTTTTACTAGTGCAAGTTCTCTCAACAATAATAACATAGATAGATCATATAACAATCCCTCAACATGCAACAAATAGTCACTACAAAGCCACTAATAGCAGAGAAAAAACAAAGAGATTATGGTAGGGTATGAAACCACCTCAAAGTTATTCTTTCGGATCAATCTACTCAAGAGTTCGTACTAGAATAACACCTTAAGACACAAATCAACCAAAACCCTAATGTCACCTAGATACTCCATTGTCACCTCAAGTATCCGTGGGCATGATTATATGATATGCATCACACAATCCCAGATTCATCTATTCAACCAACACGAAGTACTTCAAAGAGTGCCCCAAAGTTTCTACCAAAGAGTCAAGACGAAAACATGTGCCAACCCTTATGCATAGGTTCATGGGGGAATCCGCAAGTTGATCACCAAAACATACATCAAGTGGCACGTGATATCCCATTGTCACCACAGATAAGCACGGCAAGACATACATCAAGTGTTCTCAAATCATTAAAGACTCAATGCGGTAAGATAACTTCAAAGGGAAAACTCAATCCATTAGAAGAGAGTAGAGGGGGAGAAACATCATAAGATCCAACTATAATAGCAAAGCTTGTGATACATCAAGATCGTGCCATAGAGGGAACACGAGAGAGAGAGAGAGATCAAACACATAGCTACTGGTACATACCCTCAGCCTGGAGGGTGAACTACTCCCTCCTCGTCATGGAGAGCGCCGGGATGATGAAGATGGCCACCGGTGATGGGTTCCCCCTCCCGCAGGGTGCCGGAATGGGCTCCCGAGAGGTTTTTGGTGGCTACAGAGGCTTGCGGCAGCGGAACTCCCGATCTATCTTCGTTCGAAAAATCACGCTCCCGAAGGTTTCATTCCGTTTGGACTCCGTTTGATATTCCTTTTCTTCGAAACACTGAAATAGGCAATAAAACAACAATATGGCTGGGCCTCCGGTTAATAGGTTAGTCCTAAAAGTAATCTAAAAGTGTATAATAAAGCCCTTAATCATTCAAAAATATAATAAAATAGCATGAATGCTTCATAAATTATATATACGTTGGAGATGTATCAGGTGCTTATTGAGCTGATCGGGCATGCCGTCGAGGGATAACGACTCCAGCGCTGCCGCCTCGGCATGTTCACCTCCGCGGCTAGGGCGCTCCTGGGAGCCATCGCCTGCCCATGAGAGATCTTTCAAGGTCTCTGCGTGGCGGCGAACCCTCTTTTTTTCCGCAGCCTTGGTTGCTGCTCCCTTGTTACGAGTAGTTCTCGACCTAGGGCTCTGCTCACCGGCCATGGCAAGGACAGACGAAGAATAAGCACTTATGAGGAGGAAAGGTAGAGTAATTTTCGGTTAGGTAGTTCCCCTTTTTATAACATAAGTACTAGCACTAGTACTAATACCTGCATAGTGGGAACACGTTTAGGTTTGGTACGCACTAGTAGGTGTGAGCAGGCTTTCGAATGGGATGGGAACAAGGTAAAGATTAATTGATGGTTTTGGTTTCAACGCCCGAAATAGCGCCCGATGAGTTTAGTGGAACATAAATTTCAAGTACACTACACTCCTTAAATGCTTAAATATTATCTTACTGTCAAAAATTCGCACAAAATACGAAGGAGAGCAATGGAAGTACTACTAGCAACCCATGATTTAGCTACTCGCATGCGCGCAGTGGAGTAGTAATGTCTTTCTTCCGCCCTCACGTCCACTCAATTTGTATGAGCTGTATTAATTGACCACCAATGAAGTGAACGACGTTACATGTGTCAAATTATCACATGGGGTGGATCTTGGAAAAAAATTGCGTCCGCCCGTGTACCCGCGTGTGCGTGCGAGGGAATGAGTGCGTGCGTGGCGTGCGTGCACATCTTCGCTTCATGCACGTACCGACAATATGGCTCAGGGAGGACGAGTACATTCTTCTGGAACCATAAGCACATCACTGTGATCAATCCACACAAGGAGGTCACGACAACGCCTCCACATGTGCCACGTGGCTTCATGAATGTAGCGTCCCATTGGAATTCTAATTTAGGTGTTTTGCACCTACTCGAAGTACTAGTAAGGTACACGTGCATTGCACACATCAGATTTTGCAACCAAATTATGAATAAATACCACACTATAGCATGTAAGCTCTGAGTCATATATGCCTGTTGTAGACCTTCGTTTAATTCTTATAGTTCATCTCATTCAAAATCAATTAGTTTTTATAAAAAAGCTTGGGCCTCTTGGATTCGTAGGATTTCCAAAAGGCGGGAATAGGAA
Organism: Triticum dicoccoides; assembly: GCF_002162155.2. Lineage (NCBI taxonomy): Eukaryota > Viridiplantae > Streptophyta > Magnoliopsida > Poales > Poaceae > Triticum > Triticum dicoccoides. The sequence continues at coordinate 26,998,011 of NC_041393.1, read as the reverse complement.
AAACATGGATTATAGTGGAATGTCGTCTTGAATCCTACAGGATTGTACGAGTGTTTGATTGTGCATAGAAAAAACTCAGAATTCTTTCAAAGAGTTTTGAGTGGATGGGATGTTTCCTATGAAATCTAGTGCAAATAAATCATATGGAAAAATTTCCTATGGTTTACAATCCTACGAATCAAACAACCAAGATAGGAAAAATTCCTAAGGATTAGAATCCTCCAAAATTCCTTTGAGAATCCTTTGAATCAAAGAAGCCCTTAATCTATTTTATGATTCATGGAATTGTGTGTTGTAAAGAATGAAGTAAAAACAAATAATGGCAATTCAAATAGAAAAAAAATTGGGCAGTTATGATACGGAAGTTTCTAGAACAAAAGAGAACCACTGTTGTTTTGAGGTTTGTGCATTATGCTTAAGTTCAACCATGGAGTCTGCTAGATTGTACATGTGGCAAAATCCGGTGGGGGGGCTAGAAGATGGTGCGAGGGGCCGAGTGGAGGGAGACTATGAAGGAGTGCACAAGTGTGAGATCGATATTTAGAGAGAGGGGGCAAGAATTTGCGCTGTTGCGTGCAGTGGTGGGGCCATGAAAAATAAATGAGCAAGGGGGCCAAGCATTTCTAATCCTTTACGAGGAGGGTCAATTCATGAACTTAAACCATTTTTAGTAGCAATTGTCTAATGATCACATTCATATTAGCCTCGAGATATAGTGATGTTAGGGGGGGGGGGGCAGGGCCCTTGCTGCCCCCTGTCTTCGCCATTGTGTGCGCATCTGAGAGATGAAGCGGAAGGCATGGATGATGAGAGGGGGATGTTGGATATATAATTAATGTGGGTGTATTAGCTATATATGTTAATCCTATATAGAGAGGTATAGATTGATCGATGTGGACGTGGGAAAGAGGTTGAGACCTCACTAGATATATCGATTGATCGGTTTGTGCGGAAAACTATGAAATACCTAGCTATATTGTCACATCCCTAGCTTCTGGCATTGCTCTAGGTTAGCTTCATGTGTGCATCATGTCTATATTTTTGAAACTTGAATTGAGGAATATTGGAAGCCTCAAAACCCTAAATAAAAGAGGGGCAAAAACCCTAGAAATCTCATTCATTACTCCAAAAGGCTCTTCTTAAATGTTTGATAAATTTTGGTAAGGGTTCTGGTCCCAACCAAAATATTGAACATTTTTAAGGATTTATTTTTGGGACTTTGAATTTAAATCATTAGCTATTTGAATTTGAATTATATTCATATAATTAGAATATAATTTAAATACCCCTGAAATATTTTATAAGCTTTTGGAAAAGTCCATCTAGCAATATAAAATATTCAGAGGAGTTTTTGGCATTGTTTGAATTATTTTAAAATTCAAAACAGTGGCAAAATAAATTAATAAAACAAAACAGAACAGAAAAATATAAAACAGAACTTACCTGGACTTACCTGGCCTCACCCGTGCAGCCCACCAGAGCCGGCCCAGCTCCTGTGCTGGTCCAGCACTGTGCGGCCCAGCCCACCGTGGTCGCCACCGTCTTCAACCTCCTGCCAGTAGGCAGGAGGGCGTGTGCCCGACGCGCGCGCGCACGCTCCGGCCACCTCCTGCTTACCTGCTCGCCGCTGGAGGCACCTGAGGGAGCCACGCACTCCCCCTCGCCCCCTGCACCTCCCCTCTCTTCCCCTGGACCCCGTTCCCTCCTCTGCTTCCCTCCCGCGCACACCACCGAGCGGAGCTCGCCGTCATCGTCGCCGTACCCATGGCCACCGGCCACCCCTAGCCTCGCCGATGCACCCAGGAGCTCCGCCTCGACCCCCTCTTCCTTCCCACCGATCCACAGCCCTCCGGAAGCCCTGCATCGCCGCCATCGCCGTCGTCTTCTACCTCGGACCCGCCGGCCATCTTCGTCAAATTCGCCGGCTCCGGACCGTCCCCGACCTCGCCGAGCGTCCCCTCGTCATCGCCGTGAGTCACTGACCCTCTCCCCTAACTCAGCATGCTCCCCTCCATGCCGTAGCGCCGTTCCCCAAGAGCACCGAAGCCACCGTCCGCCATTGCTGCTGCACGCATAGCCTCCGTGCTCCCCTGGCCCCACTGAGCTGCTCTTAGTGCTCCCCATGACTAGCAGGTGCTGCCCAGCCTCTCAGCTCGCTCGCTCGCCAAGCGTAGCCCCGTGCCCGTGCTGGCCCGAACTCCGGTCGCCGCCGCGGGCCCCGTTCCGGTGAGCTCGGGCCACCTCAGCCCCTGCCGTTTGCACAGATGGATGCGGGCGACTCCCAGCTACGCGTAGAGCCCCTCCTCCGTCCGTTTGGTCGTCGGAGCACGAAACCCGAAGGCCTCCGCCGCCTCGGCCTCGCCGGCGACTCACCGCCGGCGGGTTAGGCCCTGTTGACCAGGGGTTTGACCCCCCCTGGGTCGATGACAGGTGGGGCCAGCCCCCCCTGTTAATTAGTTTAGTTTATTTTAACTAATTACCCCCCTGCTAACACTGACATGCGGGCCCAGGCTCTAATTAAAATTAGGTTAGTTAGTTAGTCACTGACGTGTGGACCCCACACGTCAGGTTTGACCCTGACCGACCCCTGTTGACTTGCTGACGTCACGGTGACGCACTGCTGACGCAGTAAATATTTTCTGGAATTTAAATAATTCTTAAATGATTTATTATTTCCAGAAAATAGCTAAAACTTCAATAAATCATAGAAAATTAACCGTAACTCCAAATTAAATAAATTATATATGAAAAATTATCAGAAAAATTCAAGGAATCCATCTGTACCATTTTCATGCATGTTAGAATAACTTATAGCTGCTGTTTAGCACAAATCAATTAAAGGGCATTTATTAATCACATATGGAGTTTGAATTTGAATTTTATATTCAAACCAACTTCATTTAATCTGTTGCTAGTTGCATTAGCCCAAAACACATTCTTTTTGCCATGTCATGATCATGCATCATATTGTGCATTGCATTGATTGTGTTCCTTTCTGTGTTGCCGGTATTTGTCCCCTCTCGATAGACGTGATACCGATGATGTGATCGTTGACACTGATGAAGACTCAATGTTATCTTCAGAAGTGCCAGGCAAGCAAAACCCCCTTGTTCATTCCGATAAAATCCCACTCTCTCGCTCCTGCTCTCTTTTACTGCATTAGGACAACAACGACATATTTGATACTTGCTGCGGTAGCTGAACCCTTTATCCTTTGCATGACCTGTCATTGCCACAGTAAATAGATGAAACCCACTAGCATGAGTAGGAGTTGTTTGAGCCCTGATGTGCCTACTCATTCATGCTTGTTTGTCATGCCTGCTACTGCTTAGAGTTGAGTCAGGTCTGATTCATCGGGGATGAATCAGAGGCGTGCGAACATGTCCTGCTGTGTGTGAGCTAAGTGTGTGAACACGATTTGGTAAAGGTAGCGGTGAGAGGCCATGTAGGAGTACATGGTGGGTTGTCTCATTGCAGCCGTCCTCAGGAACTGAGTTCTGTGTTTGTGATCCATGACCAGCTACTACCACACATTGGAATGCTTAAGTGCCCCTCTCGGCTTATTAATCAACTTGATCTCTGTCCAGGAGTTGCAACTAGTTTCTGGTGTTTGTAGGTAGTGTTAGTAGTCTACCAAGTGGCACCCGGTACAGGTGGGCTTGGGACAGACTAGGCACAGTGGCCCGGTGTACCAAGTGGCACCCGGTTGGTGGGCTTGGGAACCCTGCACACATCGTTTGGGGCCGTAAGCGACACCCCGGCCGGATCTCCTTGCGGATGGAACCCTAATAGGCGATAAACCTGGACTAGAGACTTGTTCGGTTAGTCAGGTCGTGGCCGACTCCCTCGCCCGGCTTCCGCTTGAAGGTTGCCGAGGTACATGACGTGTACAGAGCGATAAGTGGCGAAAGCGTGTGTGAAGAAGTACACCCCTGCAGGGTTATCATCATCTATTCGAATAGCCGGATTCCTCGGATATGGAAACTTGGACCCCATTGCATAGTTCATAGACAAGTGAAAGTGGATACTCTAAAATACGCAAGATAAGCGTGAGTGCTATGGATGGCGTTCTCGTAGGGAGACGGGAGCGGATCCATAGTGGTGTATTGATATGGTGAATATGTGGACTCGTGTGCGCCACCTCAAAAGAGTTACTTGCAGTCGTAGTTCAGGATAGCCACCGAGTCAAAGCTGGCTTGCTGCAGTTAAACTCCACCACCCCCTTGTTGATAATGATGCATATGTAGATAGATCTGATGTAAGTCTTGCTGGGTACATTTGTACTCACGTTTGCCTATTTTATGTTTTTGCAGAGAGACTTCAGTCTCACTAGTAGTTCCGCTTGGACTTCAACGTTTAGCTTGTTACCTCAGCTACGATCTTGTGCCCTCGGCAGGATCTGATAGATAGTCAGGCTTCTCAGCCTTTTTCATTTATAGATGTCTGTACTCAGACATGATAGCTTCCGCTTGTGTTTTGACTTGTATGCTCTGATTGTTGGGTCATGAGACCCATGTTTGTAATGTCTCGCTCCTCGGAGCCTATTGAATAAACTACTTGAGTCGTAGAGTCATTTTGTGCTGCCATGTTGTATTGCACATATCGAGCATATTGTGTGTATGTTATTGAAATGCTTGGTATGTGTGGGATCTGACTATCTAGTTGTTTATCTTTAGTAGCCTCTCTTACCGGGAAATGTCTCCTAGTGTTACCGCTGAGCCATGGTAGCTTGCTACTGCTCTGGAACACTTAGGCTGGCCGGCATGTGTCCTTCTTCGTTCCTGTGTCTGTCCCTTCGGGGAAATGTCACGCTTTGAGTACCGGAGTCCTGTTAGCCCGCTACAGCCCGGTTTACCGGAGTCCTGCTAGCCCAGTGCTACAGCCCGGACCCACTTGCTGATGACCGACACGTTCGAAGCTGGGTCATGAATGCCTGTCCCTGTAAGTCTGTGCCACTTTGGGTTTACGACTAGTCATGTCAGCCCGGGCTCCTTATCATATGGATGCTAGCGACACTATCATATACGTGAGCCAAAAGGCGCAAACGGTCCCGGGCAAAGATAAGGCGACACCCGTGGGGATACCGTGCGTGAGGCCGCAAAGTGATATGAGGTGTTACCGGCTAGATCGATGTGACATCGAGTCGGGGTCCTGACATATATACACACATACATAGAGGAATATCGATTGTTGCACATGCATGCGTGAGAGATAAAGAATGCCTGATATGATGGAGAGGGGGATGTGTGTGGATGTGTGCCTTCATGGGAGACCGACATGAAGAAAAAGATTGCATGTGTGTGATGGATAATGCCGAATGGTACTGTGTGTGCATGAGAGAAAGTTAGTGCTACAATTATAAGAGAAGACGACTGTGCGGGTGTAAAAGACTAGGTGAGGTCATAATCAATGTAAAGTTGAATTCAAATATTTGAATAAGAGATCTTGATGTTTGAAACCCATGCATGCATGAATATAACGGAGATCTGCGTGGTGTGGTTTGGAAACGAGCATGTTGTAATGTATACACATTGAACAAGGTAAGACTGATTTGAATTTGAGATACCGATGGCAAACATCATTTGGCCACATCACATCTGTGCATGGACACACTATTCTAATTGGAGATGATGGGTGGCTTTCGCATCACATATCTATATCTATACCCCTATGTATATTATATTTTATATTTTTTTATATTGTGTGTGGGTAACTTTAACTTTGAAAGATGGTTGTTGGATGAGGCGAATCTGATGGTCCAAAGATGGCAAATTTGAGTACTACTGGCCGTTGGATATCATCTAGATTCCACCAGATTTCGCCACATGTATAATATAGAAGACTCCATGGTTGAACTTAAGCATAATGCACAAACATCAAAACACAAGCACCTCTTCTTTGTTCTAGAATCTTCCATATCAGAATTGCCCAAATGATTTTCTACATGATTTTCCATTATTTGTTTTTTACTTTATGTCTTACAACGCACAATTCCATGAATCTTAAAATAGATTATCTTTCTTATAAAAACTAGATGATTTTGAATGAAATGAACTGTAAGAATTAAACGAACATCTACATCATGCATTTATGACTCAAAGCTTACATGCTATAATGTGGTATTTATTCATAATTTGGTTGCCAAATCTCATGCGTGCAATGCACGTGTACCTTACTCTAGTCTAAATGGTGTTTGTGTGTGTGTTGTGCGTGTTGAGGTGCAAATTGTCTTTTTTTAGGTACACGTTAAGCTTGTTCTCCCGAAATTTCAAGCCGCGCCTTGTTATGCTGAAAATTCAAGCTAGCGTCTCTGTCTATCGTGCTGCGAAACCCACGCCTTGTTAGCCCGAAATATTTAAGATATATCTTTGTCTCGTTGTGCACCGACAACTCCCTCCATCTCAACCCGCGCCTTGCTATTCTGAAATTACAACGCGCACGAAAACTCCCACCTCCTGTGAAATCCTGACACGCGAAATGCCCGTGGTACCCCTGAACCGAAAGAACTGCCTCAAATCGGTGGGGGTACTTTCATACCTTACCCCATATTTCGGACAAGCGCGTCCCTAAGCCATGGTTCCCCACTCCCATCCCATCCGCCCACCCATTCATGCATCGAGGGCGCGAAAACCCGCGACGAAGCCCCACACCCTCCTCCGTCCGCCACCCAGCCGAAGCCTCTAACCCGACGACGTCGTTCACAGCAACACCTCGACCTGCCTCATCCACCGTACCGGATGAGGATCCGTCGTCGATCTCGCTGTCCTGCCGGTTCAGCCACCCCGTCCTCCACCTCCAAGGAGCTACCCCGATGTTCCCCTCGTCTTTCACGCCACCTCCATTCCCACACCACCGTCTTCACCTGCACCACCGGAAGAGCATCATCATCACTATTTCCTCGGATGAAGTTGTAGCCTAATCGGCACCACCCAAGAGGTTGTACACTAATTGCCGCATTTTCTTCTTGATTCGATCTCATGGTGCTGCCGGCGCTCGGTCCCGAGATGACATAGTGCGGCCCCATCCACGGCAGCGTCATCGGCCACTTCCTCCATGACGTTGCTCCCTCGGCGGCGATGTCCACATCAGTAGGAGCTGTTGCTGATTTAGCTCTCGCTCGCGCTGCTGCTCTGCTCTTGCTCTCAGTCCCCTGCCTGGTCTGCTCTTGCTATTGCTCTTGCTCGCGCTGATGCTCTCGCTCTTTCTCTTGCTTGCGATGCTGCTCCGATTTAGCTACACTTCAGTCGACTGAATCGACTTTTGGGTCAGTCGATTTTCAGGGGGAGGGCTCACCGGGCTGAAGGAAGAACCAGTCGCAGCGGGGAGGGGGGCTCGCCAGAGAGGTACCCCACTATCTATCTTAGGGTTTAGGGTGGGGGCGGTGGTCGCTGCCGGTGGTGGGGCGGTGGCGTGGGGATCGCTGGAGAAAAAGCTCGGCAGGGAGGGTCCTAGAGGGATGGCCGGGGCGGCGGCGGACCGATGGTGGGGAGTGTTTTTGGGGTGGGCGGGTCGGTGCACCGCCGGCCGAAGGCGGCAGGGGGCTGCTGTTTGGCCGGTGGTGGCTGGTGGCTCAGGGGGGTGGAGGTTGAAGATGAACTACAGGCCCGTGATTTCGTATCCAACGGCTGTAAAATCGACTAACCAGAGATGAAAAAGTCAGTCGACTAACGTGTAGCCTCACCTTGCTAGTGCGTTCAGTTTCGACAGCAAAATTCAGTTTCGACGGTTAAGTTCAATTTTGACAGTTAAATTCAGTTTCAACAGGTAAGTTCAGAGATGAGCGGCTGATGTATTTTACATCTAGCAATTTGTGGTTATGTATTTTACGTCATGTATTGGAGATGCTATTAGAATTTCACTTAGGCTAACGTTGTCTCTCTTGTCCTGCTTCAGCCTCGGCGTCGTACAACTCATCGAAGCTGCTCCAACGACGAAACCCTCCATCACAGCAGAGCAGTACCTCGGGCTCCATCTCCAGATGCCTAAGATCTTCTTCCCCTCCTCCGACAGCCAAGTTAGTCGGAGCATCCTCACCGGCCAACCCAATCACGCTGAGATCGACATGGCTTCGCCAAAGAGGTTGTACACTTGTTGCATCTCTTTTTTACTCTACATGTTATATATATTATCCACTGAACACACGTAGTAACAGGAAATACGATTATTTTATCCTACTATATGAAAGACAGTGAGGTACCAGGCAACTTAGCTATCCGTGATGGACTCTCTTGAACGCCATCATTATTTATCTCTATGCATTTAAGTTGTGCATTTGTCGATGGCCCTGGGAGTTGAGCTAGTAGGGCAGTGGCTTGGGTCCAAAGTAATAGAAGTAGCACAAAAACATTTGTTGTGTAGGCTTTTCCTTGCTCAAGCCTGCCTACTAGAATCGCTAGTGCTTGAAAGGAAAAGTGAATGAAAAACATAGGAATTGGAAAGTTTCCTATGGTACTACTATTCATGAATTTGGTTCAAAGGAATGGAGCAAAGGAAAACTGTAGGATTTGTTCCTTTAGTGTCTCCTTGAAAGAAAAAACGTACGAATTTTAATTTTCACTTGTCCTCCTTTTCAAATTCCTATTCATGAGGCACAAGACTAAGAGATAGTAGCATAATAGCATAATAACCATACATTTTCTTGTGGTTTGACTTAATCTCAGCATGCTTCTTTCCATCCTGTGATCTTCCAATTGTTGTGAATCAAACACCCAGATTGGCAGAAATCCTGTGTTTTTAAATTCTCTGTTTTGCACGTGCATTCCTATCCCATTCCTGTCTATTTCCTATCCCTGCATTGTTAGAATCGTCAAATTCAAACAAGCCCTTACTCAATTACTTCTGTTACAGATATGTGTCAAAGAAAACCTTGTGTGGTTTATCCTGCTCCTGCGGCGTTGTGTTCGACACCAGCTCAGCTGCTCCAACGATGAAAGGGTTCACCATAGCAGGGATCCGCTCTCCAGACTATCTTTCGCCGCCACAGATCTTCTTCCCCACCGCTGGCAGCCACGACAAGTGCATTACCATCATCAACTGACCAGATGACCTTGAGGACTACACTGGTTCGCAAGAGAGGTCACACTCTTCCGTGTTTGCTTACGTTATGCATCGCTTAATATGATGGCATGCTACATTATCGTCGTGTTCACCTATTAGACTCCGAGTCAGGTCCGAACTAATGTTGAAACTTGTGTTTTTAGGTTGTGGGGTACATATTGGGGCAGCATCAATACTATATGTCTACTATCTGGTTAATCTCGGGTGTCTACTATGAGTTTCATGTTGGGTGCAAACAAACATTAAAGGAGCCATTATCTGTATTTTTAACTAAACCTATTATCTGCCTGCTATCATTGGTTTTGTGTCTATCCACAGTTTGCTACCATCACTCTGGATTTGTGCGTGCACTCCTTACATAATCTCACTATGTTTTATTCCTATGCATGCCAGTTATTGTCCACAATGGAACTGATCATGTAGAGCAAAAGATACGAGCCTTGCATGGCAATAAAATTGCATGCAGACATCGCTCCATGGTGGGCGCAAAGGCAGCCCCCCACCACCAATTTTGGATTGTAATCAAGAGGAAGATAACTGTTCTGAGGGAGATTTAGAAGGAGAAGACCACTCCTATTTACCCCATCAGGTCTTCGCTCTAACTTGGCATGCTGATGTTGGTAATATCATGCATATGGTGCCTTGCATTGCTTACTGTATACATTAAAGATGTCATCTGCTTAGTATAGATATGCTTTGTGTCAATGCCATCTGTTTAGTTTTTTTTATCGTATATGTGAATCATGCAATGCCATCTTGTTTAGCCAGACATCATATATGTGATTTTTGCAATGCCACCCTAGTTAGCCAGTCATCTTATATGTGAATTATATCATGCCATCATTTTTTATTACGTGTTAAATTTGTCAACAATTTTAGTACATTCAATTACTCTTCCTGTGCATCAGCCATTCGGCACGGTAATGGAAAAATCTGGAGTGGAAACAAGGTCTTCAGAGCAGACAATGCTATTTGACGAAGCGCATGTCTTGCTGGTTATCGATAGCTCCTCAGAGGAGGACTCAGAGAAAGATGACCAGTCATATTCCCCCCCCCCCGAGGTGCATGCTTTAACTTGGCAGGGTTATGTTGCTCATATCGTGCGTATGGTATCTTGCATTGCTATGTCATTTGCTTAGTTTAGACATGCTTTGTGTGAATGCCACCTGTTTAGTGTCTAATTACCATAAATGTGAATTATGCAATGCCATCTTGTTGCAAGACATTATATATGTGAATTATGCAATGTTATCTTGTTGCAAGGCATTATGTATGTGAATTATGCAATGCCATGCTGTTTAGGCAAGCGTCATATATGTGAATTATATCATGTCGTCCTTTTTTTGTATTTCTCATTGCTTTTGTCGACAACGTTTGTATATTCAACTGCTCTTCCTGTGCATCAGCCATTTGAATTGGTGATGGAGAAATATGGAGTGAAAACAAGGTCTTCAGAGCAGACAATGCTACCTGTTGAAGTAGATATCTTGCTGGTTACAGATAGCTCTTCAGAGGAGGATTCAGAGGCAGATGACCAGTCCTATTATCCCCCTGAGGTGTATGCTCAAATTTGGCGGAGTTATATTACTCATATCATGCATATGTTGTATTGCAATGCCTAGTTTTTACATCATATACACAATATTGAATGCCATCTCCTTAGTTGACACATCATATATGCGATTGCCCTCTGCTCACTTCCTTAGTACATAAATCATATATTTGAATAATGTCATGCCATGATGTTTACATAGACAACATGTATCTGAATTATGGCATCCCATCCCATTTTCTAAAGACATAATATAGTTATATCATCTCATCCTGTTTACATAGTCATCATATCTTAAATTATGTCACTCTATCCGTGAATTATATCATGCCATCATGTTTCCATCAACGACACATTTGTGATTTATAGCATGCCAACCACCTTAATAGACACATTGTATAGTTATATCATGTCATCCTGTTTACATAGTCATCATATTTTGAAGTATGTCATTCTATCCTGTTTAGTTAGCCATCATACATGTGAAATTGTGTCATGCTAACCTGTTTAATTAGCCATTATATATGTGAAATTATGTCCCGCTATTTTGTTTGGTTAGACAACATAAATGTGAATTATTTCATGCTCTGCTTTCTTCCCTACTACCATTGCACCTGTCTATCTTACAATGTCTGTACATTCAATTACTTTTCTGGTTTATCAGCCATTTCAATTGGAGGGAGTGATGGCAGTATCCGTGGGAGTAAAAACACGGTCTTCAGAAAAGATCGTGCTACCTGTCGATGCAGATAGAACCACGGTTGTACTTGCTCAAGAACCAGCCCACCACACATAACCCAGATTCATGCAGATTGTACCCCTACCCAGTTGGACAGAGAACCAGCTACACCCCTTCTAACCCCAACCCCAGTAGATAGTAACCCAGTTCCCGTTGACACAGTACCGTCTCCACCACAAAGCACCCAAACACGAGCAGTTAGTAAGGCAACTGTAGTGCCCAAAGCACGAGGACCACCACTCTGAACCCCAAGTCAACACTTAAAGAAGAAGAAGAATTGTTCTCAGGTCAGGTTCCGTAACTATGGTTCATACTACTTTGCTCTTGCATCACTGTATTTACTCATACCAACTAATTTAAAATTTGAGGATGCAATTGAAACTACAATGGTGCAGCAGATATGTTTTAAACCTGTTTCTTTAACGTGTTTGGCTGTTTGCTGTTGTAACTTGCTCTATGTTGATTTCAGTTTCAATTGAATAAACAATTATGTTCTCATGCCATGCACATTACAAGTGTTGTTATTGCTGTGTAGTTTCCCACACTTATATTCTGTCTATGCTGCTTTATCTTAAATAGATATGATTTGAACTGTATCTATCTTGATTTGGCAACATAAACTAGAATGATATAGACCATACAGTGACCATACTACATAGATATATGTTTGTTTCATGCTGTTATCCTATCCACCTTACTACTAAGCTGGTTTACCAAAATGAGTTTCATATACTACATTGTAAACTTGTGATGTGTTTGTTTGTTTCTCTTTTAGAATGCGGATAAAATATTGGAGAAGAGTACCCCGTTATGCAATGGTAAAGGAAGTAATGCAGATAAGGTTCAAGATAGTGAGACATCCCTATTGATCTCCAAGAAAGCTGATAAAAACTATATTGAAGACACTGAGACAACCCCAATGTCCTGTCTTGATGTAGTGTTCGAGTTACTGGATACTACTGCTGGCACCAGCTCTTCGAACTCATTGCCTGAATAAGTTCGGCTTCTTGAGTCTCAACTTCAAGTTTAAAGACATCGATCAGATGTTATGCGACAGGAAGCCAAAGGACTGAGGAAGTCCCTGCAGAATTCAGATGCATACTTTCTGGTGCAACAGCAAGTGCTGGAGGACTTAAGTGCCAAACAAGAGAAAGTTAATAAGCTTGCTAAGCATCTTGCCAGCATTATGGGTACCTAGTATATTGTTTCTTGAGCCCTTCTAAAGTGGTTTCAGTTCTGTACTTGTTTTGCTACGGTGTTTATATGCTGTTGTGTTCCCTATATTTGCACTGGTGGCGAACTTTGATGCCCAGTCGATGTAATATGTGTAATAGCCATGATAACCTAGTGTAAGTTGCTTGCTTATTTATTTCCTTATTGTTGTTTATTTCTTTGCTTGTAGTCAGTGCAGTTCTTTTTCCGCGGTTTGCTAGTGGCCGTAGTAACCTATTTTTTAAAACTAGGACACAATAACCATGGGCTACATATTTACTGTAGTTACCATTTCCCTCCTACGGGCCATAGAAACAATGGGCCTTCTACGTGTCGTAGAAACAATGGGCCTTATATGGGTCATAGACACAATGGGCCTTCTACATGCCATATCATCAATGGGCCTTGTACGGGCCGTATGTTCGGTTGGCCAAACATGGGCCAATAACAGACCGCATTATGGTCGTAAATGGGCTAGAGTTGGAATCGTCTGTTCATGGGCCGGCCATAACGGGCCGTTGTTAATCGACCGTATTTGATGACGCTATGAAAATGGCCCAACGTATTAACAGGCCACAAACGGGCCGACTGTAACCTCGAGCTGAATTTAGCCCACAAGCAAAAAATGACAGTAACGGGCCGTAAGTAAATGAATGCTGGAAATGAGCCCAAGAATAAATGGGCTCTGAGAAGGACGAAAGATAACATGGGCTGGAAACGGCCCAACGAAACACCGAGCCGTTAATGGGTATAACGTGATACACTATTCATTATGGGCCAGTTTCACCACGGGCCATTAATGGGTATAAAGTGATACAATGTTCATTGCGGGCCAGTTTCACCACGGGCTGTTAATGGGCCAAGAGTTACAAAGGGCCTCATATGGGCCGAAAGAAGTCATGGGCCATACATGGGCCAGAAGTGAAAACGGGCTGGAATCATATTGGATGGCCCACATGACACTACTGGGCCTAATTCGGATAGAGCGTAATGGGCCTTGGGTTAGTGGCCTGTAAATGGGCTATATGCAAACAGGCCGTTAACAGGCTTTCCATGGGCCAGCCTGCCACCTTTTGACCAAGTCAAACGGGCCGGCCTTTTCATAAGAATGGGCCTCTGTTGGGCCGTGCCACGTGTCGACGTATCATAGGCGCCTTCTGTCCAATGAGTGAATGACATCTGTCCCAACGATGAGCCGACACGTGTTTCCTCCAGCCAATGATGATTTTACACGTGGAAAATCCCCATTGGTCCGGGCTGTTAACGGGTTATCGGATCCAAAAACCAACCCGATAGCTTAACGACGTTCCGTTACGGTGGATGCCACGTGTCGGTCACCCTTGATGAAAGCACTTTTGTGACGCGCGATTTATCGTCATGGAAGTGGACACTTCCGTGATGATGATTTTGGTAATGTCATGGAACACTTCTACGGCAGCACAGGTATGACTATCTTGATTCTGTCATAAGATCGTCATGGATGTACATGCATGACAGAAAACGCGACCTACTGTGATAAACACGTATCATCACGGAAGTGTATTTTTTTGTAGTGAAGATAATAGTCTCACTGTGTTTCTTATTAAATCTCAAATTATACAAAAGCATATTATCATCATTTTTAACAATAAACTCATGTGCTACCATGCTCTTATAATCTAGAATGATAGGGGGCATCAATTTTTCTTCTTTCTGAAAATTCCTAATAGGTATCCTGAAATGTTTAGCAAGGCGTGCAACATAGATGCCTCCAAAGATGGAGCCCTTTGTACGGTTCAAGCTTAATCATTTAGAAATAATAGCACTCATACTAATAGAGTTATCACGGAATAAAGCATGGAACAAAATAATAATATCGGGGACACTAAGGTGTCCACAGTTTCCGTGACCAATTAAGCATCGACTAGCAAATATGGCAAAGTAGCGTAAAACGGGAAAATGTATGCTAGTAATTCATGCATCGGAAACCTTCCTTGATTCCCCTACAGTAATAGTATCAATAAAACCATCCATGTCTTTACGATGTGGTTCCTCTAAGCTGCCCTCGAAGGGTATTTTGCAAACCGCGCAAAAATCACGTAATGACATCTCCCTAGCCACATCATATAAATGAAAAGCTACTGATGGACTTGTTTTCTTAGGATAATAGTAGAAGTTTTGCACAATTGGTGAGTAAGAGATACTGTTCGATCCGGTCGTGGAAGAAGTCGGTGAGGCCCGCATTATCAGCCAAAGAATAAAATTCATCATAAATCCCAGCTGCTCTCAAGAAATCATCATAAGGCCATTCACACGGCCGTACTTCCGCCACGCGAGGAAGTTTATACTTGGCCTTTTCTTTCTCCTTAGCTTGTTATCCTTAGAGCCTTGGCTAGAAGAGCCCCTCAAGAGCAATCACTTCATCTTTTTCTAAAAATTTCTGAAATTTTTAGCAACTCAAAACAAAAGTGAATCAAACTCAACAAAACTGATAGCAACTACTCCCACAAGTGCCTAGAGCCTATATCATGCATTAAAATTACTTGGGACTCCATAAATTTTACATGCAAGCTCAAGAATAGGGTCACCTAGGCAGCAAAAATTTGCAACGAATAAAGCACTAGAACAAAAACTAATTGGACCATTGGAGGAGTTACATACCAAGGAACAATCCCCCAAAGCAGTTTTGTGAATGAAGCTTTGAGCAAGGAGATCGAAAGTGGTAGAAAGTGAGCTAGAACTCGTGCTTGAGCTGGATGATGATTTTTTGGGAGGAAGGAGTGTGTGGGTGCAGGAATAAGTGGAGGGGGGCCACCATGGGCCCACGAGGCAGGGGGTGCGCCCTGGACCCTCGTGGCCAGGTGCCAGCTCCCCCTGCTGTGTTCTCAGTGCCAAATATTCTTAAATATTCCAGAAAAAATCATACTAAATTTGCAGGGCATTTGGAGAACTTTTATTTTCGGGTATTTTTTTATTGCATGGATAATTCAGAAAACAGACAGAAAATACTATTTTTGCTTTATTTATTCTAAATAACAGAAAGTAAAAAGAGGGTATAGAAGGTTGTGCCTTCTAACTTCGTCCATCTCATGATCATCAAAAGGAATCCAGTAACAAGGTTGATCAAGTCTTGTTAACAAACTCATTCCGAATAACATGGAACCGGAGAAATTTCGAATAACACTAGGTTACCTCAACGGGGATATGCACATCCCCAATAATAAGAATATCATATTTCTTCTTGACAGTAGGAAGAGGAAATTCAAAACCTCCAATAATGATAGTCGGAATTTTTCCAATAGAATTGATGATATGAACTTGAGG
The DNA here is from genome assembly GCF_002162155.2 of Triticum dicoccoides. Lineage (NCBI taxonomy): Eukaryota > Viridiplantae > Streptophyta > Magnoliopsida > Poales > Poaceae > Triticum > Triticum dicoccoides. The sequence goes on along the minus strand of NC_041393.1, from coordinate 26,982,148 downwards.
TTGTTTCCTCGGAAAGTGTATCGTATGCTCATTACCAATAACATGAAAAGTGACATTGCCTTTGTTGTAATCAATAACAGCCCCTGCAGTATTCAAAAAGGGTCTACCAAGGATAATCGACATACTATCATCCTCGGGAATATCAAGGATAACAAAGTCCGTTAAGATAGTAACGTTTGCAACCACAACAGGCACATCCTCGCAAATACCGACAGGTATAGCAGTTAATTTGTCAGCCATTTGCAAAGATATTTCAGTAGGTGTCAACTTATTCAATTCACGTCTACGATATAAAGAGAGAGGCATAACACTAACACCGGCTCCAAGATCACATAAAGCAGTTTTAACATAGTTTCTTTTAATGGAGCATGGTATAGTTGGTACTCCTGGGTCTCCAAGTTTCTTTGGTATTCCACCTTTAAAGGTATAATTAGCAAGCATGGTGGAAATTTCAGCTTCCAATATCTTTATTTTATTTGTAATCATATCCTTCATATATTTAGCATAAGGATTTACTTTAAGCATATCCGTTAAGCGCATACGTAAGAACATAAGTCTAATCATTTCAGCAAAGCGCTCAAAATCCTCATCATCCTTTTTCTTGGATGGCTTAGGAGGAAAAGGCATGGGTTTCTGAACCCATGGTTCTCTTTCTTTACCGTGCTTCCTAGCAATGAAGTCTCTCTTATCATAACATTGATTCTTTGATTGTGGGTTATCAAGATCAACAGCAGGTTCAATCTCTGCATCATTATTATTGGTTGGTTGACATCAACATGAACATTATCATTAACATTATCACTAGGTTCATGTTCATCACCTGATTGTGTTTTAGCATCAGAAATAGAAATATCATTGGGATTCTTAGGTGTGTCTACAATAGGTTCACTAGAAGCATGCAAAGTCCTATCATTTTTCTTTTTCTTCTTTTTAGAAGGCCTAGGTGCATCTACATTATTTCTTTGAGAATCCTGCTCAATTCTCTTAGGCTGGCCTTCGGGATACAAAGGTTCCTGAGTAATTTTACCAGTTCTAGTAGCCACTCTAACAGCAAAATCACGTTTATTATTTAATTCATCAAGCAAATCACTTTGAGCTTTAAGTACTTGTTCCGCTTGAGTGGTAACAATAGAAGCATATTTACTAATGAGTTTAAGTTCACTTTAACTCTAGCCATATAATCACTCAAGCATCCAATCATGTAAGAATTACTCTTCAGTTCTCTACCGACATAAGCATTGAAATTTTCTTGTCTAGCCATAAAGTCATCAAATTCATCCAAACATTGGCTAGGAAACTTAGTAGACGGGATTTCAACTTTATCATACCTATAGAGAGAATTTACCTTCACCACCTGTGTCGGGTTATCAAGACCATGTGTTTCCTTAGTAGGTGGTAAATTAAGACCATGTATTTCTTCAACCGGAGGTAAATTCTTAACATCTTCAGCTTTAATACCTTTCTCTTTCATTGATTTATTTGCCTCTTGCATATCTTTAGGAATGAGAAATAGAACTCCGCTCTTCTTCGGAGTTGGTTTAGGAATAGGCTCAGGAATTGGATCAGGAAGTGTCCAATTATTTTCATTAGTCAACATATTATTCAATAGCAATTCAGCTTGATCGACTGTTCTTTCCCTGAAAACACAACCAACACAACTATCCAAGTGGTCCTTGGAAGCATAGATTAGTCCATTATAAAGGATATAAAGTATTTCATTTTTCTTAAGAGGATGATCACGCAAAGCATTAAGTAATCCGAGAAGCCTCCCCCAAGTTTGTGGGAGACTCTCTTCTTCAATTTGCACAAAATTATATATTTCCCTCAAGGCACCTTGTTTCTTATGAGTAGGGAAATATTTAGCAGAGAAGTAATAAATCATATCCTGGGGACTACGCACACAACCAGGATCGAGAGAATTAAACCAAGTTTTAGCATCACCCTTTAATGAGAACGGAAATATCTTAAGGATATAATAGTAGCGAGATTTCTCATCATTAGTAAACAGGGTGGCTATATCATTCAATTTAGTAAGATGTGCCACAACAGTTTCAGATTCATAGCCCTAAAAAGGATCAGATTCAACCAAAGTAATTATCTCAGGATCTATAGAGAATTCATAATCCTTATCAGTAACAAAGATAGGTGAAGTAGCAAAAGCAGGGTCATATTTCATTCTAGCATTTAGAGATTTCTGTTTCAGTTTAGCTAATAACTTCTTAAGATCAAACTTGTCATTGCAAGAAAGAATATCTCTAGGAGTTTCTTCATCCATAACATAACCCTCTAGAACAACATGCAATTCATACTTAGGGGGAGAACCTTCATCATCACTATCATTAATAATATCAGTTTCAATTATTTCATTTTCTCTAACCCTAGCAAGTTGTTCATCAAGAAATTCACCTAATGGCACAGTAGTATCAAGCACAGAAGTAGTTTCATCATAAGTATCATGCATAGCAGAACTGGCATCATCAATAACATGCGACATATAAGAATTCATAGCAGAAGCGGGTTTAGGTGTCACAAGTTTACTCAAAACAGATGGTAAATCAAGTGCATAAGCTAGATGGCAGTTCCTTACCTCCCCTCGTAGTTGAGGGAAAAATATTAGTTCTTTTGTCTTTCAAGTTCCTCATAGTGACTAGCAGATATAAATCCCAAGTGACTCAAAGAATAGAACTATGCTCCCCGGCAACGGCGCCAGAAAATAGTCTTGATAACCCACAAGTATAGGGGATCGCAACAGTTTTCGAGGGTAGAGTATTCAACCAAAATTTATTGATTCAACACAAGGGGAGCCAAAGAATGTTCCCAAGTATTAGCAGTTGAGTTGTCAATTCAACCACACCTGAATAACTTAGTATCTGCAGCAAAGTATTTAGTAGCAAAGTTGTATGGAAGTTAACAGTAGCAAAAGTAACAATAACAGTTTTGTAGTAATTGTAACAGCAGCAACGGTAAAGTTAATAAGCAAAGCACAATATGTGAAAAGCTCGTAGGCATTGGATCAGTGATGGATAATTATGTCGGATGCGATTCCTCATGTAATAGTTATAACATAGGGTGACACAGAACTAGCTCCAGTTCATCAATGTAATGTAGGCATGTATTCCGAATATAGTCATACATGCTTATGGAAAAGAACTTGCATGACATCTTTTGTCCTACCCTCCCATGGTAGCGGGGTCCTAGTGGAAACTAAGGGATATTAAGGCCTCATTTTAATAGAGTACCGGACCAAAGCATTAACACATAGTGAATACATGAACTCCTCAAACTACGGTCATCACCAAGAAGTATCCCGAGTATTGTCACTTCGGGGTTGTCGGATCATAACACATAATAGGTGACTATAGACTGGCAAGATAGGATCAAGAACTCACATATATTCATCAAAACATAATAGGTTTAGATCTGAAATCATGGCACTCGGGCCCTAGTGACAAGCATTAAGCATAACAAAGTTATAGCAACATCAATCTCAGAACATAGTGGATACTAGGGATCAAACCCTAACAAAACTAACTTGATTACATGGTAAATCTCATCCAACCCATCACCGTCCAGCAAGTCTACGATGGAATTACTCACGCACGGCGGTGAACATCATGAAATTGGTGATGGAGGATGGTTGATGATGACGATGGCAACGAATCCCCCTCTCCGGAGCCCCAAACGGACTCCAGATCAGCCCTCCCGAGAGAGATTAGGGCTTCGAGGCGGCTCCGTATCGTAAAACATGATGAAACTTTCTCTCTGATTTTTTCTGTGTGAAAGCAAATATATGGAGTTGGAGTTGAGATCGGTGGACGTCCAGGAGGCCCACGAGGCAGTGGGCGCCCCCTAGGGGACGGGGCGTCCCCCCACCCTCGTGGACAGGGTGTGGGCCCCCTGATGCTAATTCTTTTGCCTGTATTTTTTATTAATTCTAAAAAGTTGCTCCGTGGATTTTCAGGACATTCCGAGAACTTTTATTTTTGCACAAAAATAACACCATGGCAGTTCTGCTGAAAATAGCGTCAGTCCGGGTTAGTTCTATTCAAATCATGCAAGTTAGAGTCCAAAACAAGGGCAAAAGTGTTTGGAAAAGTAGATACGACATAGACGTATCACTTGACCACCAAAAATAAGCGAGGCGGTGAGGGGAGCGCGTAAACCGCAACTGCAACCGAACAGACCGAGGAGGCTATCGGTGTCAAAACCGGCGGATCTCGGGTAGGGGGTCCCGAACTGTGCGTCTAAGGATAATGTTAACAAGAGGCAGGGGACACGATGTTTTACCCAGGTTCGGGCCCTCTCGATGGAGGTAATACCCTACTTCCTTCTTGATTGATCTTGATGACATGAGTACTACAAGAGTTGATTTACCACGAGATCGTAGAGGCTAAACCCTAGGAGCTAGCCTATGATTATGATTGTTGTTGTCCTACGGACTAAACCCTCCAGTTTATATAGACACCGGAGGAGGCTAGGGTTACATAGAGTCGGTTACAGAGAAGGAGATCTAACATCCGAATCGCCAAGCTTGCCTCCCATGCAAAGGAGAGTCCCATCCGGACACGACACGAAGTCTTGAATCTTGTATCTTCATAGTCCAAAAGTCCAGCCAAAGTATATAGTCTGGTTGTCCGGATACCCCCTAACCCAGGACTCCCTCAGTAGCCCCTAAACTAGGCTTCAATGACGATGAGTCCGGCATGCAGATTGTCTTCGGCATTGCAAGGCGGGTTCCATCTCCGAATACTCCAAGATAAACTTCGAACACATGAATCATGTCTGATCTGCAAAATAAATTCCATATACCACCATAGAGAGCATAATATTCCACAAATCCCATCTGCTGACAGCTTTTCCTAGCATGACATCATGCTGTGGCTCGGTTACTACGAACCGTTTTTCCCAGCCCGCCACTACACATGTTGCGAGGAGGTTTTATTGCCATGCCTTGTCGAAGCAGAGATCGTGTTCCCCTTATCGCGGGATTCTCATCAATACGTGTGTGGGTAACCCAACTACACATGTTATTATAATTCCCCAATTTTAGGCAAGTCCCAAACGGTCACGCCGAGGACGCTTAATATTCACCCCCTTTATAGAGGGGCCGAGGCCTATCCCTCTTTCTTACCACGCTTGCGCCTTTCCGCATCTCGAGTTCCAACACCCGAAGCTCAAGCTTAGGTACCTCGGATCTTCGATCATGTCCGGATCCAACCTTCAAGGCCGATGGATGGCCTCCTCTGTCATAGTGGAGGACATTGTGAAGCTCGAGGAGGCCAGATATCTGACCGCCGATGTTAAGCACAGGCTTCCTGCTCCAGGGCAGGTCATCCCCACTCCTGAGCCCAACGAGAGCGTCGTATTCGTTTCTCACTTCCTCCGGGGCTTGGGCTTCACCCTCGATCCCTTCGTGAGAGGGCTCATGTTTTATTACGGGTTAGATTTTCATGATCTAGCTCCGGACTCCATCCTTCACATCTCATCGTTTATCGTCGTGTGCGAAGCCTTCCTCCACATCACCCCACACTTCGGCTTATGGCTCAAGACCTTCAATGTAAAGCCGAAGGTGATCGAGGGGCGACACGTGGAGTGTGGAGGCACTGCAATAAGAAGAAACACCGATGCCCCATAGCCAGAGGGTTCCTTCCTGGAGGTGTTCGATCTGTGGCAACGGAGGTGGTTCTGTATCATAGCTCCTCGAGGCACAAAGTGGGCGGCTGCCCCCGCCTTCCGCTCGGGCCCTCAGCCTCAATTGGCATCGTGCGCCAACGTGGGACTGGACTGGGGGCATGCTAATGACGTACCGACATTGCAGAGCCGCATTCGGGAGCTTCTTGATAGGGATATCAATCTTATCGGGATAATTCAGGTAATGCTAGTTCGACGAGCCCTGCCGTGCAAACGACGACCTCTCCGGATGTGGGAGTTCAACCCAGAAGGTCCGCGAACTATCCAGCACTTCTTCGGCATGACGCTTGAAGGGATGTATAGGTTATTCTTCGGACCACAAATAAAGTGTCTGGATACCACCGAGGCTGCGGGCCTGAGCTGCAACCGCCCAGATACCCAAGTAAGTAACCCTGTAACCGAACACTTCATTTATATTTATCACAACATTATTCTGAAAACTTGTCCGTGGCCAGGATTGGCTCAGCAAGGCGGAGAGCATCAGGTGTCCGGCCCCACTTCCTGAAGGCTCGCCTAGTCCTGCGATAGCCAGGATGCTTAGACGTGCGCTAAGTCAAGTGCCCTCGGGGAAAGACAAAGGGAAGAATAAAGAATCCGAGCTTCACACATTACATATCCACACCGGGGGAATTACTACCTCCTCGAAGGAGGATAACTGGGGAGGCGAATTCAAGGTTTCCTCCCCCCACGAGAGGAAAAGGGCCGCCTCCAAAGACTTGGAATCGGAGGTGCCTAAACAAGGGAAGAAAACTTCACCAGGGGGCCCTGCCCAGAAGGGCGTCCTCACTGCACAATGCCCGCAAACGGGTCAGCCCTCTAGCGAGCTATAAGTTAACCGTGAATAAAAATCTATTGCTTCCTCCTCCGAGAACAATAACCAGGATCTATCCTTTGCAGTTCGGCTAGTAGCTCTTCTAAACAGAGTTCGTCTTCGGGGGACCTTCTTCCGGAGATGATGGAGAGTGAAACCCCACCTGCCTCTCCGCCCCATGGGGCGGGCGACCCTGAGGTGTCGTCACAGAGGAGTCCGGATCCGCCAAGGCCAGAAGCTAATACTTCGGCCTCCCCGAGCCTGAAGTCTTCGGCTCCCACAGGGGGGCAATTGGAAGGGTTCGGGACAGTCTGGCGCTCGGCCGGACACACTGATGGGCCTTCTATAGCAAGCTTCTTTATCGGAGGATCACCGTACGTTAATTGGTATGGTGTTTGAGAAAATTTCATCTGCCACAAGCGGGTTGAATGAAGCTTTGACGAGCCCACTCAAAGGCTTTGAGGTACGTAATGAAATACGTAATTTTTTGGTTGTACCGCACGCGCTAGGTGTGCTCCTATGGATAGTAGCACCTGAGACTATGGTTGCCAGCCCTAGGCGGCAAATGGAGGATCACACTCCCAAGTAATGATCGTACTGCATTCATGCGCAGGTGGCAAAGGGTCCGAGGGTAGACCGGACCACTGAATTCGCCGAACTGAGGTGATAGATTGATGTGGTGGACGCCGACATCACGCTTGTAAACAAGCGGCTTGACGAATCACAGAGTATGTCCTCTGTTTTCCTCATTTGCTTAGGAAATATTAGGAGGAGCATAATGTTAATATGCTTTTGGCTGTAGGCGGAGCTGCTGCTGTGGAGGCCCCGAGGGCGGAACTTGCCCTGGCCAAGGAACAAGCCTGGGCTAGTAATGCGGCTGCCCTAAAGGCGGCCGAAGATTTGAGAGCCGAATAGGCTACTCAACGCCGAAGCGAAGATAAAATAGCTGAGATGGCTGTGGAGCTGAAGAACATCGCCGGCCGGTATGAGCTCCTTGAAAAGGAGAATCAGGCGAAATCGACTGACATGAAGAAGGCCCTTTATGCGGTCAAGGAGACGCGTTCTGAAATTAGAGACACACAGGAGGAGCTTCGACAGGCCGGAGAAATCGCGGCTGGAAGCCCCTATTTGTTGCGGATGAAGTTCTTGGATCCAAAGTATGCTCCTCTGGATCGGCTATGGAGCGCTGCAGACGCGTATGCGAATCTGGCAAAAAGTACGGCTGATGCAACCAAGTTTTTCAAGGATCAGAAAGATAATGAAATAGAAAGGCTGTTCTGGTCGCAATTCAGTGCTCCAACGCGCCCGTTGCCATTGAGTGAGAGGATGGCCGCTATGGCCGAGCTCCATAGGTTGTCCGGTCTTGCAACGAGGTCTGTAATAGACCATCTATGGCCGAAGGGGCCGAGGCCAGGGAGTTATTTTGGTTTAGTGCCACAATTATTTGGCGCCGTATCGTGAATCGATGCCATGAAGAGGTCGGCGTGCATAGAGGGTGCGCGGATGGCTCTTGCCCGTGTTAAGACATATTGGGCGGATATGGAGGCCACCGGCATTGCGACCCAGAGTCCAGCAGGAAGCCAGGACGCAACCAAGCACTATTTTGAGCAGGTCACACAAGGTGCCCGTTTAATAGAGGCTCGGTGCTCGAAGAATGTCATGTTTGAGTGACAAGTCGTTCAATTGTAAAAACAAATCTATTTTGATTATAAAGGCTATGTTTATACATTCGCCCGAAAGTGTTATAGTGCCCCATGTGCGGCCGTTTTGCAGTATGTATATATCCTGAAAGTTAGCAGTCGTTGGCTTCAGGCCCCACGCATATAATGCTGTGGTGTTTGCGAAAATGTGCGTAATCACACTTGATCCAACGTCTTGGTCCCTTAAGGAGGTGATCGCACGTCGAACTAGGCAAGCGGACTATATAGCTTTAACACTTTCACTTAGCCATAGGAGTTTGACGATGGGGCTACTATATAGCCCCTGGTACCTTTGTGTGCATCCGGATACGGACGCGTATGTACCTGACCACGAAACGGTCCTTCATTAATGCGAAGGAATCCCGAAGATTCCGATTAGTCCTCGAGTGGTTGACCAGTCTCTCGCTGTATCATGATAGTCAGTTTTCGGCTTTCTCTACTGAGGTGCTCATCCGGAATAACCAGGGCACAATCACAGTAGTTCTCCTTTGGCCGCCTTAGCCGATATAACAGAACGTAAGGCAGCAAACCCATGAGCCGGGCAAACCCAACATTTGACCAAAGACATGATTCAGAGCTGATGCATATAAGGCCAAAATCGCGACGCCGAACACTCCCGAAGGTATTCAAACTTTATAACATATACTAGGCTGGGTAGCGCCCTTGATTATGAACCCTGTATTTTCAGGTACGTGCATTAACCGGTCGTGGCAAAATGCCAATAACGTCAGTATCCCCTGTTGGTGTATTGAATACCCGTGGGATGTCAAGCAACAAGAGACAGTAAAAAAGGTTTACACGGGGGCTTATTCTAGAGAGAAACCTTTGAGAGGGGCCCTGCTCCACGTCTGCGCCTTTGTCTCCGTTGTGCCGTGTCCTGGAAGGGAGTCGCACGAATGGTGCCTGTAAAGAGGAAAACTCATGCAAAAGAGTATGGCGTAAGCATGCGAAGAGTTGGTTTATCCTCAATGGATAGTAGAAATGTGAAACATTGGCATGTTAGTAAGGTCAAGCCAAATTGTGGGCTTTATTACATTTTTGCATCCCCTGGTTCCATCTATGGGGGGAATATGTATAGCACCCAGCTCAGGTTTATCTGGGCTGTTACCGATGGTGGTGCGCCGGACTCGTCTAACCGTGTCCGTGGTCTTAACGACCGATCATGCAGTCTGATAGGAGAGGCCGCTTAGTGTCTGGCTGCTAGAGCCGCCACATACTCTTCCGCATGTTGGGAGCATTCTGTGTTTCCGCTAACAGTGATGACGCCACGTGGACCGGGCATCTTGAGTTTAAGGTAGGCATAGTGCGGTACTGCGTTGAAGCGAGCGAAGGCCATTCTTCTGAGTAGTGCGTGATAACTGCTTCGGAAGGGAGCGATGTCGAAGAGTAATTCTTCGCTTCTGAAGTTGTCGGGAGAACCGAATGTCACCTCTAATGCGAGGGAGCCCTTGTAGTGGGCCTCAATGCCTGGCATCACTCCTTTTAAGGTGGTGTTACTTTGGCTGATTCTGGATGGGTCTATCCCCATCTTGCGGACAGTGTCCTGATATATCAGATTAAGACTATTGTCGCCGCCCATGAGGACGAGAGTGAGATGGTATCCATCGATTATTGGGTCGAGAACCAAGGAAGCTGATCCTCCGTGCCGGATACTAGTTGGGTGGTCCCTGTGATCGACGGTGATCGGGCAGGCCGACCAGGGGTTGAATTTGGGGGCGACGGGCTCTACAGCGTATACGTCTCTAAGCGCGTGTTTGCGCCTTCTCTTTGGTATGTACGTAGATCATGTTTACTGTTTTGACTTCTGGTGGGACTTTTTTCTGTCCCCCAGTGTTCGGCTGGCAAGGCTCATCCTCGACTTCACTTGGTGTTTCTCTTCCCTTGTGTTCAGCATTTAACTTGCCGGCCTGCTTGAAGACCCAGCATTCTCTGTGAGTGTGATCCACCGGTTTTTCGGAGGTACCATGAATTTGGCACAATCTGACCAGGACTTTGTTCAGGTCGGATGGTCCTTCATTGCTGCCTTTAAATGGCTTTTTTCGTTGACCGGGTCGGGAGCCCCTGAATCCGGCATTGACCGTCGTGTTATCCGGACTGTCTTCCTTGTTTCAACGCTTGTTTTTATTTCGCCGTGGCTTCCCGTTGCCATCCCTAATTTCGGATGTGCCCGGGTCACTGGTGCCTCTACGGGCCAACCAGCTGTCCTCACCCGCGTAGAAGCAGGTCATAAGGCTTGTTAAGGCCGCCATTGTCCTCGGCTTTTCTTGGCTGAGGTGTCTGGCGAGCCACTCATCTCGGATACTGTGCTTGAAGGCCGCTAGGGCTTCGGCATCCGGACAATCGACAATTTGATTCTTCTTGGTGAGAAATCTATTCCAAAGCTTGCAGGCTGACTCTCCGGGCTGTTGTATTATGTGGCCTAAATCGTCTGCGTCCGGAGGTTGGACATAGGTCCCTTGAAAATTGGCCTTGAAAGCGTCCTCAAGTTCCTCCCAACTTCCGATTGAATTTTCGGGGAGGCTTTTCAACCAGTGCCGAGCTGGCCCTTTCAACTTGAGGGGTAGATATTTGATGGCGTGGAGGTCATCCCCATGATCCATGTGGATATGAAGGATAAAATCCTCAATCCAGACCCCAGGGTCTGTCGCTCTGTCGTATGCCTCTATGTTCACGGGTTTGAATCCCTGTGGAAATTCGTGATCCATCTCCTCGTCGGTGAAGCATAGAGGGTGCGCCGCCCCTCTGTATCTGGACATGTTGTGGCATGCTGTCGACTGGTGTTGTGTCTGGTGTTGATTCCGAACTGATATGCGATCAATGTGATCTTCTTGGTGACCATAATCCCGTGCCGGAGCATGTCCTCTAGATCCATAGATGGACTTGGTCGCGCCGGCCTTTTTGTACAGGAGCTCACGTAAATCGTGTGCGTCGTCAGTAGCTTCTCTATCACGGCCATGAAGTGGTTGCTCCGGCCGATTGGCCGTATTGTTCTTTGGTGGAATGGGCTCAACGGCTTCATCGTCAAATTCGGGCAGCAGCTTGTGCTTTGGGTAACTCTTTGTATGGCGATCGTCACCGTATTTTTCTTTGGTGTCTAGCACTTTTTTCCACCTATGGTTGAGCATAGCCTACGTGGCCTTAAGCCTTTGCTTCTGCTTCTTTATGCTCCTCGCAGTGGCCATGAGCCTTCTGCGGAGGTTATCTTGTTCCAGGCGTTTTTTCGGGATGATGAATGCATCGTCGTCCGGACTGTCTTCCTCTCCGAAGGCGGGTAGGTGGGTTCGACCCTCGGGATCGCTGTGATCAGGCGTCTGCTCTGGGCTATGTTCGGTGTGACCTGGCTCATCCTGCTCCATAGCTGGGTCCATATGGTCATTGTTGCCTTCGAAGCCGAGCGGGGTGTCAATTTTCCTTTCGCTATTATCACTATTTTTACTGTGACTGGACTTGGAGCGGCTCCTGCGCCGTTGTTTTGGCTTTTGTCCGGGGGGTTTATCCTCCGTTGTGTCGTTTTTGTCGCTGTTGTTCTCCTTGGGCGTGTCCACCTTGTATATATCATATGATGAAGTGGCAGTCCAGTGCCCCGTGGGCGGTGGTTCCAGATCGTCCCCTGCATCGGCGTCCATACCGTCGATGTTGTCGCAGTCGAAGTCAAGCGTGTCTGTTAGGTCATCGATAGTGGCTATTAAATGGGTGGTGGGTGGGTGGCAATTTTCTTCGTCGTCCGAATCCCCCTCGAGCCGGACATAGTTCGGCCAAGAGTTTTCTTACATAGAGAGATACCTTAAAGAGTTTAGCAGGTCACCAGGATTGGTGCTGAAAGATATCCGCGGCAGTGAACTCCATGATTGGTGCCCAATCAGCTTCGATGGGCACAGATGCGTGCGGTCCGGGACCTACAGCCGGAAACAAGTCCGGGGGTCCGGCGACACAGATTTCCTTACAAGTGGAGTCTGTGTTCGGCTCCAACGCCGATGAGTATGCAGCCTCCATGGCGGGGTCCATCCACACGTCCTCGGATGACGCGCTCTGCACCGGATTTAGGTCTGGGGCTGCTGCAGGTGCGATATCCCGAATACTGTCTGACGGCAGATCCAAGTCGTGCCCGTCGTGACCGTTCGACGCTCCTGGCGCAGGCCCGAATTTGTTGAAGATCAAGTCTTCACGAATGTCGGCCGTGTAATTCAAGTTTCCAGACCTGACCTGATGGCCAGGGGCATAGCTGTCGATCTGCTCCAGGTGGCCAAGCGAATTGGCCCGCAGTACGAAGCCGCCGAACACGGAGATCTATCCGGGGAGAAAAGTCTCACCCTGGGCCCTGTTGTTGTTGATGATTGAAGGAGCGATCAAGCCTTGCGGCGATGACATAGTGGAACTTTCATTGAAAGCACCAATGTCGGTGTCAAAACCGGCGGATCTCGGGTAGGGCGTCTCGGACTGTGCGTCTAAGGCTAATGGTAATAGGAGGCAGGGGACACGATGTTTTACCCAGGTTTGGGCCCTCTCGATGGAGGTAATACCCTACTTCCTTCTTGATTGATCTTGATGATATGAGTATTACAAGAGTTGATCTACAACAAGATCGTAGAGGCTAAACCCTAGGAGCTATCCTATGATTATGATTGTTGTTGTCCTACGGACTAAATCCTTCGGTTTATATAGACACCGGAGGAGGCTAGGGTTACATAGAGTCGGTTACAGAGAAGGAGATCTAACATCCGAATCGCCAAGCTTGCCTCCCACGCAAAGGAGAGTCCCATCCGGACACGGGACGAAGTCTTGAATCTTATATCTTCATAGTCCAACAGTCCAGCCAAAGTATATAGTCCGGCTATCCGGATACCCCCTAATCCAGGACTCCCTCAGGGGCGCTATCCGTCACGTCATGGAAACCCAGCGCAGTCGCCATGCGAGTCCAAGATCCCGCATCGCTCGATCATGGAGAGGCGCCGCCACGCGTGGGTGCGAGCGAATGCAAGCAGGGTCACGACTCTTCCTGTGTTCTAGATTTTCCCGGTCCCATAGGAGCCTGGTACAGACCCATAGCCTAATTGAATCTCAGACGCCTAAGGAAACCACCAGAGAAGTGGCTCTATAAGGTTAGCACTCATGAGGACGGTACAAAGTCTGGGCGGTGCGACTAAGAGCCAATCTAACGGCCAAGAAAGTATATAATCGACGATCCAACAGATACAAATGCTAATGGTCTGAGAGAGCTGGAAGATGCTCGGTTATAATGTATCTAAATGTATTTCATTTGCGAACTTTGTCATGAACTATGTATTGCATTCCTGAAACTTTTTCATGAACTATGTATTTAATTTGTGAACTTTGTCAAGAACTATGTCGTAGACCTAAGTTTGCTATGAACTATGTATGCAATTATCATAGTTATGTGTCATAATTCGTGTTGTGCATGATGTTCAGAGCAAAAAAATAGAGTTTCCTCTGTTTTCTACTCCTGTCGCCAAGGACACGGGTGGTAGGGTCAGCTACCCTACCGTCGATGCCCCTGACGGTAGGGTACGAGTGCTCTAGTACGGGCCTAGCTAATTCGTTCTAAGGAGCGAAATAACTCATTTTTTGTGGTAGGGTTAGCTACCATACCGCCAAGGACCCTGGCGGTAGGATAGGAGACCAGTTTCGAGGCGCAAAGTTGCTGATTTTTTGCGGTAGGGTTAGCTACCCTACCGTCGAGGACCTTGGAGGTAGGGTAGGAGCCCAACTAATTCATTCTGAGGCGCGAAATCACAGATTTTTTGCGGCAGGGTTTGCTACCTTGCCGCCGAGGACCCTGATGTTAGTTTTGCAGTTATCCTTATATGCAAATTTCTATCCTTATATGTGAATTTGTAAAATAATTGAAACATGTGAAAATGACATATCATTCATTACATCAACAAAAGACAGACGTTCAAATACCAATGACATACATAATTCATTACATCATCAAATGACAAATGACTTAGAACATTAGTCCAAATGACATGAGTTCAAACTAGAGAAGCTCAAACATAATGTTCTACCCTAGGAAGTAGCCCCTAAAAAGAGTAATACGTTCAGCTTGTCCATCATGCTTTGGATTGGGTTTTGGTCGATACTCGGTGAAACCCGCCCAATGGATCATAGAAACCTTTTCCTCGCGGAACCAGGCCCATCGAGCATGTCAGTTTGGATTCTCTGACACTCCTTGTTTGATTGCCGATCCAATGACCTGCTAGGTCTAGCTCGCGGAATTCATCAACGCTTACAGAGAACCCTATCCCCATTGCCAAACTGTATCTACAATCATCTTCCTTCTCCTACAGCTCATGAAGTATCTTCTATTTTTCTTTCATGAGCTTCTTAGAATACTTACATAACTTATACTTGTTGAAATCCCTCATAGCTGCGTTTGCCTCTTCACAACTTTTAGTCCATTGTTGAAGCTCCCCCATCATACTACGACATCATTCTCCTTCACACTTCTCATACACTATCTGGACCCTGGACTTGTTTTCCATCTTACTTCAAATGACATAGGAAAAAACAAAACATAAATAAAACGACATGAGAAAAACACAAAACATAGCTTATTCAAATGATAAAGAACAAAACAAAACTTAAATGAGATGACATAGAACAAACACACAACATAACTTACTTAAAATGACATAGGTTACATAACACATAAGGAGGAGTTCGACTAAAGTACAAAACAAATGATAAGTGGTACATTCCATTACAGTTCAAATGGCATGACAATATCATGTACTTCAACACCCTTTATTCGTCCATCAACACAATATCTTTTCTGTACGGTCCCAGGTTGCAACAAATTACATCCTTTCTTCCAAGGACCCAAGACTAATGAGAAGGCTGACTAGGTATCGGTGATGATGGTTTCCGAACTACCTAGTCGATGATCTGGCTAGGGGTTTTCAAGTCCAGATGATGGTTTCCGAACTACCTAGTCGATGATCTTGCTAGGAGTACAATGCAATTTGCCTTGAAAGATAATGTCTTTGACATTTCTCATCTCTCTAGAGCTTGCTTATATATTTCTCTTTTTTCCGAACACTTTCTCGTTGTCGTCGCACTTGGAGAAATAGTACTTTGAAAAGTCTCTAGGAGCCGCATTCAACGCATCAATGACCTCGACCTATGGTTTCATATTTTCTTCAATGACTTCGCGTCCACTCTTCGCAGCTGCCTCACTAGAAATTTCGAAGAAGACGATCGGTACCATCATACAATTAGAGGGGTAACTATAATGGTCATCAAAGGAAAAATCATAACCCTAACCATTACACTAACCTAACCCTAACACCTAACAAAACCACTAGTCCTAGCACTAGATTGAGCTACCACCAAGAATGCTAGGCACAGAATACATTGTTTGTAAACACATACATAACCCGAAATGTATCATATAGATCGATTTCACCACAACACAATCATGAACAAGGGTTTGAAACAATGTGAAAAATCCAACCAAAATACAGGATTCCAACCAACCAAAATCAGCGAAAGTGAGAGAGGTACCTTGGGTGATGAAAGTGCTCTGGATCCACTAGACAAATATCAAGCAAATGAGAGAGATTTGGGAGGCCCTTGAGCGAGGAAGAGAGTGGGAGAGGGCTTGAGCTCAGGGAAATGAAGGAGAATGGAGGGTGAATGGTTGGGTGAGGGAGCACAGCCCTGTGATGCCCCCATTTATTATCGTGCACTAATCGTACACGTATCATGCACGATCACGAATGGTGATTCACGTCAATATCATGACACAACTCTATGACACAAAGGATAAACACAAGTCTTTATATTACAAGCCAGTGCCATGAGATTCCATAATACATAAGTCATCAAAGCAAATAATATATGCGTACATACATAGTTAGACAAGTTTTTCCTTAAGAAGACTGAGCAAAAATAATGACACTAGATCGAAAGGCGAGGCCTCCTGCCTGGGACCTCTGGACTACTCCTGGTCGTCGGTCTCCACGTAGTATGCACCATCGGGGAAACCTGCATCTGCGTTGCTACAAGTTGTTGAAGCAATCTGGTCGAATGAAAAATGTAGCAAAGCAAACCAGGAGTACTCATCCGAAATACTCGCAAGACCTACATCCGATCTACACTAGATATGCATCGATATAAAAGGAATGGGGTAGTATCTGTGGATTAAACTACAGAAATGCCAGAATAACAGGGAGAAGCTCAACCTAACAAAGACTACATCTTCGTGCAACCATCATCTTACAATGGTAGAATAGAGGAGCATTATAAGGTATCATCTTGTAACAATGTATAGCAATAAACCTACCCGGAGATCCTCTCCTCGTCTCCCCGAGAGCGATCACTGGGTGTATCTGTCTCTTATCTGGGTGTATTTTACCAAGTATCCGGTTTAAGTTGTAAGAGGTTAGAATACAACTCCAAGTTGTCATGTTATCATGGACACGACTATTCGAATAAATTACTTCGCTGCAGGGGTGCACAACATTACTCGATACGCTCGATTACCTCTGTTCAGACATACTTTTTTGGGTAATGCTTGGACTCGGATAATCGACACGCCCAGTCCTGCCTAGGCTCTCCAAAGAGTTCAACACGCCGTTCTAAATCCTAAGTGCGAAGGGATTATAGCCCAATCACCCTAAGCACTCCTGCACGTTGCAAGAACGGCTGGGACTAAGCCCACCTCTGTATATACATCCAGGCATGCCGCTCACCTGGGCGTGTGCCACTCAACTATGACGTCTGTAGATCTTTAGGGAGAAATCGTACGATGTTGAGGGCACCATAAACCATTATCCAGGCATGACGGTTAGTATCTACCTGCCCTTTCATTCCACCAGAAAGAATCACTCAGGGTGCCATCAGGAAAATGTCATTTCAGCTCCCAGTCCATGAATCACTCGCGTGTGATCTCCGAGCTGACCCGACTTTAATCATATCATGTATCATGTATAGTGCATAAAATATATCTGTGATCATCGCCCAAAAGGATCATGACCCGGTAGTATAGCAAGGTAAATGAACAAGGATGTATGGCCACTAATGAGACTCTAGCATATCTATACTAAACATATAGAATAACAGGTAAGGTATCAACAACAGTTATCAACAACAGGCTATGCATCATGAATAGGAGCTACTGATAAGCATCAACTGAATCGACTGTCTAATACAATAAGTAGAGGGAAAGAATAGGCGATATCATAATGATCAAGGGGGTTTTCTTGCTTGGAAGCTCTGCCGAGAAGGACGAGTCATCGTCGACGTAGTCAATCACAGGGGCATCTACAACGGTCTCGAGCTCTACCGGAGAGAAGGTGGGGGAAGAAACAACAATTAAAGGCATACAAATGCAGTACAATGCATGGAATATCAAATGTTATGCTAGGGATCCTCTAATGCATTACTAAGTATCTATTATCTATCTATTATATACTTAAAACAAGAGTCAAACAAGCCATCATGTTAATCCACATGTGCTAATCTTATTTACGCCGTTAGATTAGAATAATAACGGCTGAGATTTAATGTTACGTACGTAACATGTAAAAAATATGTACTAGCCATATTGGACTTTATTGTACGTTAGATGCATAGAAGCATAATATACGCGAACGAAAAGGCCTGGATTGATCGGTATGTACCGAGACAAGGAGTACAATAGGAAAGAGGAAAAATTAAATAGGAAAGACATGCTGGTTCGGACGTGATTGACGGGGATAAAAGTCATGCATGACCATGCATGACGAGGCAGGCGCACATGCATTGTAAATAAAGGAATAAGCAATCCTTTCTTTATTAAACAAATGCACCTTTGATTTTTTTTCAGTTGGGCCAAAACATCAAAAGTTAATGCTCTGGATAGAAAAAAAACAATATAGCTTTGAATACCGGCCGGTCACCCTGTACGTGAAACCAAAAAAACACAACCTGAGTTCCGGCCAGGAGACATGTATAGAAGAGTAGCACACGCCTGTCAATTGCCTAATGAAAAACGAAAAGAATAAGGAAAGGAGAGTCCTAGATGGACACGCAGCTGAATGATTTCCATCGCAAGCAGTCAAACATGAAAAATAAAGAGGAGTATAGCACACGTACCCACAATCTTTTCTAGGGGAAACACGTACACACAATTTTCTTATTGATTTTCATCGGATGCATCATCAAACCCTGCGAAGCGCGCCACTCGACACTGGCAAATTTAGGGCTAGACGGGGGACTGCGGTGCATCCAGAATGCCATGATGCTCGGAAACATCCAATACAACTGCCCACAACGTTGTTAGATTTCTCCATGTCGTTTAGGTGTATCCATCTTAGCCTAGCTTTGTAGCTTGCTTAGTAGGTAACAATCAGCTTTGATGTGCATTATTATATAGTTAAATCACAATTCCCATCGAATTTCATATGTACATTATCAATATACAACCATCTTTTGAATTTTGAACACAACAACAATCTGGCGTCCAAGAAGTAGAGAAACAGAGATTATAGTGAGAATAATGAATATTATAGTTTGTGTGTGAATAATGAGTGAGAGATTGATCAACCCTTCAGCTGGGGCATTTATAAGCATCGATCTTGACAAACATGTATTTTTAAATAGATTTAATAATATTCTTCGTCCATAGCTAAATACAACCTTTTTGGTTCATTTTTAAGGGCGGTGACAATTCATATAATGAAATTATTACTTTTAAGTACATTTATAATATATGGTAAAGGAAGTCGAAGGTTTGTCAGATAATTTTGCACTTTACTAATTTGAGTTCGCTACTAGCAATACTTTACAAGATTTTAGCATGTCTAGCTAATAATACACCGATAAATACAAAGTCCATGTACGTCACGTGAAGTGACACAAATCCGCCCTAAGTACGGTTTATCAAAAAAAAAAACGCCCCAAGTACGTGCATGCATGCACATGACGCAAGGGATTTGCAATGGCTTCCCTCTACAATTCAAATGTTTTGGCAATTGCATAAGGAGTGTACCTCTGCTTTCTAATCATACAGCTATCTGACTGATCACACACGATTTGTTAGTATCAAACACTATTTCACCAATCAAGAATGTTTCATTTTTTATTCGCATTGCTGTATATTATTGCATAAACATCCATCAGTTCGTGTGGGAGAGTATAACCATATAGGTTGGACAACCTCAAACATTTAGAAGGCTGGCCAATCTCTGCCCAGGACAGCACCGGGGTACCCAGTGTGCAACCACGACGGCGCTGCAGCGTTTTCATGGAAATTTTTATTTGTGTTTGGTACATGTACACTACTGAGCTGGAACATGTGCATTCTAAACAAAAGACAACAACTTTTGCATGCACGATTCCATACATACTTGCGTTCATACAAGTTATTATATAACAAAACAAATCCTAGAAGCATTCTCATAGCAATTTGTTGGTAATACTTTGTACATAAAAAATATATGTATTTTTCTTGAAAAACCAAGCTGGAACATGTGCATCTAATCATACATGCAAAAAGTGTTGCATGTACAATTCAGTATATACGTACATGCGTTCAAGAAACAAGATCCCCCCC
>NC_041393.1:26948651-26962005 GCF_002162155.2 Triticum dicoccoides | reverse complement strand
GAACATTAACAAATCTAGGTAGGTAAACACATGGTCTGGGCACATTTTTTCTTGGATTGTATACATCATTCCATAATTTATTTCAAGTAATTTACGAATATTATATCTAATTTCAATCATGTTTCATTTTCCCCGCAAATTTCTTAAAATTCTAAACATACATTTCAAGCATTCAAATCAAATAGGCCGGTCAGTGGACTGTGACCAAGACCAGGTGTTGTGACACTCCAAAATTTTTATTTGGTTTTCAGCAAAAACTTTGTGGTTTTTGAAAAGAGGCCATTTAAAATTTTCCAGAAAACCTTCCTCTTAAAAACTTCCTTTTCTTTGGCAAGCATTTTATTTTTCTTCAAACTATGGTGTTTGATCTTTTGAAACTTCTTCTTTGTTGGTTCCCTCTCAAATTTATTTTGGGAGTTTAATTTTTTTTTCTTTTAAAAAGAAACTCTATGAAAATTTGGGATTTTCATATCTTGGAAACCACCCATGACTTTGTATTTTGCCCATGTGGTAAAACCCCTCCAAAACCTCCCCTCCTCCTTGTAATCAACCTAAGATCTCTGTCCCAACTAATCCAAGCAAGTTTTGGATTTTATTCTGATTTTCTTTCCCCTCAAATCTTTTCTGCAAATTATTTGGAGCCTGAGAGATTTTCAAAGCAATTACCCTTTTGCATTTGAGTTTTGACCTCAAACCAACTCTCCTGGATGGTCCTTTGTACCCACAACCCAGAACCATCTTGATCCACTCCTCCTCTTTTCAAATTTTTCAAATTTCAGTCTCTGCAAGTTTGGACCAGATTTGCCAAATTTGGTGAAATTCATATCTACACTTCTTCTAAAATTCCACCAAAATTCAGGCAGCCTACTGGAACAATGAGTAGCCACTCCACCAAGTTTCAGCTCAAGGAAAAATCCCTAGATGCCTAGATCATTCTGTCGAGCACCTTGCATGCACTGTTCTGTTCATCTTCAGTTAAGTTCAGAAATTCAGTGTCGTTTTTCCTTCGTCAGACTCGGTCACGCGGCCACAGTGCGCCCTGGCGCGTTGCACGCAGCCTCTTCCCCTTGACCAGCACCCCGCACGCACGCTTGGCCGATTCCTGGCGTCGGTAGCGACGAGCCTCGCCGGCGTTGGAAGCTTCTGCGGTGGCTGCACCTTCTGTGGCGGCCAGCGAGGGCCCGAGCCCGCTCGCCACGCCACCCGGCGCCGCCCAACGCCCCCTGGCTCTCCGCGTGTCCCTGCCATGCCAACGCACGCCCGTGGCACCGTCGCCGTGGCCCGGCAAGCACGGAATGTGCTCCCTGCCGCCGACGGGCCGCGCCACCCCCGTTCCGTCGAGCTCACCCTAAACACCCAAATCCCGGCTAGTTTAGCACCCAAACGGACCCAGTTAACCCCCACGACGGTGCTCGACCCCTAAACCTCCCCGAGCAAAGCACTGCGCCGCCGTAACCTTCACCGGAGATCCCCGTTCACGGCCACCGCCTCGGATCGCCTATAAAAAGGACCCCGAGCTCGCTCACGACCCCCACACCCTCACTGCACCTCTCCAAGACCCTGCCAAGCCACTAGGAGGACCTCGAGGAGGTCTCCTCCCCCGACTCCGGCCGCCCCGTTCCACCTCGGCCTCCACCTCGATTCGCTTCGGTGAGGCCGTCGCCGGCGCCCAAACCCCGTCCGTTACCCCCTCTAGCTACCAGAAGTCTAACCCCCTCCTCAATTTGGCCTTCGCAGCTCCATCCGACGAGGCCCTCGACCACCCGAACCGCCGTCCGCCGGAGCAAGGCTCGCCGTCGACGTGGTGCTCGCCGACTGCCACCACCACCACCAACCGATGCGGAAGGGCGCCCTGAACACAGAGGTACCCTCTGATCTTCCTGCCTCGCCGTGGATCGCCGCCGGCGACCACCGCGGCTCTCGGGCGCCGACGAGCTTCGTCCCCCGTTTGAAAGTTTAAACCTGACGAGTGGGACCCGCCCGTCAGCCTCTCAGATCCTTTTAAACGAATCGTTTTCTGAAAACGCCTTCGTGCAAAATATGCTTTCCCCTCTGGGCTGGCGTATTCAGGACTGGAACGTTTTCTGTTTTTATAAGCTAGCCCCTGGAAATCTTCTGTTTCATTACAGATGAGTCCCTGGACAAAAACCTTTATAAATTTTAAACAGAAAAGTATTTTTGATTGATCCTTTTTCTGTCCTCTTTAAAATTTTGTCTAGTTTTTTATCAGATTTATTTGAAAAATATTTGGAATAATTTTTGTGCACCTCTTGGTATTTACGATAGCGTATATATTTTCTTTATACCGTAGATACCGAAGGAGGTGACGGAGCCGCGAACTTCACCGAGCTAGGCTCCGACTACTCCGAACCAGGCAAGCATGTTTGAACTTTTGATATGATGATTGTTTTGGCATGTTTGCATTAAGTAGTTTATGGCATGTTGATAAACATACCGATGAATGTCCTGTTACCTGAGACGATGAGGCAAGTGAGTTTCGAAAATCCATGAGTGGATGGATGTGAGTATGCATGGCCATGTGTTGGCATGAGGATGGGTAAGATGGCAGTGTTGTATCATGCCAGGCTTATGCCAGACTATGTGACCTCAATGTCAACTCGTATCATTCCAGTTCCTTCCATTCTTCCTTCCTTGTACTACCACATGTTTTCCGCAAGGAATATGGCTTAGTAAGTTGTAAACCGCTTTCCTGGTACACACCAAAAAGGAGAGGCCGTGATGATGGTTTCATGGCCCTGGATTAAAGCCAGTCATCCGGTCAGGGGGCATGGGTGTTTCCGGTTGGGACCGAGAGGGGGGCACCCCTTAGAGCGCGCGTATATAAATTTGATCCCATGCTATTCGAGATTGTGATCTCCCCGTCTCAAAAGTTTTTCTTGGACGATGTCTAGGGTGATTCCTAGCATCGAGAGGTAGGATGGGTGTGTACTCGTTAGCTGTGTTTTCTTCCGAAATACCGTAAACGGAACTAGTCCTTCGTGACTACGGAAATCCGTTGGCTGTGGGAAAATTTTTGTACAAACTCTGCAGAGTCATATATTCCTTCGAATCATCTATTCCATGTCCAAGTTCGATATTAACTTATCTTGACCAAATGTCAGTTTTGATGACAGAGACTCCGGTGAACCGCATGAGTGCTAAGTCCGGTTAAATGACTATTCCTGTGGATGGACTAACCCGTTTATTCTCATGTATTGAATATTTATTATGAGCATTATTTCCTTGTGAATAAAAGCCCTTTATGTGGGGTCGCCTAGACGCCCGACTGTGGCATCTCTTTTAAAGCCCTTTCTGTGATGTCGCCCCGACGTCCGACTGTGGCATTCCTTTTAAAGCCCTTTATGTGGTGTCGCTAAGACGCCCGACTGTGGTATTTCTTTTAAAGCCCTTTCTGTGATGTCGCCCCGACGTCCGACTGTGGCATTTCTTTTAAAGCCCTTTATGTGGTGTCGCTAAGACGCCCGACTGTGGTATTCCTTTTAAAGCCCATTCTGTGATGTCGCCCCGACGTCCGACTGTGGCATTTCTTTTAAAGCCCTTTATGTGGTGTCGCTAAGATGCCCGACTGTGGCATCATTTCCTTATATTTATTTGTTCACCTTTCGAAGCGTCGCTTCAGACACCCGATCGGTCTTCTTTTATGTTTGGTTGGGACTTCAGGCGGACTACCGCCGTTTCCCTTTTACTTACCTCGTTATGCTATTTTTTTTGAATGTACATTGGTGAATTAATCATGACGCATTCATGCATGCATTTGTTATATCTTACGTCTGAACTGTCTTGCGAGTACTTTCAAAGTACTCACTGGCTTGTTGATTTGGCCAGATGCTGACGAAGGCGATCTCATGGATGAAGAATTTGATAGCGAGTCCGACGCCTAGAGGAGTCCCAGTCAGTCTCGTATGACCCTGGATTTGGTCACTGTATTATATCCGCTTCCGCTACCAAATAAATTCATCGAGCCTCACCTCGACCCTCGATGAGATGACAGTTTTAGAGACTTGTATCTCTCTCCCCGCCGTGTTTTTCCAGCACTGCCCTATCCTCGAGTCAGTAGTATGCCTCCACACCACTGTGTCATGTCCGCCATTATGTATATTTATTGGCGTGCTTGTAATAATTTGGATGAGCAACCGTAGTTCGACCCTATAATATATTTTATGCTACTGGCTTATTGTATCAAGAATTCGTCTACCAGTGAGGAGGATTTCTCTCATACTGGACTCAAAAGATTTGTTTCTCAATAAATATTTTTATTGGAAAACCGGTCGTGACAAGCTTGGTACTAGAGCCAGGCTGACTGTAGGAAGCCACTAGGTGCGATCGCTAATTGGTTATTAGCATGATTGAGCCTTTTCATATTTTCTTGATTGTAGTCATTTTCTGTCAGTCAGCATAAATTTATGATCTGACCATGCAGAATTTTTGCCTACTTTTGTAGATGGCCGACAACAGCTCCGAGTCTCAGACCTTCGCCAACGTGCCCGATGGGTTCGTCAAGCTTCTTTCCTTCATCGTTCAGGTCGCGATGGGGCCATCTGTGCGCCCAGTCTTCACACTCTGCCAGCACCGAGTCATCGACAGTCTGACCATGCACCAGGCCGCGGTGCAGTTCAAGGGAGGGCGTGGTGAGTTACGCCGCTTCCGGTTCTTGGGAAGAGCCATGCCTACGGAGAGGCATGCTATGCAGATGGCAGCCCGCGAGGCGATAGCTCGTCTCAGGGATGTCCTCCCCGTGATGAAGACTCGTCGTTACCGTTATCTTCCATGCCATGTGCCTTACACCTGTCACTACGCATTCTCCTGCCCCAGAGGAGAACGAGACGAGGCTTTTGAGATGCTCATTAAGTATCTCCGGGCCCTGGAGGCAGCCTTCGACAACCTGGTGGACGACTTCGTGGCTGCCCGCATGGACTCAGTTCATGGCTGTGCTGCCAACAGGAGGGAGCTCCTACCCACCGCACCGCCACTAACTTTGGTCTCATCCTCAGCATCTTATACGCCTACTCGTCGCCTACCTTCTACCGAAGAATTCAACCAAGTCATTGCGCCCACTCCAGCGCGCACTGCACCACCCTTCGCGCCCACTCCTGTTTGTGTTGTTCCGCCCCTGGCACCCGCTCCGTCCACTCTACGCAACACTACACGTATGGAGCCTATTAGCGAGGAGGAAGTCGAGTCCCCAACCTCGCTACGCCTCGCCCTCGGCAGGGCAAAGGAGGTCGTAAACATCTCCGCCTGAGTACGCTTAGCCGCCATGTAATGTACCGCTTTGTATGATATGTTTACATGTACATAGGTTGTGAGAAGTAGCCTGTTTGCGCATCATGTAGGATCTGGAGAAGTGCACTAGCCTAAATAACATGTCAGGATTATGTACGCATATCCTGAGTGATGTATTGTATAATTACTGCCCGCGTGTAAGATATGTAATGAGCAGTCCTTCTCCGTGCGCAAGTCGATTTGTTTTTCTTAAGTAAGCTTGGTTATTTAATTTTATTTGCCAGCTTTATGCATTTATGGATTTGTTTTTGCGACTCTTTCCGCTTTTCTTATGGGTTTTACAAATATATCCCCATAGTGAAAAATGTCTCGTCCTTGGACTCGCTCCATGCCAACTCCACCAGAGGAAAATTATGATACACAACCCAGCAACGAGTTCACTCAGGGACAGTCAAGCCAACAGGGCAGTGAATCGGCACTTTCACAAATGTGCCGCCTTTATGAGCAGAGTCAACAACAACATCGGGAAATGATGAACCAAGTCATCAACATGGGAAATCACCATGGACAGTATCAGCAGCATTCCAAGTTATCTGAGCTACAGAAGACACGTCCACAAACATTTTCTCATACTGACAAGCCTCTTGAAGCCGAGGATTGGCTTCGAGATATGGAGAGAAAATTAATTATTGCAAAATGTTCAGATCTCGAGAAAGTACTATATGCTCCGCACTATCTCACAGGAGCAGCTGCATCATGGTGGGAGAATTTTCTGCACATGCACCCCAACGAAAATGATATAACCTGGGATGATTTCAAGGAAGGTTTCCGTGGTGCACACATTCCCAAGAGTATTATGAAAATTAAGAAGAGAGAGTTCGATGACCTCAAACAAAGGAACATGACAGTGTCAGAATACAACGGTCAATTTACTCTATTGTCCCGCTATGCCAATGAAGAACGTATGACTGAAAGCAAGAAGATGGAGAAATTCCTTGATGGTCTGGCGCCCGCGCTTAAATGCCAACTGGTAGTTCACACTTTTCCAGATTTTAAGACACTAGTGGACAAAGCTATTACTCTGGAAAATGAGAGACATAGCTTGGAGGATTTATGTAAGCGAAAAAGAGACCAGACTACTCTTGCACGCAACCACCGAAGCAGGACAGATTTTCAGAAAGGTGGGACACACAAACCTACAACAAACATCTCTCGCCCAACCAAGAATTTCCATGCAAGGGACAAAGAGTTCACATATCGCCCAGGCGTTACTTGCTACGCTTGTGGAGAAGAAGGGCACTACGCCAAACAGTGCCCCAAGCCAAGGAACTCGACCCCGAAGCCAAACAATGGTGGAAATAATTCAGCGCCCAAGCGCAACAATTTCAACCCCAACAACAACCACAGGAAGGGTCATCTAAACCACGTGACCAAAGAAGAAGCACAAAATGCTCCGGATATCGTACTCGGTACGTTTCCTGTCAACACAATACCTGCAACGGTTTTGTTTGATTCTGGAGCTTCTCGCTCATTCATTTCGAAAAGTTTTGCTTTGCAAAATAACTTTTCGATGTTTCCCTTGGAAAAATCCATGATCATCAAGTCCCCTGGGATTCAGCAAGTTACTCAGAGTTACTTTCAGAATGTGGTCATTGAGTTCGAAGGATTGAACTTTTTCGCCAATCTTATTGTGTTGGAAATTAAAGGACTGGATGTCATCCTAGGGATGGACTGGTTAACCACCAACAAAGGTTTTATTGACTGTTTCAACCGGACCGTAATTCTCACGCACCACCATGGGAAGACAATAAAAGTATCAGCCAAGGAAAGAAAAATACCCCGGCAGCCGAGATTGAATAAGGTGGACGTTTCTGAGTTAAGCAAGGTTCCAGTAGTATGTGAATTTCCAGACGTATTTCCCGAAGAACTACCAGGCATGCCACCAGACCGAGAAATAGAATTCAGCATTGACCTAGCACCAGGAACCACCCCCATATACAAGAAACCATACAGAATGGCACCATCCGAGTTGATCGATTTGAAGAAACAAATAAAGGAATTACTGGACAAGGGGTACATTCGAGCCAGCTCCTCACCTTGGGGATCACCAATTTTATTTGCCAAAAAGAAGGATGGAACACTAAGATTGTGCATAGACTACCGAGCACTTAACATGGTCACAGTCAAGAACAAATACCCGATGCCACGAATAAATGATTTATTTGATCAGCTTGCTCAGGCCAAGGTATTCTCAAAGATTGACTTAAGGTCAGGATACCATCAATTAAAAGTGCGAACAGAAGATATCCCCAAAACAGCCTTCACCTCCAGATATGGACTATATGAGTTCACAGTTATGCCTTTTGGATTAACAAATGCCCCCGCATATTTTGTTCACCTCATGAACAAAGTATTTATGAAGTTTATGGACAAGTTCGTTGTGGTGTTTATCGATGATATTCTGATATACTCCAAAACACCAGAAGAGCACGCGGAACATCTCAGGATTGTGCTAGGAGAACTCAGGAAACATCAATTGTATGCCAAGTTCAGCAAGTGCGAATTTTGGCTAAGACAAGTAGGCTTTCTAGGTCACGTGCTGACCCAAGACGGTATCGCAGTGGACCCGGAGAAAGTTAGGGCCATACTTGACTGGAAGGCACCAGCCAGCGTAACGGACATACGAAGTTTCTTGGGAATGGCAGGATATTACCGCAGATTTATTGAAGGATTCTCCACCCTAGCCAAGCCAATGACGCAGTTGCTCAAGAAGGACAAGAAGTTTGAATGGACAGAAGCCTACGAAAAAAGTTTCCAAGAGTTAAAACAGAAATTAACCACAACACCGGTATTAATTGTGCCAGACATACACAAAAACTTTGAGGTGTATTGTGACGCATCCCGAAAAGGTCTCGGGTGCGTGTTGATGCAAGAAGGCAAGGTTGTCGCATACGCTTCACGACAACTCCGCAAGCATGAGGAAAATTATCCCACTCATGACTTAGAAATGGCAGCAGTCATACATGCACTTAAGGAATGCATGCATTTCTTACTTGGGAATCGATGTGAAATATACACGGACCATAAAAGTCTCAAATATATTTTCACACAGCCAGAACTAAACTTACGGCAATGACGCTGGTTGGAATTGGTAAAAGATTATGATGTTGGTATCCACTATCATCCAGGGAAAGCAAATGTAGTAGCCGATGCTCTTAGTCGAAACCCCAGCTCCGACGAAAACAGTCTGCAAAGTTTGAGACCTGAATTCCAACAAGAATTTGCCAAACTCAACTTATTAATGATCACGGGAGGCACCATATCAAACTTGGAAATAAAGCCCGACCTTGTGGAGAGAATTAAAGAAGCTCAGCCTGGTCACCCAACATTGAAGGAATTAAAAGAAAGGTGAGTATGGGCAAGGCCTCGGAATTTGTCACAGGCGATGATGGAATATTACGGTATGGGGACAGACTCTGTGTGCCAAACATAGAGGACCTCAGACAGCAAATCCTAGCTGAAGCACACACCACTCCATATTCAATCCACCCTGGAGGAACCAAAATGTATAAGGATATTCAGGAAAGATTTTGGTGGCACGGTATGAAGAGGGACATAGTCACATTCGTTGCATGTTGCGATTCTTGTCAACGCATAAAAGTTGAGCATCAAAAACCAGCCGGACTACTGCAACCAAACAAAATACCTGAGTGGAAATGGGATGAAATAGGGATGGATTTTATTGTCGGACTACCTCGGTCACGACACGGGAATGATGCCATATGGGTCATCACCGATAGATTAACCAAGGTGGCACATTTCATTCCAGTGAAGACAACCTACAACACTCAGAAGCTTGCCAGGATTTATCTCTCCAGTATAGTTTGTCTGCATGGAGTCCCGAAGACTATAATATCCGACAGAGGCACTCAATTTGTCTCGAGATTCTGGGATCATTTACAATAGGCTCTGGGAACTCAATTGGCCTTCAGCACAGCCTATCATCCCCAGACTGATGGACAGACTGAACGCGTAAACCAAATTTTAGAAGACATGCTGAGAGCATGTGTCCTCACCTATGGAACCAGTTGGGAAGAAAGCCTGCCATATGCCGAGTTCGCATACAACAACAGTTACCAGGCCAGCCTGCAAATGGCACCTTTTGAAGCCCTATACGGACGGAGATGTCGTACCCCGCTAAATTGGTCAGAGACCGGAGACAGCCGTATCTTCGGCCCAGACGTGCTCAAATAAGCCGAGGAAAAAGTCAAGCTAATCAGGGACCGACTCAAGACCGCTCAAAGCCGATAGAAGAGTTATTACGATCAGAAATATCGTGGGGTCAATTTTGAACCTGGTGAATGTGTACCTACGAGTATCACCTATGAGGGGACTGCAACGGTTTAAGATTAAAGGAAAGTTAGCGCCAAGATTCATTGGACCATTCTGCATAGTGGCACGAAGAGGCACTGTAGCCTACCAGCTAGACTTACCCGAAGACTTGTCCGACATTCACGACGTGTTCCACGTCTCTCAATTAAGGAAGTGCGTAAGCAAACCAGAGAAACAAGTATTCCATGAGAACATTGACGTGCAGCCAGACCTCACTTATCGGGAACGCCCAGTAAAAATATTAGAGGAGTCTGAAAGGAGAACCCGACAGAAGACCATCAAATTTTTCAGAGTTCAGTGGAGCAACCACACCGAAAGCGAAGCAACTTGGGAAAGAGAGGATTTTCTTCGGATAGAGCATCCATACTTATTTAAGGATCAGCTGGAATCTCGGGGACGAGATTTTTCCTAAGGGGGTAGGTGTTGTGACACTCCAAAATTTTTATTTGGTTTTCAGCAAAAACTTTGTGGTTTTTGAAAAGAGGCCATTTAAAATTTTCCAGAAAACCTTCCTCTTAAAAACTTCCTTTTCTTTGGCAAGGATTTTATTTTTCTTCAAACTATGGTGTTTGATCTTTTGAAACTTCTTCTCTGTTGGTTCCCTCTCAAATTTATTTTGGGAGTTTAATTTTTTTTTAAAGAAACTCTATGAAAATTTGGGATTTTCATATCTTGGAAACCACCCATGACTTTGTATTTTGCCCATGTGGTAAAACCCCTCCAAAACCTCCCCTCCTCCTTATAATCAACCTAAGTTCTCTGTCGCAACTAATCCAAGCAAGTTTTGGATTTTATTCTAATTTTCTTTCCCCTCAAATCTTTTCTGCAAATTATTTGGAGCCTGAGAGATTTTCAAAGCAAGTACCCTTTTGCATTTGAGTTTTGACCTCAAACCAACTCTCCTGGATGGTCCTTTGTACCCACAACCCAGAACCATCTTGATCCACTCCTCCTCTTTTCAAAATTTTCAAATTTCAGTCTCTGCAAGTTTGGACCAGATTTGCCAAATTTGGTGAAATTCATATCTACACTTCTTCTAAAATTCCACCAAAATTCAGGCAGCCTACTGGAGCAATGAGTAGCCACTCCACCAAGTTTCAGCTCAAGGAAAAATCCCTAGATGCCTAGATCATTCTGTCGAGCACCTTGCATGCACTGTTATGTTCATCTTCAGTTAAGTTCAGAAATTCAGTGTCGTTTTTCCTTCGTCAGACTCGGTCAAGCGGCCACAGTGCGCCCTGGCGCGCTGCATGCAGCCTCTTCCCCTTGACCAGCACCCCGCACGCACGCTTGGCCGATTCCTGGCGTCGGTAGCGACGAGCCTCGCCGGCGTTGGAAGCTTCTGCGGTGGCTGCACCTTCCGTGGCGGCCAGCGAGGGCCCGAGCCCGCTCGCCATGCCACCCGGCGCCGCCCAACGCCCCCTGGCTCTTGGCGTGTCCCTGCCATGCCAACGCACGCCCGTGGCACCGTCGCCGTGGCCCGGCAAGCACGGAACATGCTCCCTGCCGCCGACGGGCCGCGCCACCCCCGTTCCGTCGAGCTCGCCCTAAACACCCAAATCCCGGCTAGTTTAGCACCCAAACGGACCCAGTGAACCCCCACGACGGCGCTCGACCCCTAAACCTTCCCGACCAAAGCACTGCGCCGCCGTAACCTTCACCGGAGATCCCCGTTCACGGCCACCGCCTCGGATCGCCTATAAAAAGGACCCCGAGCTCGCTCACGACCCCCACACCCTCACTGCACCTCTCCAAGACCCTGCCAAGCCACCAGGAGGACCTCGAGGAGGTCTCCTCCCCCGACTCCGGCCGCCCCGTTCCACCTCGGCCTCCACCTCGATTCGCTCCGATGAGGCCGTCGCCGGCGCCCAAACCCCGTCCGTTACCCCCTCTAGCTACCAGAAGTCTAACCCCCTCCTCAATTTGGCCTTCGCAGCTCCATCCGACGAGGCCCTCGACCACCCAAACCGCCGTCCGCCGGAGCAAGGCTCGCCGTCGACGTGGTGCTCGCCGACCGCCACCACCACCACCAACCGACGCGGAAGGGCACCCTGAACACGGAGGTACCCTCCGATCTTCCTGCCTCACCGTGGATCACCGCCGGCGACCACCGCGGCTCTCGGGCGCCGACGAGCTTCGTCCCCCGTTTGAAAGTTTAAACCTGACGAGTGGGACCCGCCCGTCAGCCTCTCAGATCCTTTTAAACGAATCGTTTTCTGAAAACGCCTTCGTGCAAAATATGCTTTCCCCTCTGGGCTGGCGTATTCAAGACTGGAACGTTTTCTGTTTTTATAAGCTAGCCCCTGGAAATCTTCTGTTTCATTACAGATGAGTCCCTGGACAAAAACCTTTATAACTTTTAAACAGAAAAGTATTTTTGATTGATCCTTTTTCTGTCCTCTTTAAAATTTTGTCTAGTTTTTTATCAGATTTATTTGAAAAATATTTGGAATACGTTTTGTGCACCTCTTGGTATTTACGATAGTGCATATATTTCCTTTATACCGTAGATACCGAAGGAGGTGACGGAGCCGCGAACTTCATCGAGCTAGGCTCCGACTACTCCGAACCAGGCAAGCATGTTTGAACTTTTGATATGATGATTGTTTTGGCATGTTTGCATTAAGTAGTTTATGGCATGTTGATGAACATACCGACGAATGTCCTGTTACCTGAGACGATGAGGCAAGTGAGTTTCGAAAATCCATGAGTGGATGGATGTGAGTATGCATGGCCATGTGTTGGCATGAGGATGGGTAAGATGGCAGTGTTGTAGCATGCCAGGCTTAAGCCAGACTATGTGACCTCAATGTCAACTCGTATCATTCCAGTTCCTTCCATTCTTCCTTCCTTGTACTACCACATGTTTTCCGCAAGGAATGTGGCTTAGTAAGTTGTAAACCGCTTTCCTGGTACACACCAAAAAGGAGAGGCCGTGATGATGGTTCCATGGCCCTGGATTAAAGCCAGTCATCCGGTCAGGGGGCATGGGTGTTTCTGGTTGGGACCGAGAGGGGGGCACCCCTTAGAGCGCGCGTATATAAATTTGATCCCATGCTATTCGAGATTGTGATCTCCCTGTCTCAAAAGTTTTTCTTGGACGATGTCTAGGGTGATTCCTATCATCGAGAGGTAGGATGGGTGTGTACTGGTTAGCTGTGTTATCTTCCGAAATACCGTAAACGAAACCAGTCCTTCCTGACTACGGAAATCCATTGGCTGTGGGAAAAATTTTGTACAAACTCTGCAGAGTCATATATTCCTTCGAATCATCTATTCCATGTCCATGTTTGATATTAACTTATCTTGACCAAATGTCAGTTTTGATGACAGAGACTCCGGTGAACCGCATGAGTGCTAAGTCCGGTTAAATGACTATTCCTGTGGATGGACTAACCCGTGTATTCTCATGTATTGAATATTTATTATGAGCATTATTTCCTTGTGAATAAAAGCCCTTTATGTGGTGTCGCTAAGACGCCCGACTGTGGCATCTCTTTTAAAGCCCTTTCTGTGATGTCGCCCCGATGTCCGACTGTGGCATTCCTTTTAAAGCCCTTTATGTGGTGTCGCTAAGACGCCCGACTGTGGTATTTCTTTTAAAGCCCTTTCTATGATGTCGCCCCGACGTCCGACTGTGGCATTTCTTTTAAAGCCCTTTATGTGGTGTCGCTAAGACGCCCGACTGTGGTATTCCTTTTAAAGCCCTTTCTGTGAT
>NC_041393.1:26922701-26948641 GCF_002162155.2 Triticum dicoccoides | reverse complement strand
TAACCCGTGTATTCTCATGTATTGAATATTTATTATGAGCATTATTTCCTTGTGAATAAAAGCCCTTTATGTGGTGTCGCTAAGACGCCCGACTGTGGCATCTCTTTTAAAGCCCTTTCTGTGATGTCGCCCCGACGTCCGACTGTGGCATTTCTTTTAAAGCCCTTTATGTGGTGTCGCTAAGACGCCCGACTGTGGTATTCCTTTTAAAGCCCTTTCTGTGATGTCGCCCCGACGTCCGACTGTGGCATTTCTTTTAAAGCCCTTTATGTGGTGTCTCTAAGACGCCCGACTGTGGCATCATTTCCTTATATTTATTTGTTCACCTTTCGAGGCGTCGCTTCAGACACCCGATCGGTCTTCTTTTATGTTTTGTTGGGACTTCAGGCGGACTACCGCCGTTTCCCTTTTACTTACGTCGTTATGCTAATTTTTTTGAATGTACATTGGTGAATTAATCATGACGCATTCATGCATGCATTTGTTATATCTTACGTCCGAACTGTCTTGCGAGTACTTTCAAAGTACTCACTGGCTTGTTGAGTTGGCCAGATGCTGACGAAGGCGATCTCATGGATGAAGAATTTGATAGCGAGTCCGACGCCTAGAGGAGTCCCAGTCAGTCTCGTACGACCCTGGATTTGGTCACTGTATTATATCCGCTTCCGCTACCAAATAAATTCATCGAGCCTCACCTCGACGCTCGATGAGATGACAGTTTTAGAGACTTGTATCTCTCTCCCCGCCGTGTTTTTCCACCACCGCCCTATCCTCGAGTCAGTAGTATGCCTCCACACCATTGTGTCATGTCCGCCATTATGTATATTTATTTGCGTGCTTGTAATAATTTGGATGAGCAACCGTAGTTCGACCCTATAATATATTTTATGCTACTGGCTTATTGTATCAAGAATTTGTCTACCAGTGAGGAGGATCTCTCTCATACTGGACTCAAAAGATTGGTTTCTCAATAAATATTTTTATTGGAAAACCGGTTGTGACAAGCTTGGTACCAGAGCCAGGCTGACTGTAGGAAGCCACTAGGTGCGATCGCTAATTGGTTATTAGTATGATTGAGCCTTTTCATATTTTCTTGATTGTAGTCATTTTCTGTCAGTCAGCATAAATTTATGATCTGACCATGCAGAATTTTTGCCTACTTTTGTAGATGGCCGACAACAGCTCCGAGTCTCAGACCTTCGCCAACGTGCCCGATGGGTTCGTCAAGCTTCTTTCCTTCATCGTTCAGGTCGCGATGGGGCCATCTGTGCGCCCAGTCTTCACACTCTGCCAGCACCGAGTCATCGACAGTCTGACCATGCACCAGGCCGCGGTGCAGTTCAAGGGAGGGCGTGGTGTGTTACGCCGCTTCCGGTTCTTGGGAAGAGCCATGCCTACGGAGAGGCATGCTATGCAGATGGCAGCCCGCGAGGCGATAGCTCGTCTCAGGGATGTCCTCCCCGTGATGAAGACTCGTCGTTACCGTTATCTTCCATGCCATGTGCCTTACACCTGTCACTACGCATTCTCCTGCCCCAGAGGAGAACGAGACGAGGCTTTTGAGATGCTCATTAAGTATCTCCGGGCCCTGGAGGCAGCCTTCGACAACCTGGTGGACGACTTCGTGGCTGCCCGCATGGACTCAGTTCATGGCTGTGCTGCCAACAGGAGGGAGCTCCTACCCACCGCACCGCCACTAACTTTGGTCTCGTCCTCAGCATCTTATACGCCTACTCGTCGCCTACCTTCTACCGAAGAATTCAACCAAGTCATTGCGCCCACTCCAGCGCGCACTGCACCACCCTTCGCGCCCACTCCTGTTTGTGTTGTTCCGCCCCTGGCACCCGCTCCGTCCACTCTACGCAACACTACACGTATGGAGCCTATTAGCGAGGAGGAAGTCGAGTCCCCAACCTCGCTACGCCTCGCCCTCGGCAGGGCAAAGGAGGTCGTCAACATCTCCGCCTGAGTACGCTTAGCCGCCATGTAATGTACCGCTTTGTATGATATGTTTACATGTACATAGGTTGTGAGAAGTAGCCTGTTTGCGCATCATGTAGGATCTGGAGAAGTGCACTAGCCTAAATAACATGTCAGGATTATGTACGCATATCCTGAGTGATGTATTGTATAATTACCGCCCGCGTGTAAGATATGTAATGAGCAGTCCTTCTCCGTGCGCAAGTCGATTTGTTTTTCTTAAGTAAGCTTGGTTATTTAATTTTATTTGCCAGCTTTATGCACTTATGGATTTGTTTTTGCGACTCTTTCCGCTTTTCTTATGGGTTTTACAAATATATCCCCATAGTGAAAAATGTCTCGTCCTTGGACTCGCTCCATGCCAACTCCACCAGAGGAAAATTATGATACACAACCCAACAACGAGTTCACTCAGGGACAGTCAAGCCAACAGGGCAGTGAATCGGCACTTTCACAAATGTTCCGCCTTTATGAGCAGAGTCAACAACAACATCGGGAAATGATGAACCAAGTCATCAACATGGGAAATCACCATGGACAGTATCAGCAGGATTCCAAGTTATCTGAGCTACAGAAGACACGTCCACAAACATTTTCTCATACTGACAAGCCTCTTGAAGCCGAGGATTGGCTTCGAGATATGGAGAGAAAATTAATTATTGCAAAATGTTCAGTTCTCGAGAAAGTACTATATGCTCCGCACTATCTCACAGGAGCAGCTGCATCATGGTGGGAGAATTTTCTGCACATGCACCCCAACGAAAATGATATAACCTGGGATGATTTCAAGGAAGGTTTCCGTGGTGCACACATTCCCAAGAGTATTATGAAAATTAAGAAGAGAGAGTTCGATGACCTCAAACAAAGGAACATGACAGTGTCAGAATACAACGGTCAATTTACTCTATTGTCCCGCTATGCCAATGAAGAACGTATGACTGAAAGCAAGAAGATGGAGAAATTCCTTGATGGTCTGGCGCCCGCGCTTAAATGCCAACTGGTAGTTCACACTTTTCCAGATTTTAAGACACTAGTGGACAAAGCTATTACTCTGGAAAATGAGAGACATAGCTTGGAGGATTTATGTAAGCGAAAAAGAGACCAGACTACTCTTGCACGCAACCACCGAAGCAGGACAGATTTTCAGAAAGGTGGGACACACAAACCTACAACAAACATCTCTCGCCCAACCAAGAATTTCCATGCAAGGGACAAAGAGTTCACATATCGCCCAGGCGTTACTTGCTACGCTTGTGGAGAAGAAGGGCACTACGCCAAACAGTGCCCCAAGCCAAGGAACTCGACCCCGAAGCCAAACAATGGTGGAAATAATTCAGCGCCCAAGCGCAACAATTTCAACCCCAACAACAACCACAGGAAGGGTCATCTAAACCACGTGACCAAAGAAGAAGCACAAAATGCTCCGGATATCGTACTCGGTACGTTTCCTGTCAACACAATACCTGCAACGGTTTTGTTTGATTCTGGAGCTTCTCGCTCATTCATTTCGAAAAGTTTTGCTTTGCAAAATAATTTTTCGATGTTTCCCTTGGAAAAATCCATGATCATCAAGTCCCCTGGGATTCAGCAAGTTACTCAGAGTTACTTTCAGAATGTGGTCATTGAGTTCGAAGGATTGAACTTTTTCGCCAATCTTATTGTGTTGGAAATTAAAGGACTGGATGTCATCCTAGGGATGGACTGGTTAACCACCAACAAAGGTTTTATTGACTGTTTCAACCGGACCGTAATTCTCACGCACCACCATGGGAAGACAATAAAAGTATCAGCCAAGGAAAGAAAAATACCCCGGCAGCCGAGATTGAATAAGGTGGACGTTTCTGAGTTAAGCAAGGTTCCAGTAGTATGTGAATTTCCAGACGTATTTCCCGAAGAACTACCAGGCATGCCACCAGACCGAGAAATAGAATTCAGCATTGACCTAGCACCAGGAACCACCCCCATATACAAGAAACCATACAGAATGGCACCATCCGAGTTGATCGATTTGAAGAAACAAATAAAGGAATTACTGGACAAGGGGTACATTCGAGCCAGCTCCTCACCTTGGGGATCACCAATTTTATTTGCCAAAAAGAAGGATGGAACACTAAGATTGTGCATAGACTACCGAGCACTTAACATGGTCACAGTCAAGAACAAATACCCGATGCCACGAATAAATGATTTATTTGATCAGCTTGCTCAGGCCAAGGTATTCTCAAAGATTGACTTAAGGTCAGGATACCATCAATTAAAAGTGCGAACAGAAGATATCCCCAAAACAGCCTTCACCTCCAGATATGGACTATATGAGTTCACAGTTATGCCTTTTGGATTAACAAATGCCCCCGCATATTTTGTTCACCTCATGAACAAAGTATTTATGAAGTTTATGGACAAGTTCGTTGTGGTGTTTATCGATGATATTCTGATATACTCCAAAACACCAGAAGAGCACGCGGAACATCTCAGGATTGTGCTAGGAGAACTCAGGAAACATCAATTGTATGCCAAGTTCAGCAAGTGCGAATTTTGGCTAAGACAAGTAGGCTTTCTAGGTCACGTGCTGACCCAAGACGGTATCGCAGTGGACCCGGAGAAAGTTAGGGCCATACTTGACTGGAAGGCACCAGCCAGCGTAACGGACATACGAAGTTTCTTGGGAATGGCAGGATATTACCGCAGATTTATTGAAGGATTCTCCACCCTAGCCAAGCCAATGACGCAGTTGCTCAAGAAGGACAAGAAGTCTGAATGGTCAGAAGCCTGCGAAAAAAGTTTCCAAGAGTTAAAACAGAAATTAACCACAACACCGGTATTAATTGTGCCAGACATACACAAAAACTTTGAGGTGTATTGTGACGCATCCCGAAAAGGTCTCGGGTGCGTGTTGATGCAAGAAGGCAAGGTTGTCGCATACGCTTCACGACAACTCCGCAAGCATGAGGAAAATTATCCCACTCATGACTTAGAAATGGCAGCAGTCATACATGCACTTAAGGAATGGATGCATTTCTTACTTGGGAATCGATGTGAAATATACACGGACCATAAAAGTCTCAAATATATTTTCACACAGCCAGAACTAAACTTACGGCAATGACGCTGGTTGGAATTGGTAAAAGATTATGATGTTGGTATCCACTATCATCCAGGGAAAGCAAATGTAGTAGCCGATGCTCTTAGTCGAAACCCCAGCTCCGACGAAAACAGTCTGCAAAGGTTGAGACCTGAATTCCAACAAGAATTTGCCAAACTCAACTTATTAATGATCACGGGAGGCACCATATCAAACTTGGAAATAAAGCCCGACCTTGTGGAGAGAATTAAAGAAGCTCAGCCTGGTCACCCAACATTGAAGGAATTAAAAGAAAGGTGAGTATGGGCAAGGCCTCGGAATTTGTCACAGGCGATGATGGAATATTACGGTACGGGGACAGACTCTGTGTGCCAAACATAGAGGACCTCAAACAGCAAATCCTAGCTGAAGCACACACCACTCCATATTCAATCCACCCTGGAGGAACCAAAATGTATAAGGATATTCAGGAAAGATTTTGGTGGCACGGTATGAAGAGGGACATAGTCACATTCGTTGCATGTTGCGATTCTTGTCAACGCATAAAAGTTGAGCATCAAAAACCAGCCGGACTACTGCAACCAAACAAAATACCTGAGTGGAAATGGGATGAAATAGGGATGGATTTTATTGTCGGACTACCTCGGTCACGACACGGGAATGATGCCATATGGGTCATCCCTGATAGATTAACCAAGGTGGCACATTTCATTCCAGTGAAGACAACCTACAACACTCAGAAGCTTGCCAGGATTTATCTCTCCAGTATAGTTTGTCTGCATGGAGTCCCGAAGACTATAATATCCGACAGAGGCACTCAATTTGTCTCGAGATTCTGGGATCATTTACAACAGGCTCTGGGAACTCAATTGGCCTTCAGCACAGCCTATCATCCCCAGACTGATGGACAGACTGAACGCGTAAACCAAATTTTAGAAGACATGCTGAGAGCATGTGTCCTCACCTATGGAACCAGTTGGGAAGAAAGCCTGCCATATGCCGAGTTCGCATACAACAACAGTTACCAGGCCAGCCTGCAAATGGCACCTTTTGAAGCCCTATACGGACGGAGATGTCGTACCCCGCTAAATTGGTCAGAGACTGGAGACAGCTGTATCTTCGGCCCAGACGTGCTCAAAGAAGCCGAGGAAAAAGTCAAGCTAATCAGGGACCGACTCAAGACCTCTCAAAGCCGACAGAAGAGTTATTACGATCAGAAATATCGTGGGGTCAATTTTGAACTCGGTGGATTTGTGTACCTACGAGTATCACCTATGAGGGGACTGCAACGGTTTAAGATTAAAGGAAAGTTAGCGCCAAGATTCATTGGACCATTCTGCATAGTGGCACGAAGAGGCACTGTAGCCTACCAGCTAGACTTACCCGAAGACTTGTCCGACATTCACGACGTGTTCCACGTCTCTCAATTAAGGAAGTGCGTAAGCAAACCAGAGAAACAAGTATTCCATGAGAACATTGACGTGCAGCCAGACCTCACTTATCGGGAACGCCCAGTAAAAATATTAGAGGAGTCTGAAAGGAGAACCCGACAGAAGACCATCA
The DNA here is from genome assembly GCF_002162155.2 of Triticum dicoccoides. NCBI lineage: Eukaryota > Viridiplantae > Streptophyta > Magnoliopsida > Poales > Poaceae > Triticum > Triticum dicoccoides. The sequence continues at coordinate 26,942,016 of NC_041393.1, read as the reverse complement.
AATTTTTCAGAGTTCAGTGGAGCAACCACACCGAAAGCGAAGCAACTTGGGAAAGAGAGGATTTTCTTCGGATAGAACATCCATACTTATTTAAGGATCAGCTGGAATCTCGGGGACGAGATTTTTCCTAAGGGGGTAGGTGTTGTGACACTCCAAAATTTTTATTTGGTTTTCAGCAAAAACTTTGTGGTTTTTGAAAAGAGGCCATTTAAAATTTTCCAGAAAACCTTCCTCTTAAAAACTTCCTTTTCTTTGGCAAGGATTTTATTTTTCTTCAAACTATGGTGTTTGATCTTTTGAAACTTCTTCTCTGTTGGTTCCCTCTCAAATTTATTTTGGGAGTTTAATTTTTTTTTAAAGAAACTCTATGAAAATTTGGGATTTTCATATCTTGGAAACCACCCATGACTTTGTATTTTGCCCATGTGGTAAAACCCCTCCAAAACCTCCCCTCCTCCTTGTAATCTACCTAAGTTCTTTGTCGCAACTAATCCAAGCAAGTTTTGGATTTTATTCTAATTTTCTTTCCCCTCAAATCTTTTCTGCAAATTATTTGGAGCCTGAGAGATTTTCAAAGCAAGTACCCTTTTGCATTTGAGTTTTGACCTCAAACCAACTCTCCTGGATGGTCCTTTGTACCCACAACCCAGAACCATCTTGATCCACTCCTCCTCTTTTCAAATTTTTCAAATTTCAATCTCTGCAAGTTTGGACCAGATTTGCCAAATTTGGTGAAATTCATATCTACACTTCTTCTAAAATTCCACCAAAATTCAGGCAGCCTACTGGAGCAATGAGTAGCCACTCCACCAAGTTTCAGCTCAAGGAAAAATCCCTAGATGCCTAGATCATTCTGTCGAGCACCATGCATGCACTGTTATGTTCATCTTCAGTTAAGTTCAGAAATTCAGTGTCGTTTTTCCTTCGTCAGACTCGGTCAAGCGGCCACAGTGCACCCTGGCGCGTTGCATGCAGCCTCTTCCCCTTGACCAGCACCCCGCACGCACGCTTGGCCGATTCCTGGCGTCGGTAGCGACGAGCCTCGGCGACGTTGGAAGCTTCTGCGGTGGCTGCACCTTCCGTTGCGGCCAGCGAGGGCCCGAGCCCGCTCGCCATGCCACCCGGCGCCGCCCAACGCCCCCTGGCTCTCGGCGTGTCCCTGCCATGCCAACGCACGCCCGTGGCACTGTCGCCGTGGCCCGGCAAGCACGGAACATGCTCCCTGCCGCCGACGGGCCGCGCCACCCCCGTTCCGTCGAGCTCGCCCTAAACACCCAAATCCCGGCTAGTTTAGCACCCAAACGGACCCAGTGAACCCCCACGACGGCGCTCGACCCCTAAACCTTCCCGACCAAAGCACTGCGCCACCGTAACCTTCACCGGAGATCCCCGTTCACGGCCACCGCCTCGGATCGCCTATAAAAAGGACCCCGAGCTCGCTCACGACCCCCACACCCTCACTGCACCTCTCCAAGACCCTGCCAAGCCACCAGGAGGACCTCGAGGAGGTCTCCTCCCCCGACTCCGGCCGCCCCGTTCCACCTCGGCCTCCACCTCGATTCGCTCCGATGAGGCCGTCGCCGGCGCCCAAACCCCATCCGTTACCCCCTCTAGCTACCAGAAGTCTAACCCCCTCCTCAATTTGGCCTTCGCAGCTCCATCCGACGAGGCCCTCGACCACCCAAACCGCCGTCCACCGGAGCAAGGCTCGCCTTCGACGTGGTGCTCGCCGACCGCCACCACCACCACCAACCGACGCGGAAGGGCACCCTGAACACGGAGGTACCCTCCGATCTTCCTGCCTCACCGTGGATCGCCGCCGGCGACCACCGCGGCTCTCGGGCGCCGACGAGCTTCGTCCCCCGTTTGAAAGTTTAAACCTGACGAGTGGGACCCGCCCGTCAGCCTCTCAGATCCTTTTAAACGAATCGTTTTTTGAAAACGCCTTCGTGCAAAATATGCTTTCCCCTCTGGGCTGGCGTATTCAAGACTGGAACGTTTTCTGTTTTTATAAGCTAGCCCGTGGAAATCTTCTGTTTCATTACAGATGAGTCCTTGGACAAAAACCTTTATAACTTTTAAACAGAAAAGTATTTTTGATTGATCCTTTTTCTGTCCTCTTTAAAATTTTGTCTAGTTTTTTATCAGATTTATTTGAAAAATATTTGGAATACTTTTTGTGCACCTCTTGGTATTTACGATAGTGCATATATTTCCTTTATACCGTAGATACCGAAGGAGGTGACGGAGCCGCGAACTTCATCGAGCTAGACTCCGACTACTCCGAACCAGGCAAGCATGTTTGAACTTTTGATATGATGATTGTTTTGGCATGTTTGCATTAAGTAGTTTATGGCATGTTGATGAACATACCGACGAATGTCCTGTTACCTGACACGATGAGGCAAGTGAGTTTCGAAAATCCATGAGTGGATGGATGTGAGTATGCATGGCCATGTGTTGGCATGAGGATGGGTAAGATGGCAGTGTTGTAGCATGCCAGGCTTATGCCAGACTATGTGACCTCAATGTCAACTCGTATCATTCCAGTTCCTTCCATTCTTCCTTCCTTGTACTACCACATGTTTTCCGTAAGGAATGTGGCTTAGTAAGTTGTAAACCGCTTTCCTGGTACACACCAAAAAGGAGAGGCCGTGATGATGGTTCCATGGCCCTGGATTAAAGCCAGTCATCTGGTCAGGGGGCATGGGTGTTTCCGGTTGGGACCGAGAGGGGGGCACCCCTTAGAGCGTGCGTATATAAATTTGATCCCATGCTATTCGAGATTGTGATCTCCCTGTCTCAAAAGTTTTTCTTGGACGATGTCTAGGGTGATTCCTAGCATCGAGAGGTAGGATGGGTGTGTACTGGTTAGCTGTGTTTTCTTCCGAAATACCGTAAACGAAACCAGTCCTTCCTGACTACGGAAATCCATTGGCTGTGGGAAAAATTTTGTACAAACTCTGCAGAGTCATATATTCCTTCGAATCATCTATTCCATGTCCATGTTTGATATTAACTTATCTTGACCAAATGTCAGTTTTGATGACAGAGACTCCGGTGAACCGCATGAGTGCTAAGTCCGGTTAAATGACTATTCCTGTGGATGGACTAACCCGTTTATTCTCATGTATTGAATATTTATTATGAGCATTATTTCCTTGTGAATAAAAGCCCTTTATGTGGTGTCGCTAAGACGCCCGACTGTGGCATCTCTTTTAAAGCCCTTTCTGTGATGTCGCCCCGATGTCCGACTGTGGCATTCCTTTTAAAGCCCTTTATGTGGTGTCGCTAAGACGCCCGACTGTGGTATTTCTTTTAAAGCCCTTTCTGTGATGTCGCCCCGACGTCCGACTGTGGCATTTATTTTAAAGCCCTTTATGTGGTGTCGCTAAGACGCCCGACTGTGGTATTCCTTTTAAAGCCCTTTCTGTGATGTCGCCCCGACGTCCGACTGTGGCATTTCTTTTAAAGCCCTTTATGTGGTGTCTCTAAGACGCCCGACTGTGGCATCATTTCCTTATATTTATTTGTTCACCTTTCGAGGCGTCGCTTCAGACACCCGATCGGTCTTCTTTTATGTTTTGTTGGGACTTCAGGCGGACTACCGCCGTTTCCCTTTTACTTACCTCTTTATGATAATTTTTTTGAATGTACATTGGTGAATTAATCATGACGCATTCATGCATGCATTTGTTATATCTTATGTCCGAACTGTCTTGCGAGTACTTTCAAAGTACTCACTGGCTTATTGATTTGGCCAGATGCTGACGAAGGCGATCTCATGGATGAAGAATTTGATAGCGAGTCCGACGCCTAGAGGAGTCCCAGTCAGTCTCGTACGACCCTGGATTTGGTCACTGTATTATATCCGCTTCCGCTACCAAATAAATTCATCGAGCCTCACCTCGACGCTCGATGAGATGACAGTTTTAGAGACTTGTATCTCTCTCCCCGCCGTGTTTTTCCACCACCGCCCTATCCTCGAGTCAGTAGTATGCCTCCACACCACTGTGTCATGTCCGCCATTATGTATATTTATTGGCGTGCTTGTAATAATTTGGATGAGCAACCGTAGTTCGACCCTGTAATATATTTTATGCTACTGGCTTATTGTATCAAGAATTTGGCTACCAGTGAGGAGGATTTCTCTCATACTGGACTCAAAAGATTGGTTTCTCAATAAATATTTTTATTGGAAAACCGGTCGTGACAGGTGTGAGCCGTGGGGAAAGAAATTGAAACATGATCAAATGGCAAGCAAAGAGCTATCCTTCAGTATATAATGCAAGAGAGTTGAGGAAAACCCTAAACATAGAGGTACACAACTATCCATGTCTCGGAACACTTTTTACACCCGTATTAGTAGTTCAATATAAATATGAATTTTGAAGTAAAAATAAAATATGGAATGACAGAAGATAAATGCCAACTAATTTAAATCATGGGAAAATATATTTAAAACTGCTGCCATAAAGACAGATAGAAAAGGATGGTCAGAGTCGTAGAAAAAATAGGAGAATAATATGAATCACTATGGCTTTGTATAAATAATTTCCTTAGATTTTTCCGTGACACAAAAATATTAACCAACATAAACTCACTACACTTACATGGAATAGTTTTTGCAAAAAAAGGTACCATGTTTTACTCAAACTGTTCATTTTCTTCATATAGGTGTGAACTATATCAGATGAAACAGGTAAAGGAGGGATCTAATAATTGGCTAACAATAATATGTACACACTATATAGTAAATCTTGTTGTGTAAATGGGCAAGTCACACATTCCTTTTAAAGACTTAGTTTTTGTTAATATTCTTAAAATTTGGAGACACGTAGAAGAAACCAACATGTATGATGGCAAAACTTCAGAATTTGATAAATTTAATAATTTAAATGCTTTTACTATTTATCCTGCAAGAAAATGCCATCGCAAGAAAATGTGTGTCTTTCATGTGTCTGCAAAGTCTCCTGAATAAAACATAAGGTGCTATTGTGAGCTCGAGCTCACATGCTCTCAGATGAGTAGTAAAATCCGAAAAAATTGTAAAAAAACTGATTTTTTTATCAAGACACATTGATGATTTTTCTATATGCGCGCAATTTTTTGTGATAAAATCACATTTGTGGAGCGGCCGGCAAAAAAACAAATTCGATGCTCATGTCCATATTTGAGCTTGCTTCTTGACTGGAGAAACCAAGGAGTTCTTACAGTAGAAAAACGCAGGAGAATAAGACATATTTGAGCTTACTTCTTGACTGAAGAATTATGTTTAGCTCAGAAATAACTTCGTGGAGACTGCGTAAGCAGTTTATTCACAAAGTAATAATTACGGTTAAGCAACTACCTAATCTCAAATGGAACCTTAGTCAACATAAAAAATAATGAGTGGTACAAATTTCCTATTCAACAATGAATTTGTATCAAACTACATATGTGCAATGCTAAAACCATACATTCTAACAATATTTAAATCTCTAAGCCTTTAGGGAAAACTAATGGAAAGGCACATGTAAATTTGAATTTAATGTTTCTAATATCCTTTATTGGCGTGTTCCCAATATCCTTACAACTTATTACACAAAATGATTTCCTAACAACATAATACTTCATTTGAAAACGTAAAAAAAAATTCAAAAATTGAGAACAATAAAATTGTATCTAGCCGCGCAAATGCGCGGGTAACTCCGCTAGTTTTGCATAAAGAGGGAATCCGGAAATACTTTCCCAGCTCCAGTGATTTATTGGCATACTGATCTAGGTGGAAATCTTCAATTCTTCCCAGGTTAGAGGTGTTTGACATGTGTGTGGATGGCATATCCAGATTCTTTATATTTTCCTAATCATTTTTCACATATAAAATATTTTCATCTGATATACGGTTTATTTTCTATGAATCTCCAAAGTTTATAAGATTTTCTGAAATTTCTTGATTTCTTTTATTTCAGAAATTATTAAATGCAAATTGCTATGGGTACAGAGAAGTGTACCCAGATATGTGCTATAAATGATCACAAATGGGGCCAATTGACCAGGTCAACTCACTAGTCAGCATTGACTGGTCAACCAGGCCAGTGGGGCCAGCGTGTCAGTGACACATTATTTTAACAGGTGTTTTATTTGTTTTAAATTAGGTTAATTAATAGGGTGGCCAACATATCACAGGGCCATTTATATTAATTGGGCACTAAACTAGCCTAACTAAAATTAGTCCTAAACTAAACAAGGGCCGGCCTCATGGATAGAGGCAGCTGCTGCAACAGTAGGCGAAGGCAGCAACGATGATGCAGGAGCAGGAAGAAAATGCTAAGTGCATGCGTGGACGTTGGCTGGGAGCCCAGGGTGCGGGCTAGGCGGGGCGACATTAGGCGAGGGTGCGAGGGGCTGAATTTCGGCCACGGGGGTGGTACAACGGCCTACGGTGACGAATCGAGCATGGGGAGTGAGGGCAAATGGAGCAGAGATCACAATGTTGCTTGGGGAGGTCTTGGAGAAGCCGGGGGAGGTCGGGGTCAAGCAAATTGATGGTGTGATGTGGTGGTCATAGTCGGAGAAAAGGAGTGAGGGTGATGGCTTTGCGACGTCCTAGCTGGTGGTGCTCGGCTGGATTAAGAGGACGACGACAAGCTTCTCCTGGACATGGCGATGCGGCGAGATATGGCAGGTGGCCCTAGTAGTGAGGATGGGCTCCAGATTGGGTATGGGAGTGGTAAAGAGGAGAGACTGAGGGTTAGGGTTTGTCCCGAGATTTGGGGTGGCCTTATCCTCTAGGGGGAAACCGCAGGATGGCCTACACGCACCCCCAGCGGCGGCCATGGTGGTTGGATGTGTGCCACAACCTTCCTATGAATAGGAGGAAGACGATGGCGCCAGGTGGACTGGGCCATGCGTTGTGGCCACTAGGCCCTAGTGACACAGTAGTTTTACTTTAAGTTCCTTTCCCTTTTCTTTTATGGTTTTTTTCCCACACTGTTTTGCAATTCATTTTTATATCAAATGATTTTAGTTTCCATATAAACTGTGCAAAAAAATTCTTTGTATTTTGGAGCTGGCACACAAAGTTTGGGGGCAACTGGAGATAAATAAATAATTATTTAATTTTAAAAGGGCCATTTTATTTGTTTTTGGCGCACTTTATAATTTACTAGGGATTAAATGGTGAGTCAAATGATATTGGTTTCAACAAGACAAATGATTAGGAGTATTTATAGAATAATCCAAACATTTTAGTTTGGCTGTTTGAAGAAATATTATTTTGACTTGTAATATAAAATTTGAATTTGACTTGAGTTTTAATTAAGTGACAATTTAGCTTAGCAAACATGGTGACATGGCATCATTAGGGTGAGATCATTGTATCTTAATTATAGGGTCATTACAACTCTCCTCTACTCAAAGAAAATCTTGTCCCGAGATTTAAGAGGCCGGGTAAGGGGGAAAGGCGTGGTTACGAAATTCTAACGAATGTTCTTGGTCTTTGGTTGCTCTTCACGAAGAGGTCGATCCACTGTGTCCAACTCTTTGCATCTCTACATTAATGCACCACGATGAAGTTGTCATTCTTCCTTCAAGATCTTCATCATACTTACGAAAGGGTGTAATGACCCGACCCAAAATCAGACAAGTCTCTCTACTCTATACATGTACCATCCCAAGATCATGCTCGCACACACAGTACATTGATGAAAAGATTCAAAGTTCAATCACACATGAATTTATTACACGATTCTCATATCGAGTCTTTGTTACATCATAATAAATTTGGCCAAAGGCCAACTCATGAGAAATAAACCAAATAAAGCTGCGGAAGCGTAAATGAATATCGAGTCCATCCGACTCCATAGGGCAATTGCCAAGCGTGGATCGTAGCCTCACTCCTAGTCGGAAAACTCCTCTGCAACATGAGACGTTGCAGCCGTGTAGGTCAGCATTTTTGAATATGCCGGCAAGTCATGAAGAGAGAACAACAATAAAATTACTAATACTATATGCAATTTTGTTGTGGGGCTCTAAGTTTTATGTTTTTGCGACAAACCAATTTTTTTCTACAACAAAGGACTTGTTTGCAATTACTACAAAATGTTGGTTATTATTGAGATGGTTTTGCCAACCAATGTCTCATTCCTAATTATTAAATAACCCCTCAATTAAGTTATTTGTTCGGTGTTGAGATTTCTGAAATACTCCAATTTCCAGAGGCTCAATTTGTCCGTAACCGGGGACACGGCTAATCGATTAGGTCTTCACTCTACAAAGTCTTGTGCACTTTACCCGCAAGAATCGTTCCCTCCTTTTTAGTCCTCGCACTACCTGGCATTTGAAGACGGCACAAAGAAAACATGATCTTCCGAAGAGTTCCTCTGGGCCACTACCGATGCCCATCCAATATTACCGTTCTTCTACATCTCGTAGCACCGTCCGGCCAGAGTTACGCCTAGGGTCGACCAAACCAGAGCCCATAATGGCTTGCGGCTGCACAGGTAAGCTTCCAGTCAATGGGGTATCCATCTGTCTCTTCGTGGCTGGGTGAAGCTTTCCGCACGATGTCATGGAGCTTCTCCATGCATCCCGGCCATCCACTGGTTCCTCCAGGGTGCCCGTCAACCGTCCTCCACCCAGTAGTGAATTTTTAAGTCCATCTTGAGCTTTAAGTCATGGGGTTGTCATCATCTTGACTCTCACATCTCCCTTATGAATCACTCAACCAACCCCGTCTATGAAAGCATAGCAATCAACTACATCGTCCCGGGCATTGGTAACAAGGGAAAAGGGTTCATCCTACCTCATGATACCACTCAAGAACATAACTTAAAAATTCTCCTACTGCATGCATGGTGGGGAAATAATTTTAATGCAACAAAATCATAGGTATTGTAAAACATGATCAAATGACATGCCTAGTTGACGGTCTTCGGAAGCTAACGACTCGTAATAGCAGGTCTCGCGCTCCGGGAATTCTATCGAGTCAAACAATAACACAAATAAGTATACCACCATATAACATAACAGCAAGTTAATGTAAATCACCCAAGCACTCAAACCAAAACCAGAGAAAACTCGAGGAAACCAAATCAAGGTTTTCATCACTTCAAGCAACTACTAGGAAATAGTTTATCCTACTCAAACTTTTCTTAACAGAACCTCAACAAGGGTTTAGCTAACTAACAGAAGGGAAAACATCATATAAACTAGGTGCAAAAAGAATCACATCAAAAGCTATTATAGAACTCCTATTATGCCTAAAACAAACTAGTAAAAAGATAAAATAATACTATTTATTTTACTTCAAATAAAAGTACAACCTTTGTAACTACAATAACTAATCTAAAATAAATTATAACAAAGGTAAAATAAAATTCTATTATAATTAGAACAACAGGAAACAGTAGCAAGCAAAATAAAACAAGAAAAGCTTGATTTCGAGTAAAACTAATTTTAATTCAATATCAAAATACCCCAACAAGTTCCTACTGCTAGGCAAGGTCGAAACTAAGCAGTAGTAAAAGGAATCACTGAAATAGAATAATCCAAACTCAATATATGGCAGAAAAACTAATCCGACGAAACTAATATAAAATAATTTTTATATACTTAAACATGGGCTAACCTATTTTCTACAGCAACTACAGGAAATTTGCAAACTAACAAAAAAAAGAATTAACTAAAAACAATAAATATCCTAATAGTTATATCTTTTACAAAAACAGAACTATTTTCTGCTAAAAACAGAAACTAAAACTAAAAAAACAAAAAAAACAGGCACGGCTAGGCCTATCTACCGCTCAGGACAAAGCTAACTAAAACGCACTCGCGGCTAAACAGAAAAGTTGAACGACCGGTCCAACTAACTAAACCGGGCACTAGACCGGAATAAAACCAAAACTAAACGATCAAATAAAAAAACCTAACCCTTCACGGGATCTAATACTATGTGTTCATACAAGATCGGACGGCGGGGTGCAACTCGGGCGACGGCATTGATGGACGAAGGCGGCTCGGGCGGCGATGGTGAAGCGGCTCCGGTGGTTCGATGTGACGACGGTGACGTCAGGGTGAAGCGGCGGAGTGTTGCGGAGGCGATGGTGAGGTCGGGGTGGCTCGGGGTCGACGGGGTTGGCTCGGGGCAACGTCGGCGGCTCCCTGGTGAGCTACAACTCCGGTGGCCGGCGTCGAGCTTGAGGTTGTCGGCGTCGGGGGATCCTAGACGGGGAGATGATGTAAGGGAGGTGTGGAACAAAGAGGATGTTCGGGTGGAAGTGCTTGGAAGGGAGAGAGGTACTCCCGGCGTCGGAGACGGCGGTGAACCGAGGCGGCGGATGGTGAGATCGGTTTCGCGAGAGCGTGGGCTGTGGTGCGGTTTAGGCTAGGGTTTTAGGGGGGTCGGGAGAGGAGGGGGTAGGGTATTTATAGGACATGGACTTGGGGAAGGGGGCGAAGCCGGTGCGTGATCCCGAGAGGATCGAGGTGTTGGGCGCGCTCTGCGCATGCTCCGGTGCGGCGTGACGTGTGCGAGGGGAAAGAGAAGGGTGGGGTCTGCGAGTCAATGAGGGAGAGAGGAAGAAGAGTGAAGGGCTGACCGAAGCGGAGCGGGAGTCAGGCGTGCAGCGCGTTGGGCTGCGGCCTCGGCGCTGGTGGGTTGCGGCCTCGGTGACTAGGCCTGCTGGCCTGGTGCCTGGCGCGCTGGGGGTTTTCCTATATTTTTTGTAATAAGGCAGGGAGAAAAACTAAATAAAGAAAAAAGCTATAATATTTTTATATAGTATATATATATATTAATAAACTCAGAAAAATAAACCCTACAACGTGAACATTTTTCCAGAGGCAAAACGAAAACTAAAAAAACATTTTCCGAAAAATTCCAAATACAATTCAAATTTGAATTCAAACTTTTTGGCAATATTTTCTTCTGACATTTTTTGAGTGTCATGTTCTCTCCTCTCATACTTTTGCACAAGTATTTATCAAGTATTATTGAAATAAATTTCAATTGCCAATTCAAATTCAAATTCAAAAAAAACTCAAATGCCCCTAAAATTCTAATGCCACTAAAATTTCAAACAACGTGCATAGATGCTTAGTAAATAATTGTAAAACATTCCAAATTGGAAATTTGGGATGTTACAAAGCGATAGGGGTAGCTCAGCAACGAAGGAACTTAGACAAGGGGTAATCATCTAGGGCTATCTCAAGAATGAAACATACAGGTATCTCTCAAGTTTTGAACACAAGAATCATATCGAGAGTGACTTAAGAAGAAGTGAATAGTTTCATCTAAGTAGGCATACATTTAATGCCTAAAGCAGGATGTAAGAAAGGTTCATAGTGATGAAGAAAGATTGTTGCGTCTGATACTAGAATGAATCATCTTAAGAAAGGTGGCTCACGAAAATGCATACGAAGCCAAGTGCAAAGGAAATTTCAGATAGAAAGATCACATAGTCATTTACATGAAACTTTGCAACTAATGAGAGAGTTTCCATAAGGAATTCAAAAGAATGGGGGGCTCAAGGTAGAATGATAATCGATCACAAGGGAAACTGGAATATGCAGTCACAAGTGCTACAAAAAGGTAAAGCATACTGCACCGGCATGAACTTGAGGGCTCTAGAATTTATGAATCATTAGGATGATCAAAATCAAAGTGATCAACATACCTACCACCATGATGAATAAGAGGGGTGGTGGCATCTTGTGTTATTACGATACATGGTTCATCAAGGAACAATTTGTTAGCTATGTTGGCAACAACGTCGGTACCAAGGGCGGTGGACAAAGAGAACCAGTTACCTGCTCGTTCAAACAAAGAGGACCAATAGGCAAAGTTCTCGTCCACCGGTGGTTACTGAATTGTCATTGATGTCTACTACGCAACCTTCTTCTTGTAGACATTGTTGGGCCTCCAAGTGCAGAGGTTTGTAGGATAGTAGCAAATTTCCCTCAATAGGATGACCTAAGGTTTATCAATCTGTGGGAGGCGTAGGTTGAAGATGGTCTTTCTCAAACAACCCTGCAACCAAATAACAAAGAGTCTCTTGTGTCCCCAACACACCCAATACGATGGAAAATTGTATAGGTGCACTAGTTCCGTGAAGAGATGGTGATACAAGTGCAATATGGATGGTACATATGGGTATTCGTAATATGAAAATATAAAAATAGCAAGGTAACAAGTGGTAATAGTGAGCGCAAACGCTATTGTAATGCTTCGAGACAAGGCCTAGGGTTCATACTTTCACTAGTGCAAGTTCTCTCAACAATAATAACATAACTAGATCATATAACTATCCCTCAACATGCAACAAAGAGTCACTCCAAAGACACTAATAGCAAAGAACAAACGAAGAGATTATTTTAGGGTACAAAGCCACCTCAAAGTTATCCTTTCTGATCGATCTATTCAAGAGTCCGTAGTAAAATAACATGAATCTATTCTTTCCGTTCGATCTATCATAGAGTTCATACTAGAATAACTCCTTAGGACACAAATCAACCAAAACCCAAATGTCACCTAGATACTCCAATGTCACCTCAGTTATCCGTGGGTATGATTATATGATATGCATTACACAATCTCAGATTCATCTATTCAACCAACACAAAGAACTTCAAAGAGTGCCCCAAAGTTTCTACCAGAGAGTCAAGACGAAAACGTGTGCCAACCCCTATGCATAAGTTCACAAGGTCACTGAACCCGCAAGTTAATCACCAAAACATACATCAAGTAGATCACGTGAATATCCCATTTCACCATAGATAAGCACATGCAAGACATACATCAAGTGTTCTCAAATCGTTAAAGACTCAATCCGATAACAATACTTCAAACGGAAAACTCAATCCATTACAAGAGAGTAGAGGGGGAGAAACATCATATGATCCAACTATAATAGCAAAGCTCGCGATACATCAAGATCGTGCCAAATCAAGAACACGAGAGAGAGTGATCAAATACATAGCTACTGGTACATACCCTCATCCTGGAGGGTGAACTACTCCCTCCTCGTCATGGAGAGCGTCAGGATGATGAAGATGGCCATCAATGATGGATTCCCCCTTCGTCAGGGTGCCGTAACGGGCTCCCGAGAGGTTTTTGGTGGCTACAGAGGCTTGCGGCGGCGAAACTCCCAATCTATAGGCGAAAGAAGTCGGTCAGGGGAGCCACGAGGAGCCCACGAGGGTGGGGGCGCGCCCTAGACGCTCGTGGCCACCTTGTTGCTTCCCTGACGTCTACTCCAAGTCTCCTGGATTGCGTTTGTTCCAAAAATAACTCTCCCAAAGATTTCATTCCGTTTGTACTCCGTTTGATATTCCTTTTCTCGAAACACTGAAATAGGCAAAAAAACAACAATTTGCACTGGGCCTCCGGTTAATATGTTAGTCCCAAAAATAATATAAAAGTGCATAGTAAAGCCCATTAAACATCCGAAAGAGATAATATAATAGCATGGAACAATCAAGAATTATAGATACGTTGGAGACTTATCAGTTATCAACAATAGTAACCGGGTCTTACTGACAGAGTTGTACACTAAGGTGTTTACATAAGCAAGGAATTATTACTTCTTAGATCATATAAATTACAAGAAAGGTTTAACGGACCAATGGAAAGGAAAATGTGGTTATTGGATTAATTGGAGCAATAGAAAGGAAAATATGTTTACTCATAAGTATTACGAGCATATCCTTCCCAAGGACAAGAAGAGCATGATATACATGACATAACAACCATTGTTGAGGAAATGGTTAACTGGTAACTGCTCGGTTGGCTAGCGAGTAGCGGATTAATAGGCTAATCGGCAAGTTAATCAGCCATTTAATCAATTAATCAGACGATTTATTGGTTTATTGGCTACTCGGTGACCCTAGGAGTAGGGGTTAATCGGCAAGTTAACTGGTTAATCGGATGAATTCTTGAACAAGGTAACAACAAGTTCATATCCATTTCAATAACGGGGCAAGGAATTTCATGATATTTACCCATAAAAATGGGGTTTGGACAATTGATCAAGAAACGATTAGAATTGCTCTTCCAATCCTCTTGTTGATGTTTGAAGTACCACAATCATGCTTCGGGGTAGCAATGATATGGTGTTTCAATTAAGGGTTGGGTCTGAAGATCGCAAGAAATACACAAGGAACAATTTGAAGAATAGCAAGGAACTCTATGTTGGAAGGAAGGCAAGGACGTTGCCGATGACAACATAATTTATCGAGGGCCAGGCTGGCATTTCCCATCAAGAATTCGATTCATATTTTGGAAAAAGTCAAAATGCTGAGGATGATCCCGACACAATTTGTCGAGAGGTTTCATGAATATGCAATCGATCAAGGATGCTATTTAGCAAAAGGAATTGATGGTGTCCTGGACTACGGGGTACTCAGCACGTTGTCTCCAGACTAGGTGGATCGGGCCGAGGACCCCCATGGCGGTTCACTATTGGCCAGTTTAGATAGCCGATGACATATATGGGGAAGATTCCACAAGACTTGGTGATCGAGACAAGGACTCCTCTCCACCGACATATCGGACTAGGACTCTTGTTATCCCAGGGCTCCGGTACATTATATAAGCCAAGGCCAGGCTAGTCGATATATATATGCTAGATCATTAGAATCATACACAACATATGAACTCAAGGTAGATCAACTTTGTACTCGATACATCATCATCAATATAAACAAGAGCAGGACGTAGGGTTTTACCTCCATAAAGAGGGCCCAAACCTGGGTAAAAATTGTCTCCTTCTTCTCCTGTTACCCTACACATCGATCCAAGATCCGTAGCTCGGGACCCCCTACCCTGAGGTCTACCGGTTTTGACACCGACAATGGTGCTTTCGCTGAGAGTTCTACTATGAGATTGATGGTGGATCAATGGCTCGCCTATAGCTCAACTACGACGTCGACATCTTCATCACCGGCTCGACTAGTCACCTTGGCTCGACCGAGGTCTGCGCTCTGTCTCATATCGTCATGTTCGGTCGAAGGCCTTCATCAACATCGACTCCGATCCCTATCAAGATCATGAAGGAATCATCCATGGAGCTTGGGGGCTCAACGTCAACATTGCCCTAGAGCGACCATGTTGTTTTTCTGGACAGCGAACTTGTATCTGCCGGTACCACCTCACCGAGCGTCGCTTTGACGATTTCTTCAGCGGAAGTGTGTGGAATTGAGTCTACAACAACCCTGCAAAATTCCGTTGCATTCCGATGGAGGAATCTCCAGCGATCTCCGATATACCGGATCCCTATCGAGTCTCGACGGGAATTTGTATGAGTTTGGGTCGTGGAGTCTAGCGTCTAGCTCAGACGTCCTTTGGAAAATCCAACCATTGATCAGCTTTCAAATTCCTATGTCTACCACCCCTCAAAATTTCAGCTCGATTCGACCGTTCAAACTACGGAAAATCTCCGATGAGCACATCAATTTTTGGATTGATTTTCAGCGCGAGTACGAATCAGACCCAAGTTCATCTTTCTTCATGATCTGTTGTTCGCAAATACGTGCCCACAAATTTTGAGTGTTTTCCTAGGCAATCTTCGCAGTTGCACCGATGTAAAACTGGCCCGACCATGTTGCTTGACGGCTACCGACCTGCGCCAACGACGACTGCACCGTCGCTCCATCGAGCCGACGAAAACCACTTTGGATGACGACCTCGATGAGTTGACCAAGAGTTCGGCATCATGAAGGACAAATAATCATCAAGACAAGATCGTCACCCCATGGATTGCATGGGTCGGGCGCGGCAACATCGTCGTGCGGTCACTTCTCAAGCCAGCATTGACCGCGTCACAAGTTTCGACATACATCGGCATCACCGCACCATTACTTCTTCGAGCCGATAACCAACCATGTCGAACTACTTCGACACCTCGGCTGGCATAGGGGCTGTAATGTCACGTGATACGTCTCCGTTGTATCTACTTTTCCAAACACTTTTGCCCTCGTTTTGGACTCTAACTTGCATGATTTGAATGAAACTAACCCGGACTGACGCTGTTTTCAGCAGAACTGCCATGGTGTTATTTTTGTGCAGAAATAAAAGTTCTTAGAATGACCTGAAAATCCACGGAGCAACTTTTCAGAATTAATAAAAAATATTGGCGAAAGAAATAGCGTCAGGGGGCCCACACCCTGTCCACGAGGGTGGGGGCGCGCCCCCTCCCCCTGGGCGCGCCCCTTGCCTCGTGGCCCCCCTAGATGTCCACCGAACTCAACTGCTAATACTTGAGAATATTATTTGGCTCCCCTTTTGTTGAATCAATAAATTTGGGTTGAGTACTCTACCCTCAAAAACTATTGCGATCCCCCATACTTGTGGGTTATCAAGACTATTTTCTGGCGCCGTTGTCGGGGAGAATAGCTCTATTCTTTGAGTCACTTGGGATTTATATCTTCTGATCACTATGAGGAACTTGAAAGACGAAAGAACTAATATTTTTCCCTCAACTACGAGGAGAGGTAAGGAACTGCCAATTAGCTCTGCACTAGATTCTCCTTCTGTTTTGAGTAAACTTGCGACACCTAAACCTGCTACTGCTATGAATTCTGACATGTCACATGTTATTGATGATGCCACTTCTACTATGCATCATACTTATGATGAGACTACTTCTGTGCTTGATACTATTGTGCCATTAGGTGAATTTCTTGATGAATAACTTGCTAGGGCTAGACAGAATGAAATTATTGAAGATAGTGATGATGAAGGTTCTCCCCCTAAGTATGAATTGCCTGTTGTTCCTGAGGGTTATGTTATGGATGAAGAAACTACTAGAGATATTCTTGCTTGCAATGATAGATCTGATCCTAAGAAGTTATTAGTTAAACTTAAACAGAAATCTCTAAATGCTAGAATGAAATATGACCCTGCTTTTGCTACTTCACCTATCTTTGTTACTGATAAGGATTATGAATTCTCTGTTGATCTTGAGATAATTACTTTGGTTGAATCCGATCCTTTCTATGGCTACGAATCTGAAACTGTTGTGGCACATCTTACTAAGTTAAATGATATAGCCACCCTGTACACTAATGATGAGAAATCTCACTACTATTATATCCTTAAGATATTTCCATTCTCATTAAAGGGTGATGCTAAAACTTGGTTTAATTCTCTTGATCCTGGTTGTGTGCGTAGTCCCTAGGACATGATTTATTACTTCTCTGCTAAATATTTCCCTGCTCATAAGAAACAAGCTGCCTTGAGGGAAATATATAATTTTGTACAAATTGAAGAAGAGACTCTCCCACAAGCTTGGGGGAGGCTTCTCCGGTTACTTAATACTTTGCCTGATCATCCTCTTAAGAAAAAATGAAATACTTGATATCTTTTATAATGGACTAACTGATGCTTCCAAGGACCACTTGGATAGTTGTGCTGGTTGTGTTTTCAGGGAAAGAACAGTCGATCAAGCTGAATTGCTATTGAATAATATGTTGACTAATGAAAATAATTGGACTCTTCCGGAGCCAATTCCTGAGCCAATTCGGCCAACTCCTGAGCCTATTCCTAAACCAACTCCAAAGAACAGGGGTGTTCTATTTCTCACTCCTGAAGATATGCAAGAGGCAAAGAAATCAATGAAAGAGAAAGGTATTAAAGCTGAAGATGTTAAGAATTTACCGCCTATTGAAGAAATACATGGTCTTAATCTACCACCTATTAAAGAAACACATGGTCTTGATAACCCTACACAGGTAATAAAGGGAAATTCTCTCTATAGATATGATAAAGTTGAAATCATGTCTACTAAGTTTCCTAGCCAATGTTTAGATGAATTTGATGAATTTATGGCTAGACAAGAAAATTTCAATGCTTATGTTGGTAGAGACTTAAAAGAGTAATTCTTACATGATTGGACACTTGAGTGATTATATGGCTAGAGTTAAAGGTGAACTTAAACTCATTAGTAAATAAGCTTCTATGGTTACCACTCAAGCGGAACAAGTACTTAAAGCTCAAAGTGATTTGCTCGATGAATTAAATAATAAACATGATTTTGCTATTAGAGTGGCTACTATAACTGGTAAAATGACTCGGGAACCTTTGTATGCTGAAGGCCACGCTAAGAGAATTGAGCAAGATTCTCAGAGACATAATGTAGATGCACCTAGTCCTTCTAAAAAGAAGAAAAAGAAAAATGATAGAACTTTGCATGCTTCTAGTGAACCTGCTATAGACACACCTGAGAATCCCAATGATATTTCTATTTCTGATGCTGAAACACAATCTAGAGATGAACATGAACCTGGTGATAATTTTAATGACAATGTTCATGTTGATGCTCAACCTAGCAATAATAATGATGTAGAGATTGAACCTGCTCTTGATCTTGATAACCCACAATCAAAGAATCAACATTATGATAAGAGAGATTTTGTTGCTAAGAAGCATGGTAAAGAAAGAGAACCATGCGTTCAAAAACCCATGCCTTTTCCTCCTAAGCCATCCAAGAAAAAGGATGATGAGGATTTTGAGCGCTTTGCTGAAATGATTAGACCTATCTTCTTACGTATGCGCTTAACTGATATGCTTAAAGTGAACCCTTATGCTAAATACATGAAGGATATCATCTATTATATATAAAAAGTACTTGACGGGTTAAGCAAAAAAAGATAAATAACCTAGAAATTACCACAAAAATTAGAAACATCTGTCCATTAATTTAATACATTAAATTTTTATAGCCATTGGATAAGATTGACGTTTAGAAAATTACCCACCAATGCCATTATAATTGTAGTACAACAAAACGTTTCGCTCCTTTCAGCCTAATTATTATATATATATAATACAATAGTAGTACGACGTGCGCTCATTCAATCAAGATTAAAAAATCACTGGTGGAAAAACAGGCTTCCGTCCAGCCCCATAAGTCGCGAAGCTGTAGGAACCGCGACTAATGGGACCTTTAGTCGCGGTTCTGGAGGTGAACCGCGACCAAAGGCCTGGGCCCAGGGCGCTCGGTGGCCAGCTGGCGCACGTGAGGGTCTTTAGTCGCGGTTGGCGAGGACAACCGCGACTAAAGGCCTTCGGGCACCTTTAGTCACGGTTTGCCAGGCCAACCGCAACTAAAGCCCCTCCCCTATATATACCCATCCAGCAGCCAACACTTAGCCATTTGGAGCCATTCTCTTCACAAGTGGGTGTAGGTTTGCTTTTGGTTCCTCTTATGCACATAAGGTGTTTGATGAAATGCCCCAAGAGCATGAAACAAACATGACATGAAGTGTTGGAGCCACACTCCTCGATCGCGGTTAGCAACTTGATGAACCTTTGATGTGTCATTGATAAAATATGCAT